>NC_143023.1:6067500-6432500 GCF_057628025.1 Oncorhynchus mykiss
CATTAACATCTGCTAACCATGTGTATGGGACCATTAACATCGGCTAACCATGTGTATGTGACAAATAACATTTGATTTGATTTGATTCAGCTTTGTTTTAAGCAATACTCACAAAGACTCCTTGTTAAGCATAAAGACAACATAGTCATTTAGCAGATGTTCTGGTTCCTCTTCTAGATCAATAGAAAGTATTGTGGAGACAGACAGACAGACAGACAGACAGGCAGGCAGATAGACAGAGAGACAGACAGACAGACAGACAGACAGACAGACAGACAGACAGACAGACAGACAGACAGACAGACAGACCATTATTACGTGTTTTATATTGTTTATTATAAACTGTATCTGGAGATTGTGGACATTGTTTTCATACTTTATCCATTTGGATGATTCATCTCGGAAGAGAGGTTAGAGAGGTTTCATCAGCGTGGAGGATTCATCTTGGAGGAGAGGATGGAGAGATTTCATCAGCGTGGAGGATTCATCTTGGAAGTGAGGATAGAGAGGTTTCATCAGCGTGGAGGATTCATCTTGGAAGTGAGGATAGAGAGGTTTCATCAGCGTGGAGGATTAATCTTGGAAGAGAGGATAGAGAGGTTTCATCAGTGTGGAGGATTCATCTTGGAAGAGAGGATAGAGAGATTTCATCAGCGTGGAGGATTCATCTTGGAAGAGAGGATAGAGAGGTTTCATCAGTGTGGATGACTCATCTTGGAAGAGAGGATAGAGAGGTTTCATCAGCGTGGTGGATTCATCTTGGAAGAGAGGATAGAGAGATTTCATCAGCGTGGAGGATTCATCTTGGAAGAGAGGATAGAGAGGTTTCATCAGTGTGGATGATTCATCTTGGAAGAGAGGATAGAGAGGTTTCATCAGCATGGAGGATTCATCTTGGAAGAGAGGATGGAGAGGTTTCATCAGTGTGGATGATTCATCTTGGAAGAGAGGATAGAGAGGTTTCATCAGCGTGGAGGATTCATCTTGGAAGAGAGGATTCATCAGTGTGGATGATTCATCTTGGAAGAGAGGATAGAGAGGTTTCATCAGTGTGGATGACTCATCTTGGAAGAGAGGATAGAGAGGTTTCATCAGCGTGGAGGATTCATCTTGGAAGAGAGGATAGAGAGATTTCATCAGCGTGGAGGATTCATCTTGGAAGAGAGGATAGAGAGGTTTCATCAGTGTGGATGATTCATCTTGGAAGAGAGGATAGAGAGGTTTCATCAGCGTGGAGGATTCATCTTGGAAGAGAGGTTAGAGAGGTTTCATCAGCGTGGAGGATTCATCTTGGAAGAGAGGATAGAGAGGTTTCATCAACGTGGATGATTAATCTTGGAAGAGAGGATAGAGAGGTTTCATCAGTGTGGAGGATTCATCTTGGAAGAGAGGATAAAGAGGTTTCATCAGTGTGGAGCATTCGTCTTGGAAGAGAGGATAGAGAGGTTTCATCAGCGTGGATGATTCATCTTGGAAGAGAGGATAGAGAGGTTTCATCAGCGTGGAGGATTCATCTTGGAAGAGAGGATTCATCAGTGTGGAGGATTCATCTTGGAAGAGAGGATGGAGAGGTTTCATCAGTGTGGATGATTCATCTTGGAAGAGAGGATAGAGAGGTTTTATCAGCATGGAGGATTCATCTTGGAAGAGAGGATAGAGAGGTTTCATCAGCGTGGAGGATTCATCTTGGAAGAGAGGTTAGAGAGGTTTCATCAGCGTGGAGGATTCATCTTGGAAGAGAGGATAGAGAGATTTCATCAGCGTGGAGGATTCATCTTGGAAGAGAGGTTAGAGAGGTTTCATCAGCGTGGAGGATTCATCTTGGAAGAGAGGATAGAGAGATTTCATCAGCGTGGAGGATTCATCTTGGAAGAGAGGATAGAGAGGTTTCATCAGCGTGGAGGATTCATCTTGGAAGAGAGGATAGAGAGGTTTCATCAGCGTGGAGGATTCATCTTGGAAGAGAGGATAGAGCCGGTGAATGTGGAACTGATCAAATAGAGGAGCATATTTACTTTGTTTGTTTCTATGTTACCACCCCGTCAGAGATGGGGGGTAGCGAGGGGGGGGGGGGGTGAGGGGGGTGAGAGAGAGGGGACAGACAGAAACAGAGAGAGAGAATGCGAGAGAAAGAGAAGTGGAGGTGGAAGAGAGAGTTATTTTCATATTTTCATCAGTGTGGAGGATTCATCTTGGAAGACAGAATAGAGAGGTTTCTAAATCCAGTTCAATAGAGGAGCTGATGCTATTTGGATCACAGCCATTCAGTTCAATGGAGGAGCTGATGTTATTTGGAACACAGTCATTGTTTACATGCTTTGCTGTTGGATGGTGAGGACCACAGGGGGGTTAGATGTCATGTTGTGTGCTGAGGGACGACTTGCCCTTGAAGACATATTGTACTGTATTACGTCATAGGAGGAGCTGTACTGTGTGTGCGTGTGCGTGTGCGTGTGTGTGTGTGTGTGGGTGCGTCCTAACATCCAGTTAGCCTCCCCTAACTGACCACCCCGACCGCTGGCACAAAACACATCCACAACATGAGTTGATTTGTCAGCGTGTTCCTTAAGCTGTACTTACTCATTGACTTGACTGTTGGCCTGCAAGGCTTCGCCCTGGATAGGACCTTAGCCCTATTCCCTATAAAGTGCACATTTAGGACCACTTCCTGGAGTCTCTGCATTTCCAATGTCTCCGTCACGTGTTTCTCTGTCTGTGTGTTTATAACATCGGCCCCTGTTCAGGCTGCCTCAGCCACCACCCCAGCCTCAGCCACCACCCCAGCCTCAGCCACCACCCCAGCCTCAGCCTCAGCCACCACCCCAGCCTCAGCCTCAGCCACCCCCCCAGCCTCAGCAACCACCCCAGACTCACCAGCCTCACCAGCCTCAGCAACCTCCCCACCCTCAGCAACCACCCCAGCCTCAGCCTCAGCAACCTCCCCAGCCTCAGCAACCTCCCCAGCCTCAGCAACCTCCCCAGCCTCAGCAACCCCCCCAGCCTCAACACCCCCCCAGCCTCACCAGCCTCAGCAACCTCACCAGCCTCAGCAACCTCCCCACCCTCAGCAACCACCCCAGCCTCAGCCTCAGCAACCTACCCAGCCTCAGCAACCTCCCCAGCCTCAGCAACCTACCCAGCCTCAGCCACCACCCCAGCCTCAGCCTCAGCAACCTACCCAGCCTCAGCAACCTACCCAGCCTCAGCCACCACCCCAGCCTCAGCCTCAGCAACTTCACCAGCCTCAGCAACCTCCCCACCCTCAGCAACCACCCCAGCCTCAGCCTCAGCAACCTACCCAGCCTCAGCAACCTACCCAGCCTCAGCAACCTCCCCAGCCTCAGCAGCAACCCCCCCAGCCTCAGCAGCAACCCCCCCAGCCTCAGCAACCCCCCCAGCCTCAGCAGCCTTCACGTTCATTTCCTATTTTAAAAAGGGGTTAATGATAGCAGTGCACTATGTAGGAAATACGTTGCCATTTGGGGCAGTTGGGCCTGTCCTGTTCAGACTGGGTAATGGGGTCAGGTCACACCCTCTGTTGAGTCATCTTCCTGATGATGTTGTTTTGCTTGTTGTTTCATGCCCCACTACTACAAAATTACAGCGTATAATGATGCAACGTCAGATTTAATTTCCTTTGAACGATCCATGCGGTGTTGCCAGATCAAAATGATAAAGTATTCATGTGAACCATTCAAAATCTTCACTTTCATGGCATTCACTTTCATGGCATTCACTTTCATGGTATTTCCTCAAGATTCTAAAAGGCCCCATTGTGACATCATCACTTCCAACATTCCATTCACTATATATGCAACAATGTAACTTTTGACACAAATCAGCTACTTTGACCCCTTTTCCAACAACTTAGACAAAAAAGTTAAAACATGTGAAATCTTCATCTACTTCTCTGCTATTCAAATCTGGCATTTGAACAAACTTTTTTTTTTTTAAAGTGACAGATGTTTTCGGTACGTTTTTATAAACATCTGAAATTTAGACCATTTCCCCAACATGTTAGACAACAAGTTACAAGGTATGACATCTTCATCTACTTCTCTGCAATTCAAATCTGTTTGTGGAACACAAATATTTTCACCACCCCAGCCTCAGCAACCTCCCCAGCCTCAGCAACCTCCCCAGCCTTAGCAACCACCCCAGCCTCAGCAACCTCCCCAGCCTCAGCAACCTCCCCAGCCTCAGCAACCTCCCCAGCCACCCCAGACTCAGCAACCCTCCCAGCCTCAGCAACCTCCCCAGCCTCTGAAACCCCCCCAGCCTCAGCAACCCCCCCAGCCTCAGCAACCCCCCCAGCCTCAGCAACCCCCCCCCCAGCCTCAGCAACCTCCTCAGCCTCAGCAACCTTCCCAGCCTCAGCAACAACCCCAGCCTCACCAGTCTCAGCAACCTCAGCAGACTTCACGTTAATTTCAAATACAATTCAAATCAAATCAATCAAATCAAATCAACTCAACTCAACTCAAATCAAAATAAAATCATATTTATTTATATAGCCCTTCGTACATCAGCTGATATCTCAAAGTGCTGTACAGAAACCCAGCCTAAAACCCCAAACAGCAAGCAATGCAGGTGTAGAAGCACGGTGGCTAGGAAAAACTCCCTAGAAAGGCCAAAACCTAGGAAGAAACCTAGAGAGGAACCAGGCTATGTGGGGTGGCCAGTCCTCTTCTGTCTGTGCCGGGTGGAGATTATAACAGAACATGGCCAAGATGTTCAAATGTTCATAAATGACCAGCATGGTCCAATAATAATAAGGCAGAACAGTTGAAACTGGAGCAGCAGCACGGCCAGGTGGACTGGAAGGAGTCATCATGTCAGGTAGTCCTGAGGCATGGTCCTAGGGCTCAGGTCCTCCGAGAGAGAGAAAGAAAGAGAGAAAGAGAGAATTAGAGAGAGCACACTTAAATTCACACAGGACACCGAATAGGACAGGAGAAGTACTCCAGATATAACAAACTGACCCTAGCCCCCCGACACATAAACTACTGCAGCATAAATACTGGAGGCTGAGACAGGAGGGGTCAGGAGACACTGTGGCCCCATCTGAGGACACCCCGGACAGGGCCAAACAGGAAGGATATAACCCCACCCACTTTGCCAAAGCACAGCCCCCACAACACTAGAGGGATATCTTCAACCACCAACTTACCATCCTGAGACAAGAATGAGTATAGCCCACAAAGATCTCCGCCACGGCACAACCCAAGTGCCAACCCAGACAGGATGACCACATCAGTGACTCAACCCACTCAGGTGACGCACCCCTCCCAGGGACGGTATGAGAGAGCCCCAGTAAGCCAGTGACTCAGCCCCTGTAATAGGGTTAGAGGTAGAGAATCCCAGTGGAAAGAGGGGAACCAGCCAGGCAGAGACAGCTATTTTAAAAAGGGGGTTAATGATAGCAGTGCACTATGTAGGAAATAGGTTGCCATTTGGGGCAGTTGGGCCTGTCCTGTTCAGACTGGGTAATGGGGTCAGGTCACACCCTCTGTTGAGTCATCTTCCTGATGATGTTGTTTTGCTTGTTGTTTCATGCCCCTCTACTACAAAATTACAGCGTTTAATGATGCAACGTCAGATTTAATTTCCTTTGAACGATCCATGCGGTGTTGCCAGATCAAAATGATAAAGTATTCATGTGACCATTCAAAATCTGTAGACACCACCACTACTATAACTATAACCAGTCACTACCATTACTACTGGAGACACTACCACTACTATAACCAATCACTACCATTACTACTGGAGACACTACCACTACTATAACCAGTCACTACCATTACTACTGGAGACACTACCACTACTATAACCAGTCACTACCATTACTACTGGAGACACCACCACTACTATAACTATAACCAGTCACTACCATTACTACTGGAGACACTACCACTACTATAACCAATCACTACCATTACTACTGGAGACACTACCACTACTATAACCAGTCACTACCATTACTACTGGAGACACTACCACTACTATAACCAGTCACTACCATTACTACTGTAGACACTACCACTACTATAACTATAACCAGTCACTACCATTACTACTGGAGACACTACCACTACTATAACCAGTCACTACCATTACTACTGTAGACACTACCACTACTATAACTATAACCAGTCACTACCCTTACTACTGGAGACACTACCACTACTATAACCAATCACTACCATTACTACTGGAGACACTACCACTACTATAACCAATCACTACCATTACTACTGGAGACACTACCACTACTATAACCAATCACTACCATTACTACTGGAGACACTACCACTACTATAACTATAACCAGTCACTACCATTACTACTGGAGACACTACCACTACTATAACCAGTCACTGCCATTACTACTGTAGACACTACCACTACTATAACCAATCACTACCATTACTACTGTAGACACTACCACTACTATAACTATAACCAGTCACTACCATTACTACTGGAGACACTACCACTACTATAACCAGTCACTACCATTACTACTGTAGACACTACCACTACTATAACCAATCACTACCATTACTACTGTAGACACTACCACTACTATAACTATAACCAGTCACTACCATTACTACTGGAGACACTACCACTACTATAACCAGTCACTACCATTACTACTGGAGACACTACCACTACTATAACCAGTCACTACCATTACTACTGGAGACACTACCACTACTATAACTATAACCAGTCACTACCATTACTACTGGAGACACTACCACTACTATAACCAGTCACTACCATTACTACTGTAGACACTACCACTACTATAACCAATCACTACCATTACTACTGGAGACACTACCACTACTATAACCAGTCACTACCATTACTACTGGAGACACTACCACTACTATAACTATAACCAGTCACTACCCTTACTACTGGAGACACTACCACTACTATAACTATAACCAGTCACTATCATTACTACTGGATACACTACCACTACTATAACCAGTCACTACCATTACTACTGTAGACACTACCACTACTATAACCAGTCACTACCATTACTACTGGAGACACTACCACTACTATAACCAGTCACTACCATTACTACTGGAGACACTACCACTACTATAACCAGTCACTACCATTACTACTGGAGACACTACCACTACTATAACCAGTCACTGCCATTACTACTGTAGACACTACCACTACTATAACCAGTCACTACCATTACTACTGGAGACACTACCACTACTATAACCAGTCACTACCATTACTACTGTAGACACTGCCACTACTATAACCAGTCACTACCATTACTACTGGAGACACTACCACTACTATAACCAGTCACTGCCATTACTACTGTAGACACTACCACTACTATAACCAGTCACTACCATTACTACTGGAGACACTACCACTACTATAACCAGTCACTACCATTACTACTGTAGACACTACCACTACTATAACCAGTCACTACCATTACTACTGTAGACAATACCACTACTATAAACAGTCACTACCATTACTACTGTAGACACTACCACTACTATAACTATAACCAGTCACTACCATTACTACTGTAGACACTACCACTACTATAACCAGTCACTACCATTACTACTGTAGACACTACCACTACTATAACTATAACCAGTCACTACCATTACTACTGGAGACACTACCACTACTATAACCAGTCACTACTATGTTTGTCTATGGAGATTACATGGCTGTGTGCTCGATGTTATTCACCTGTCAGCAAAGGGTCTGGCTGAAACAGCCGAATGCACTCATTTGAAGAGGTGTCCCCATGCTGTACTTAAAACTGCTTTGCTTTAAATGGTAAAGTAAAACTACCACTAAAAATATATATTTTAAAGAGTTAAAGCAAGTCCCATCAAACGTACTTCACAATGACCATCTAGTTGTGTTCTGTGTTTGTGTTCACGGCTGTAGCTGTAGAGAGGTGGAAACAAAACTCTGTTTATCATTGTATTGTTATTGGAGTCAGTATTGCACAAACTGCAGTGTCACACATTGTATTTCCACTAGCAGGTCTCCATTCAGAGCTCTACTCCAGAACCAGACTGGGTTAGATAGATAGTCTTCTATTGCTGATAACGTAGCCAGAACTAGACTGGGTTAGATAAATAGTCTTCTATAGTCTTCTATAGCTGAACGTAGGAACTTTGAACAGCCTCCCCATCCTCCCCAGCCTCCCCAGCCTCCCCAGCCACCCCAGCCTCCCCAGCCACTCCAGCCTCCCCATCTTCCCCAGCCTTCCCCAGCCTCACAAGGATCCCCAGCCTCACCAGTCTCACCAGCCTCACCAGCTTCACCAGTCTCACCAGCTTCACCAGCCTCACCAGCCTCACCAGGCACCCCAGCCTCACCAGCCTCACCAGCTTCACCAGCCTCACCAGCCTCACCAGGCACCCCAGCCTCACCAGCCTCACCAGCCGCCTCAGCCTCACCAGCCGCCTCAGCCTCACCAGCCACCTCAGCCTCACCAGCCACCTCAGCCTCACCAGCCTCACCAGCCACTTCAGCCTTACCAGCCTCACCAGACTCACCAGCCGCCTCAGCCTCTCCAGCCTCACCAGCCACCTCAGTCTTACCAGCCTCACCAGCCACCTCAGCCTCACCAGCCTCACCAGCCACCTCAGCCTTACCAGCCTCACCAGCCTCACCAGCCACCTCAGCCTTACCAGCCTCACCAGCCTCACCAGCCTCACCAGCCTCACCAGCCACCTCAGCCTTACCAGCCTCACCAGCCTCACCAGCCTCCCAAGCCTCACCAGCCTCCTGAGAACAGCAGTAGCAGAGCACTTATATCATGTTCAACACAAGTCCCTCTGATAACCAGGGATGAATGGATGGCACCTCTGGTCTAGTGGAACAGGCCAGATAAAGGCCACTTTGGGAGGGAGGGAGGGAGGGCAGGAGGGCGAGAGGGCGGGTGGGAGGGGAGAAAGTGCAAGAGGGAAAGAAAGGGGAGACAAAAAGAGAGAAAGGAAGAGAGAGAGAGACAGAGGTGATACTCCAACCGTCCTCACCTCTCAGAGCGGCAGCAGCTCTTAAAGGGGCAATCTGCAGCTGTTACATCCGATTTTGGACTTAGAAATGAATCATATTTACCCATTGATTCTTGAAGAATATAACTTATAAATGCCTCATGAGTTTAGTTCAACTGTCGTACCCCATCAGAACCAACAATATAAGCTTATTTTACTTCATTGTAAACAAACTCTATTTAGCCTCCAAACATGCTTAAAACTATAATTGTGTTCTCGTGGATGGTCAGTCCATAGCTCTGTCTATGAATTTCAGAGTGGTTCTACTTCTCCAGTCCCATCCCTCAGCTAAACAGTGGCGGGATAGGCTTTGTTATTGTTTCAACTGCTGATTGCTGCTTTAGTGGGAACATCCATCTCCTGCACTGCATCCCCTGAATCAACACACGTCCCCCCCCCCCCTGTCTCCTTCTAAAACTGCATTTGGGGCCAAGCAGATCATTCTGGGACGTAACACACACACATTCTGGGACGTAACCCTTCTGTCTGTCACAGGTAGCGTAGCAGCTATTTGTCACCAGAGGAAATCAGTAAGGGAAACAACAGGGCCTGGGTGGTATGGAAAAAACAACCTCAAAAAGGATTTAGATAGAACATGAGCAGTCCGACAGGAACTGGTGGAGACTCTGTCACCCGACGTGTGGGGTTGTATCAGCCTCTTGTGAGCTGTGACTTTCTAGGAAAACATTTGGCAACGATTTTATTAACTTTATATTATAAAACATACATTATGCCACATAAAGCAGCTCTCATTTGAAGGCCTCGTTGGAAAGATCTCAATGAAAATACAGTACTGGAAGTTGGAAGAGAAGCGGAGCTACAATAGTCAGCCCACACAACCTTGATTTAGTGTAAACACTCACATGTAACACGGATGACTGATGTTGTTGATTAAACGTGGCAGTAATCAAAGCAGACCTTGTGTATGAATCAGATCAGTATGTACTCCCTCAGTCAGAAACAACCACCTCTCTCACACACACACACACACACTAGCATACACACTCACACACACACACACACAGACACACAGACACACACACACACACACACACACACAGAGACACACACACACACACACACTAGCATACACACACACCACCTTTCCCCTAGTTCCCACTTAGTTTATTGAGCATCTGTGGCCCATTTCAGCCTTCAAAAACTTGACCAAAAAGACGGTCCTGTTCTGTTCAGTCCCATCGGAGGCAACGGGGAGGCAGACAGGGCAGAGTTTACTGTGATTGTTGTTCTCAGTTGTTCATTGTTAATTAAGGAGTGAGGCAAGTGATGCCAGGAACACAGCTTGGCAGGGATGCAGAGAGCTGTATCTCTGCTGAGAGTGGTCTGCCTAAGGGGAACTGTATCTCTGCTGAGGGTGGTCTGTCTAAGGGGAACTGTATCTCTGCTGAGAGTGGTCTGTCTAAGGGGGAACTGTATCTCTGCTGAGAGTGGTCTGTCTAAGGGGAACTGTATCTCTGCGGAGAGTGGTCTGTCTAAGGGGAACTGTATCTCTGCTGAGGGTGGTCTGTCTAAGGAAAACTGTATCTCTGCTGAGGGTGGTCTGTCTAAGGGGAACTGTATCTCTGCTGAGAGTGGTCTGTCTTAGGGGAACTGTATCTCTGCTGAGGGTGGTCTGTCTAACGGGAACTGTATCTCTGCTGAGAGTGGTCTGACTAAGGGGAACTGTATCTCTGCTGAGAGTGGTCTGACTAAGGGGAACTGTATCTCTGCTGAGAGTGGTCTGACTAAGGGGAACTGTATCTCTGCTGAGAGTGGTCTGTCTAAGGGGAACTGTATCTCTGCTGAGGGTGGTCTGTCTAAGGGGAGCTTTAGCTCTAAAGGGGGTGGTCTGTCTGACGTGGTGGTGATGGTAGTGGTGGTTGTGGTGATGGTGATGGTGGTGATGGTAATTGTAATAGTGGTGGTGGTGATGGTGGGGATGGGGGTGGTGGTGATCATGGGGATGGTGATGGTGGTGATGGTGATGGTGGTGATGGTGATGGCGATGGTGGTGGTGGTGATGGTGGTGATGGCGGTGGTGATGGCGGTGGTGATGGTGGTGGTGGTGATGGTGATGGTGGTGGTGATGGCGGTGGTGATGGTGGTGGTGGTGATGGCGGTGGTGATGGCGGTGGTGATGGTGGTGGTGGTGATGGTGGTGGCAGTGGTGATGGTGGTGGTGGCGGGGATGGTGGTGGGGATGGTGGTGGTGGTGATGGTGGTGATCGTGGGGATGGTGGTAAGGGTGTTGTGGCAGACCACCACAAGTCAATCAACCCGCCATCATTAACACAATCTAATCTAATGATTTATCGTGGAAACATTGAAATAACCTGGGCGACAGAGATAAACAAATGAATACAATTTAATGCCAAGTAGCAAACAATGAATGCAGACACTGGGGACGGGGGTGTGAGCATGTGGATCTGGGCAGATGAGATGTAGTCATCGTTTCTGTGTGTCTGAAAGTTGTTGTTCGTATGTATGTTTGTTTTTGGAGTGTAAAAAAAAACAACAACATGTAATTATAATAATATTATACAAACAAACCGTTTCCATGGTGAATTTGTTGTCATGGATCATGTTGATTTGGTAGAAACTGAATAGTAATAGTATACATTCATTTGTTGAAACAGGAATGAAAAAGAAACATAATAAACAATATATAGAATATATAAGGCGTTAGCTACTGTAGAACCTCAATGTTTTACACACTAAACCTACGCTTCTCCTGCCTCACTACAGTTTATTCACTGTAAAAAAAATAAAAAATGTCGCGTTGGAGACAGATTAATAGACAGTGAAACAGCATTTGTTGGATTTATTTTAAAGCATTCAAACAAACCCCAACAGAAAGGACACAGACTGGAAAATGTTCTTGGCACACTGTAGATCATTTGAAAGGGGGCAATCTTTCATCAGTAACAAAAGACCTTCATGTTGATTTTATTTTTTGAAAGAAAATATTGCCCCCGTGCGTGCCTGTATCCTTTTTCTCCGTGACACAGAAATGTGTTTCCAATGTACAGAGAATTGGGACTGTCATGTAGTGTCTCTGAAGCAGAGATATGAAGCCAAGCAGGGTCTGTATCCCAAATGGCCCCATATTCCCTACACAGTCCCTATGGGCCTTGGTCAAACCTAGAGCCCTATATAGGTAATAGGGTGCCATTTGTAATGAAGACAGTTTTTATCACACATCATTAGAGAGGAACAGGAACCTCAGCTAACCTTGCTCTGGGCCTGGTTTCCCAAAAGCATCTTAAGGCTCAGTTCATCGTGAGAACCTTCGTAGGAGCATTGTTAATTCTCTGAGATATTTCTTGAAAGCTGTTAATCTAACGCCCGCCTCGGATTCCTCGTAGAACAGCTAAGTGCTTCTTTAGATGTTTCCCCCAGAAACAGCACGCAGAAAGAACAGTCGCTACAGTAAGTGCGTTGTTGGAGGACAAAAAAGTCAGCGCTGATCTCAGGTCAGTTTTCTCCATTCAAACCTTACCTTCTTCACCTTAGAATTATTTCATAATTCTGACGACGGATCAGCTCCTATTACCACCTACGGCTGCAAATATCGAGGCGGCTTATTCAAATGCTTACCCAATAAAAATGCACATCATTGTGCAAATTAGGCTACACATCATGAAATATATTACGACAAATTAAAGACAGTAGCAAAATAGAGCTCAATTTATTGAACACAATTTTCTTTTTTTTTTTTTTTTTACCGCAGGAGGGCAGGAGGGCACGGTTCTGTTTTGTTCTGCTCTGCTCTTCTCGGTTCCGCTCTGTTCTAATCTTCTCTGTTCTGTTCTGCTCTTCTCTGTTCTGTTCTTCTAGGTTCCGCTCTGTTCTAATCTTCTCTGTTCTGTTCTGTTCCGTTCTGCCCTTCTCTGTTCTGTTCTGCTCTGCTCTTCTCGTTTCCGCTCTGTTCTAATCTTCTCTGTTCTGTTCTGCTCTGTTCTGCTCTTCTCTGTTCTGTTCTGCTCTTCTCTGTTCTGTTCTGTCCTGCTCTGTTCTGTCCTGCTCTTCTCTGTTCTGCTCTTCTCTGTTCGGTTCTGTTCTGCTCTTCTCTGTTCAGTTCTGTCCTGCTCTGTTCTGCTCTTCTCTGTTTTGTTCTGCTCTGTTCTGCTCTTCTCTGTTCTGCGCTTCTCTTCTCTGTTCGGTTCTGCTCTTGTCTTCTCTGCTCTGGTCTTGTCTATTCTGTTCTGTAGGGCAACAAACAGGATACAGAGTTACGGTAAAACAAGGTTAACAGTGGGACAAACTGAAATAGTCTTATGAAGCCTTCTGGACTAGATTGGTCTACCATTTTAGTCAGGGTACTGTAGGACAGTGTCAGACACATTGAAAACTATTTTCAATTCCTTCTTTTTATCTTCTTCTTCTTCCAAATGAATTGCATACAAAGACAAATGTCATTCTGGCTGGCCAGTGTGTGTTTGATGACACAGAACTACATATGGGCATTGAATTATTCTCTAGTTCATTCAGAATATTTTCAGTGTTACTTTGGATGAATCTCCTCTTCGGAGATGCAACAACTGATCACTAAAGGGTTTTTAAATCAGGATGTATGAAAAATTCGAATCTCCCCGTGATATCGTACAACAGCAGAGATCAGAGCACCCTGGTAACGTTGTGGTCTCCTCCTGAACATAGCCTCCCAGCCTTAGCTACAGGAGGCTGAGTCTGGGGCTGGGGCCTTGGGTACGTATGGAGTCTGGTGCCTGGATCCATCAGAGGACCAGATGAACAAATAACAGAAACAGCTGGGACGGCCCTCCTCCAATACACCCCCAGCAACCGGGCACAGCTTACTCACACAAGGACAAGTCAAATAAGGACAATCGTGGGAACAAAATGGTCCTATTTGGAAACGATTTTCATCTTCAGAGAAGGGGAAGCAATCATATCGGGTGACATGGAATGATCTCAAACGACCTCAATGGATCTCAAATGACCTCAATGGATCTCAAATGATCTCAATGGATCTAAATGGATCTCAAATTATCTCAAATGAGCTCAGTGGATCTCAATGGATCTCAAATGAGCTCAGTGGATCTCAATGGATCTCAAATGATCTCAAATGAGCTCAGTGGATCTCAATGGATCTCAATGGTTCTCAAATGATCTCAATGGATCCCCATAATCAGGGACTTGTCTTGATGGATCTTTACTCAGCAGATGGTTTAGAGGTGAGGCTTATGGTTCTTACGTTTTGTCTGCTGATGATGATATTTAAGAAAATAATTGGGTTTTTGTTCCTCATGTCCGATACGAATTTGTCCCTGGTAGGAAGACACCTTGACATCCGTTCAGGTCTGTTTTAGAGACATTTTGTTGTCTGTCTACAAGGGTTAAAATGGAGTGTGTGCAGCAGAGAAGAACTGGCACACATTCTAGTTAGGAGCTACTGAGAGGGCAGTGTGATAACAGGAGCAGTCTGTGAGATAGAGGAGTAAATCCTATACAAAGTGTCCCCTTGTTTTGTCTCAGCCTGCTCCAGGTATCAACACGTATGGCCAGCTGTGTCCACGAGGTCAACAGGATGGGTGGTTGGTGGAAAAGCAGTGGAAAAGACCGGAACACTATCTCCAACTCTGGCCACTTGCCACTATCTTCCAGACAGGCCTGACTGGTGGCCCAGTGGACCGATACTGGAGGTGCCACCGAGACGGAGCAGTCTCGCTGACGCTCTGGGCACGGGGACAATCTGGCTGGGGTCGGAGGTGTGGCAGGGGAAGGTGCGGGGGAGGCAGACAAGGCCATGTGTTGACAGCCACAGTGACAGAAACACAGACATGTGGACACAAGTGTGTGGCTCCAAGAGGAAAACCCCTTAGGTCACCGCTGACTACGTCTACCTCTGACTCCGTCTACCTCTGACTCCATCTACCCCTGACTCCATCTACCCCTGACTCCATCTACCCCTGACTCCGTCTACCCCTGACTCAGTCTACCTCTTACTCCATCTACCTCTGACTCCATCTACCCCTGACTCCATCTACCCCTGACTCCATCTACCCCTGACTCCATCTACCCCTGACTCCGTCTACCCCTGACTCCATCTACCCCTGACTCCATCTTCCTCTGACTCCATCTTCCTCTGACTCCATCTACCTCTGACTCCATCTACCTCTGACTCCATCTACCTCTGACTCCCTCTGACTCCATCTACCCCTGACTCCGTCTACCCCTGACTCCGTCTACCGCTGACTCCATCTACTTCTGACCTCATATGCCCCTGAGTATTTCCCCAACCTTGTGACCCTGACCAGGAAAAACTCTTAGTCACTAGTTATACTTGTACATAGCAGCACTTCTGAGACGTAAATTGTACATGTAACAACATGAGTTACTGTACAAAGTGAAATGCTATCTCTGGTTTCATGGCTGGGTGGCCTTCAGCAGGAGGCCAGGGGACCAGCTGGGGACCCTAGGGTTCAGGGGTCATATTCCCAGGACGTTTATCAGGTGTGGTGGGCGACAGGAAAAGCTGCTGTGACCAGATAGGCCCCGGAGAGACTGGCTGTCCAAAATGGGCCCATACGCCTCTGGTGAAAAGTAGTTCACTATATAGGGAATTGGGTGTCATTTGACACACATCCACTGTGGGCAGGTTGAAGTAGATCTCAGTTAGTACATCTCAGTTAGTACATCTCAGTTAGTACATCTCAGTTAGTACAGTCTACCATCACACACATTACACTCTCTCCTGAAGACATCAGTTTTACTGTTGCCAGGTTGAACACAGGAACTGTCTGAGACAACAATAGAGGGGGGTGAAGAGAGAGGGGGTGGAGAGAGAAAGAGAGAGAGAGATAGAGAGAGAGACTAAAGTGGTCCATCATACCTTTGGCAGGTTGAACACAGGAACTGTCTGGCAGAGACAACAAGAGAGGGGGGAGGAAGGAAGGGGGGTAGAGTGAGAGGGGGGGTGGAAGAGAGAGAGAGAGAAACAAAAGTTATTCCTGTAAAATCAATCTCTGTGGAATGATAGGGCTACATCATGAACAGCATGGTGAAAACATTGGTAGGAGTTCTTCATTACGCCTCGATCCGACTGACAGCATCATGACATCAATTCTGCGTAATAAATTCTGCAGTCCAACTTGTTGACGATGTAATCCAACATGTTTAGTGGATATGTGTTCAGCAACAGTTCAACGTTCACTTTCTGCTACTATTCCTGTCAAGTCCACACATTCGATTTGATGCATATGCTGGGTATATGCTAAACAACTATAAAAACGCAACATGTAACAATGTCAAAGATTTTACTGAGTTACAGTTCATATAAAGAAATTGGTCAATCAAAATAAATAAATTAGGCTCTAACCTATGGATTTCACATGACTGGGAATACAGATATGCATCTGTTGGTCACAGATACCTTAAAAAAAAAAAAAAACAGGCCTCACAATGGGCCTCAGGATCTCATCACGGTATTTCTGTGAATTTAAATTGCAATCGATAAAATGGAATTGTGTTCGTTGTTCACAGCTTATGCCTGCCCATACCATAACCCCACAGCCACCAGGGGGCACTCTGTTCACACGACGCCCACACGACGCCATACACGCGGTCCGCAGTTGTGAGGTCAGTTGGACGTACTGCCAAATTCTCTGAAATGACATTGGTGACGGCTTATGGTAGACAAATGAACATTCAATTCTCTGGCAACAGCTCTGGTGGGCATTCCTGCAGTCAGCACGCCAATTTGCACTCTCCCTCAAAACTTGAAACTGTGGCATTGTGTTGTGTAATAAGAGTGCACATTTTAGAGTGGCCTTTTATTGTCCCCCAGCACAAGGTGCACCTGTGTAATGATCATGCTGTTTCATCGGCTTCATGATATGCCACACCTGTCAGGTGGATGGACTATCTTGGCAAAGGAGAAATGACCACTAACAGGGAAGTAAACACATTTGTGCACAAATTTTTGTGCGTATGGAACATTTCTGGGATGTTTTATTTCAGCTCATGACACATGAGACCAACACTTTACACGTTGCGTTTATATTTTTGTTCAGTGTATATCGAGGCGTTAGTTAGTAGTATTTCAATGCTGCAATGTGCAACCTAGTTCATCAATAAGCATGTTTATTCTCAATCATCCCTCTGGGGCTATACTCTGGTTAAATCTCCTGAGTGGCGCAGCGGTCTAAGGCACTGCATCTCAGTTCTAGAGGCGTCACTACAGACCCTGGTTTGATCCCGGGCTGTATCACAACCGGCCGTGATCAGAAGTCCCATAGGGCGGCCCAGCGTCATCCGGGTTGGGGAGGGTTTGACCGGGGTAGACCTTCATTGTAAATGAGAATTTGTTTTTAACTGACTTGCCTTGTGAAATAAAGTTTAAATACAATAAAATAAAATAAAATGGCAAATCACTTTCTGATTACTTCTTCGTGCTCCACTAATGAGAAATGAAATCAGTTTCTGAATCAGATGAGTGGGAGCAAGAAACATAAAACCTATAGTGTAGACCATATTTATGTTAGGTCTATTAACAAACTAGTGTCATAGATCCTCATTTCAGTGACTGTATGTTCATGTGTATTAACATATATTCTGAATAACTGAGTTCAGAAATAGTGAAGTTATGTTGAGGGTCATGGTGTGAGAGGTGATTTTATGTTGCCAGGCGATGGTGGGAACCCCCTCCTGATGAATACTCTGTGGTTGGAAACCGTGGGACGCTCCGTGTCCCAGGTGAGGGATAAAAGCGCATCGAAATGGAACCAGTAGACAATTTCTCAACCCAGATCTCACAGTTTTCCACGTTCGACTTTCGCAAAACAAAAAAAGTGTTTGGTTTTTTCTATGTAACACACATGCTGTGTCGTGCATGATGGCTTCATTAATTACACATAAATTAGTGATCAATTGGAGATCGTTTACAACAAACATCTGGTCAAGTTGTGTGTAAATGTATGGAGAGACTGTTTCTGTTTCTTCTTCTTATGCATTTTGTTCCATAACGTTTGAGGTATGTTGCCTTTTGTGGCACAATATTTGTGACTACTTGTGATTTACAGTGAAACTCAAGGAATAAATGATAAATTGTCTCTCGGGCTGATTCACGAAGAAGAGATCTGCTATGTTTCTTACGGCTTTCAGAGAATCTGTTCATGTTTAGACCCCCTGTATTGCAACATTGGTGGCAAGTTGTGCCTTCAGTATTGAGGCAACCGATTTATCTGAAACTCTATCCTGTTGAGAAAGTTCTCAGTAAATAAACACTATTCCTTTAAAGCACTTTTCCTCCAGCTTAAAATCCCTGCTCAGATCAAGTAGCATTCTGGCTACTGAGTAAAGTGAACTGGATCTATTCATGTCTCTAAGTAATAATGTTACGAAATCTGTTTCTGCTGAATCCCTTCGGTCCTTCAGAATGACGGTCTGTTATTAAGTTCAAGTCCATTAGAATGCCAGAATATTCTTAGAATTCCAGGGTTCCAGAATCCAGACAATGGTGTTATTGGTTAGACCTGCAACAGTTCCTGGAACAGGTTGGCAAAGAAAAGAAAACCGTTTCAGGCCTACAGATTACGACTGTGCGCAATCGACAGAATGAATAGAGCCTAAAGGTGAGCCAGACTTTCAAGAGGTGAGTAAAGGCTTTAACCTCAGCCTACGTTGTTTCATTTCAGTAATGAGAGCCCACCAAGAACCTGAAATAAAATCACGGTTTGACACCAGGAGACTTTTTAATTGGCCAGCACAGGGAGATGTGGCGTTCTAACAGGAAACAGTCCTGTTAGTAATCATGGCCAGCCTGCGTCCCAAATGGCACCACATTCCCTTTATAGTGCACTACTTCTACCCAGGGCTCCTTAGAGATAGGGTGGCATTAGGGATGCAAGCCAGGTATGGTAGGGAGCTAATCTTTATGGGTAGGATTTATAGTACATTTACCAATATTATTTATCGGAAGGGAACCTATGAACACCATAAACCCTGCAGAGGCCCCAGGTAATAGAAGAACAAACTAGACTTAACTAAACCATTACACACGTCTGTCTGCGTTGCACGAGGGTTGGTCGTATGGTCGTTTTAATCACCCGCCATTTTGTTTCCTTTAAACTTTGCTTGATGAGCCTGGAATTCCCAAACGGATGTGTTCCATTTGGAGTGAAACAACGGAGAAATAACGGAGCATCGGTTTGGATTCCTGGCTGGTGCTCCACAGCAGCATCACATGACCTTTTGGAGATTCTATTTGTTTGCCTTTTTTTTTTTATCTTTGTAGTTTGGATCTGCGATTGATAGCCACACCACATAAACTGTGAAGACAGAGACTTCACTGTAAGTTGACTAAGTACTATAAGTGGAACATGTTTGTTGAACTAGGAAACCTTGCAAGCGCTCGGTTCTATTATTTTCCTGATGTTCTTTGGCTCCTGAACTAGAATAACATCAGCCCAATGCCCATGGTTGACGCTGGCAGGAAACAAGGACATGGTCAATCACTTTTCAGTAGACACACATGCCTCTATGCTCTCCCCCGTCCCAAAGATGTGATACATTCTGCAATATACCGTCTCTGTTTCCTTCCCAACTGCAGCTCGTTGTCAGAGAACAAAATGTGTAGAGGCTGAGTTGGAAAGTAAATACCTGTCTTGATTAATACATGTTCACTACCATTCAAAAGTTTAGGGTCCCTTAGAAATGTCCTTATTTTTTAAAGAAAAGCGAACAAAAATTGTCCATTAAAATAGCATAAAATTGATCAGAAATACAGTGTAGACATTGTTAATGTTGTAAATGACTATTGTAGCTGGAAACGGCTAACAGAGGAACTCTGCCTTGATGGCCAGCATCCCGGAGTCGCCTCTTCACTGTTGACATTGAGACTGGTGTTTTGCGGGTACTATTTAATGAAGCCGCCAATTGTGGACATATGAGGCATCTGTTTCTCAAACTAGACACTCTAATGTACTTGTCCTCTTGCTCAGTTGTGCACCGGGGCCTCCCACTCCTCTTTCTATTCTGGTTAGAGCCAGTTTGCACTGTTCTGTGAATGCAGCGGTACACAGCGTTGTACGAGATCTTCAGTTTCTGGCAATTTCTCGCATGGAATAGCCTTAATTTCTCAGAACAAGAATAGACTGACGAGTTTCAGAAGAAAGTTATTTGTTTCTGGCCATTTTGAGGCTGTAATCGAACCTGCAAATGCTGATGCTCCAGATAATCAACATTTCTAAAGAAGGCCAGTTTTATTGCTTCTTTAATCAGAACAACCGTTTTCAGCTGTGCTAACATCCCTTTTGCAATTATTTCTAATGATCTATTAGGCTTTTGAAGTTATAAACTTGGATTAGCTAACATAACGTGCCATTGGAACACAGGAGTGATGGTTGCTGATATTGGGCCTATGAAGATATTCCATTAAAAAAGCATCTGTTTCCAGCTACAATAGTCATTTACGACATTAACAATGTCTACACTGTATTTCTGATCAATTTGATGTTATTTTAATGGACAAAAAAAAGGTGCTTTTCTTTCAAAAACAAGGACATTTCTAAGTGACCCCAAACTTTTGAACGCTAGTGTACATACACAGCAGTTCACTTTTCAGAGTTCGGTGTCTAATTACCAATTAATAATCCTATGGACGTACTGTAGGAAGTCGATTTCCTTTGCTCTTGAGGTAACTATAGGGTTAACTGATATGAACTTACTTTTACCCCGTCTTTCCTAGACCCGCAGCAGACATGACGTGCCTATTCTCCGACAAGTCCTATGAATGCCCTGCCCTATGAGGCCACAGTAAGATGTGAAATGAGATGAATGGCAAAATGTTTTTAAAAAATACAATTCTAGAATGGGTTTAGCCCGTGAGACCATTGACTTGAATGTGGAATATCCATTCTAGAAATGCTTTTTCTGTGGGTAAATGGTTGTGGTGGGAGAGAGATTGCATGATCCTGAGGCCCACAGGATCCCTCCAGTATATTAGAAGGACTATTGCAATTATCTTTAACCCTCCAAAGTAGGAAATTAACCCCTTACATGTTCACATGTGGGTTCATGTTGATAATTGATCATTCCAGTAACCGTGTGGAGCCCCTAAGGCTTTCCCAGAGTTTTTTTTTTTTTAGATGATTAAGTTTCACATCAAACTGGTTTAAAATGTAAACGTCTCTCTCTAACGCCATACATTAGTTTGTTCAGCTCAGTTCCACATGGTCACGGTCACATGTGTCAGAATAAACCATAGGCAGTAGGTGGAAATAGAGGATATTAGAGTTGCAAAGACATAGGAAAATGTAATGCAACACACTTTTAAAAAAAACGTAATGCAGCACACTGTATGGACTCAATGGAACAGCCTGACAGTCACCACCTCTACTTACTTCAGCTGTGTTTTCAAAACATGTCCTCAGCAGAGTTCAGAGTTCAAATGGATGAACATGCCGCCCCTCCACAGAGCAGTGCGTGTGTACTGTCAATGGCCAACGTCGCTCGGCAATTTCACACTTCATATGTGGTGTTTTTTTACATTTTATTTCTCCAAATGTTTTCCTTAGACAAGAGCAATGGGTCAGTTTTAGTTGGCAATTACCTCAAATTGAAGTCAAAGAGTGTGTGAACCAGTGTTGCCTCTCCCTGGGTTTCCATTGTATTACCTTCACACAGCATGGCTTTAAACGTCTCTGTCTGCCCTGAGACTACCCAGGTTCACCAAACATACATACACACACACACACACACACACACACACACACACACACACACACACACACACACACACACACACACACACACACACACACACAGACAGACAGACACACACACACACACACACAGACACACACAGATGCACACGTGCGCACACACTCATACACTAGCATACACACACACACACACAAGCATGCACACACACACACACACACACACAAATAGACACAGACGGGCATTAGCATACACACACACACAAACACACAGGAGAAAGCATCCAGCCGGGGTCCATGAAGGTAATTCCCCCAAACCCCTTCATTTGGAAACACCTATACAATTAGATAGGGTTCTTTTTACAGACTAGCTTCTCAAAGCATGTAAAAGGTGGCCATAGTTCAGGAGAGAGAAGTTGTCATGTGGTATATCAGTGGGGAGAAATGGCATTTGCTGATAATGAACCCTGGAATGGATGAGCTCATGGAAATGGCTCTGCCCTCTCCCCGGGTTTAAAGGAAGCAAGATGGACATGTTTCTATTACTTCTCATTTGGCACTCGGCAATATCATCAACCGTGTGTTTTCTGCTTGCCGGGCCAGGAACCGTTTCAAACATGCCATCCAGAACTAAGTTGTGTCTTCGTCGGGAGAGAGAGGTTGTAAATCAGATGAGAGTGCAGAGGAATCCGTCTTCCCTTAATGACTTACTGAGGGTGTGAATCCAAACATCCACATAAGTCACATTTTTTCTTGGTCATGCATTGATGTCAATGGAACACGACGTAAAAATGTGACTTAAATGGAAGTTAGGATTTCCCCCTGTAATCCTCTTCGTACCCATTGGGACATAAGGTTTACAACAAGCTCCCTCAATGTCTTTCTCTGGATAGACTCTATCCCAACGTAGGCCCAGGAAAGCTCCCTCAATGTCTGCCTCCTGATACAGGGTCAAGGGTCAAATCGGAAGGGGTCAGGCTCTCTAGGAAGGCTCGTCTACACATGCAGAGGAAAGTTATGGTTCGTTGAGTTGAAAAACAAACCTCACTGACACTCAATCCAAAATGCCATGTCCTTCAAACAAGCGCTAATCTGTTCATGTATTTCCGTCACCCTTTAAATGTAATTTTACTACCAGACCTTTTTAAAGCCGCCATTAACCAGATTATGTGTAATAGGGGCCCTAAAACCTTAAGGTCTAAAGAAAATGCTTCAACACTCAAAGTAACTAACCATAATTGTTTCCCACAATATATATTTGTATGTACCTGAATACATGAAATACATTCTGTATTACGAGGAGAATAAAATAAAGACGCCCTAATGTTGTTGTGTGTAAACGTTTCCAAGGAAACAGCTCAGCGTTCAACACCATATTGTCCTCGAAGCTCATCACTAAGCTAAGGACCCCAGGACTAAACACCTCCCTCTGCAACTAGATCCTGGACCCTTACCACCGGGCCACCCCCAGGTGGTAAGGGTAGGTAACAACACACGCGCCACGCTGATCCTGAACACGGGGGCCCCTCAGGGGTGCGTGCTCAGTCCCCTCCTGTACTCCCTGTTCACTCATGACTACATGTCCAGGCACGACTCCAACACCATCATTAAGTAATGCTGATGACACAACAATGGTAGGGGCTGCAGTGGAGCAGGTTGAGAGCTTCAAGTTCCTTGGTGTCCACATCACCAACAACTAACATGGTCCAAGCACACCAAGACAGTCGTGAAGAGGGCACAACAAAACCTATTCCCCCTCAGGAGACTGAAAATACTTGGCATGGGTCCTCAGATCCTCAAAAGGTTTTACAGCTGCACCATCGAGAGCATCCTGACAGGTTGCATCACTGCCTGGTATGGCAACTGCTCTGCCTCTGACCACAAGGCACTACAGAGGGTAGTGTGTACGGCCCAGTACATCACCGGGGCCAAGCTTCCTGACATCCAGGACCTCTATACCAGGCGGTGTCAGAGGAAGGCCCTAAAAATTGTCAAAGACTCCAGCATCCCTAGTCATAGACTGTTGTCTGCTTCCGCGGTAACAGAGTGCCAAGTCTAGGTCCAAGAGGCTTCTAAACTGCTTCTACCCCCAACCCATAAGACGCCTGAACACCTAATCAAATGGCTACCCAGACTATTTGCATTACCCCCCCCCCCCCCCCTCTTCTACGCTGCTGCTACTCTCTGTTATTATCTATGCATAGTCACTTAAATAACTCTACCTACATGTACATATTACCTCAATTACCTCGACTACCAGTACATTGACTCTGTACTGGTACCCCCTGTAGCGGTACCCCCACTATTGTTATTTACTGCTACTCTTTAATTATTAGTTATTATTAACTATGATCTTTTGTAATTTCTTAAAACTGCATTTTTGGTTACTTGTAAGTAAGCATTTCACTGTAAGGTCTACCTGTTGAATTCAGTGCATGTGGCAAATAACATTTGTTTTGATGTTTCATGGGGAAGTTTACAAAACCGTGTATATGTTGGGGTGTATATAACAGTGTATATGTTGGGGTACCAGAGGTCAGGGGTTAGACGGAGCAGTTGAAGATTTATGGTCATCGTGGCGATAAAGAGCAGGAAGTAGCTGGATTCAATGAGCACAATAAAGGAAGAGAACTAATGAAGCGTTGCTCTGTAAACGCTGTGGCGGGGTCCCGTAAATATGACTGAAACCAGGGTAGGGTGGGTCCTCTCTGCTTCTCTGAACGTGTCTTTTGTTTGGGACATTTGACAAAACTGATGATGACAAACATTAGTCAGCACACACGGTGGTATTGCTTCACTTACTGCCACAGAGCAACCGTGTTCCAACTCGGACATTTATGGACACCACAGAGCAACCGTGTTCCAACTCGGACATTTATGGACACCACAGAGCAACCATGTTCCAACTCGGACATTTATGAACACCACAGAGACTGACCAAGTTCTGGTTATCTACATGTTTCTAAAAATGTACTGTGTGTATATATTTTTTTAATTGCTCAGGGGAAAAACAGGAATCGGTGGAGTCAATTTCTCCATTTCCTACCTTGTCTTGAAAATGATTCCTCTTACGTCAACTACATGCCCGGCTGTGTTTGGAGATGGATCTAAGACATTTATTTACGCTGCCCAGTGTCTTTCTGTCTAAATAGTTTCTAAACTACTTTCATGTGATAGAGCCTCAGTTCCTGTCTGACTGGCCCCTAAACCCCTCATCAGTGGCCAGGGCAGCAGCTTCATTAGTGGTGTCACGGCCAGGGTCTGCTTTCTGATGGGATATCTGGCATCTTTTGACATCAGGTTAATAGCACTGAAACTTAGACGTGTCCCAAATGGCACCCTATTCCCTACATAGTGCATTGTAGTACCCGAGCCCTAGTCACAGGTAGTGCACTATATAGGGAAAAGGGTGTCATTTTTGGGACGCAGCCTAGAACCCAGCCGCCGTGTTAAAGCTCACTGGGGGGAGTGAACTGTGACAGCCAAGAGCAAGGACTGTGTGTGTGTGTGTGTGTGTGTGTGTGTGTGTGTGTGTGTGTGTGTGTGTGTGTGTGTGTGTGTGTGTGTGTGTGTGTGTGTGTGAGGACTGATAATCATATGATTTGGATAATAATTCCTTCACTCCCCTCTTCAAAGCGTAAGGCCATTTGAGGCACAACTTTGATCAGTGTGGTACCACTACCACGATAAGGAGTCAAAACACTCAGGTACCACTACCACGCTAAGGAGTCAAAACACTCAGGTACCACTACCATGTTAAGGAGTCAAAACACTCAGGTACCACTACCACATTAAGGAGTCAAAACACTCAGGTACCACTACCACGTTAAGGAGTCAAAACACTCAGGTACCACTACCACGTTAAGGAGTCAAAACACTCAGGTACCACTACCACGTTAAGGAGACAAAACACTCAGGTACCACTACCACGTTAAGGAGTCAAAACACTCAGGTACCACTACCACGTTAAGGAGTCAAAACACTCAGGTACCACTACCACATTAAGGAGTCAAAACACTCAGGTACCACTACCACGTTAAGGAGACAAAACACTCAGGTACCACTACCACGTTAAGGAGTCAAAACACTCAGGTACCACTACCACGTTAAGGAGTCAAAACACTCAGGTACCACTACCACGTTAAGGAGACAAAACACTCAGGTACCACTACCACGTTAAGGAGTCAAAACACTCAGGTACCACTACCACGTTAAGGAGTCAAAACACTCAGGTACCACTACCACGTTAAGGAGACATAACACTCAGGTACCACTACCACGTTAAGGAGTTGAATTACACGTTAATGAGACAAAACATAGCCAGTGTTACTCGAGCCAATCAGGACATGACTTCTCTGTTCCTGGAGCCAGTCATGACTTCTCTGTTACTGGAGCCAGTCAGGACATGACTTCTCTGTTCCTGGAGCCAGTCAGGACATGACTTCTCTGTTCCTGGAGCCAGTCAGGACATGACATCTCTGTTCCTGGAGCCAGTCAGGACATGACTTCTCTGTTCCTGGAGCCAGTCAGGACATCTCTGTTACCTTGATACTTTCTAACATTTCTCTTCAACTTTTTCTCCACTGTGAATGTTTAGGGATTAGGTAACCAGCTGAGTGCAAGCTACCCTCTTAGAATCTCTGAGGAGCTGGAGCGAGGTTAGCTCATTTCCTGTTTGGGGAGGTTGAGGGGTTAGGGAAGCCCACAACCCCCAACTCCTACCCCCTACTTAACCCCCAGATGGCCGCCCAGTCATATACACACAGGCAGGCACGCACACACGCACACACACACACACACACACACACACACACACACACACACACACACACACACACACACACACACACACACAGAGAGACCTCCCCCACTGAAACCCACACACACACACACCACAGCCACCCCGCAGCAGGCCACACACAGCCCTGTATCACTGAGCTGAGAATGAATGGAGCCATACAGCAGGGACCAGGCCAGACAGGGTTTCTTTTTTTATTTATTTATTTAACCTTTATTTAACTAGGCAAGTCAGTTAAGAACAAGTTCTTATTTACAATGACGGCCTCCCAAAAGGCAAAAGACCTCCTGTGGGGACGGAGGCTGGGATCAAAAAGACAAATGAATGAAATAGAACTATAGGACAAAACACACATCACGACAAGAGAGACAACACAACACTACATAAAGAGAGACCTAAGACGACAACATAGCATGGCAGCAACACATGACAACAACATGGTAACAAAACATAACACAGCATGGTAACAGCACACCATGACAACAACATGGTAGCAACACATAACACAGCATGGTAACAGCACACCATGACAACAACATGGTAGCAACACATAACACAGCATGGTAACAGCACACCATGACAACAACATGGTAGCAACACATAACACAGCATGGTAGCAACACAACATGACAACAACATGGTAGCAACATGGCAGCAGCACAGAACAGGGTGCAAACATTATTGGGCACAGACAACAGCACAAAGGGCAAGAAGGTAGAGTCAACAATACATCACACAAAGCAGCCAAAACTGTCAGTAAGTGTCCATGATTGAGTCTTTGAATGAAGAGATTGAGATAAAACTGTGCAGTTTGAGTGTTTGTTGCAGCTCGTTCCAGTCACTAGTTACAGTGAACTGAAAAGACGAGCGATCCAGGGATGTGTGTGCTTCGGGGACCACAGATAGTGATTGGCAGAACGGGTGTTGTATGTGGAGGATGAGGGCTGCAGTAGATATCTCAGATAGGGGGGAGTGAGGCCTAAGAGGGTTTTATAAATAAGCATCAACCAGTGGGTTTTGCGACGGGTATAGAGATGACCAGTTTACAGAGTGCAAATCTGATGGCTGAATTGTAAAGAACATCTAGCCGCTCGAGAGCACCCTCACCTGCCGATCTATAAATGACGTCTCCGTAATCTAGTATGGGTTGGATGGTCATCTGAATCAGGGTTAGTTTAGAAGCTGGGGTGAAAGAGGAGCGATTACGATAGAGGAAACCAAGTCTAGATTTAACTTTAGCCTGCAGCTTTGATATGTGCTGAAAGAAAGGCAGTGTACCGTCTAGCCATACTCCCAAGTACTTGTATGAGGTGACTACCTCAAGCTCTAAACTCTCAGATGTAGTAATCACACCTGTGGGGAGAGCGGCATTCTCCTTACCAAACCACATGACCTTTGTTTTGGAGGTGTTCAAAACAAGGTTAAGGGCAGATAAAGCTTGTTGGACACTAAGAAAGCTTTGTTGTAGAGAGTTTAACACAAAATCCAGGGAGGGGCCAGCTGAGTATAAGACTGTATCATCAGCATATAAATGGATGAGAGAGATTCCTACTGCCTGAGCTAAGTTGTTGATGTGAATTGAGAAGAGCGTGGGGCCTAGGATCGAGCCATGGGGTACACCCTTGGTGACTGGCAGTGGCTGAGACAGCAGATGTTCTGACTTTATACACTGCACTCTTTGAGAGAGGTAGATAGCAAACCAGCCCAAAGACCACTCAGAGACACCAATACTCATTACAAGAATAAAATGGTCTACCGTATCAAAAGCTTTGGCCAAGTCAATAAAAATAGCAGCACAACATTGCTTAGAATCAAGGGCAATGGTGACATCATTGAGGACCTTTAAGGTTTCAGTGATCTCCCCCTTTAGAGAAAGGAGAACCTCCCCAGAGAGGAGAGACAAGTTTAAAAGGTCAGAGATAGGCTTGGCGATGATAGGGGCAGCAACCTCTTGTGACTATCAAACCCGTATCTGGGAGCATAATCATAGCCTCAAGCTCATTACCATAACGCAACGTTAACTATTCATGAAAATCGCAAATGAAATGAAATAAATATATTCAAGAAAGGGTCTAAACCATCTGACCCAGATGTTTTTTTGGGGTCAAGTTTAAGTAGCTCCTTTAGCACCTCGGACTCAGTGACCGAATTCAGGGAGAAACGTTGTAGCGTGGTAGGGGAAAAAGAGGATATTCAGGCCAGTCACATTAGAAGGGGTGGGAGATGAGGAAATTGAGAAAATGTTGGACGGGCAAGGAGACATGGCTGAGTCAAATAGGAATCCTGACTTAATGAAGTGGTGATTAAAGAGCTCAACCATGTGCTTCTTGTCAGTAACAACCACATCATCAACTTTAAGGGACATAGGCAACTGTGCGGAGGAGGGTTTATCCTCCAGGTCTTTAACCGTTTTCCAGAACTTCTTGGGGTTAGACCCACAGAGAGAGAACTGCTCCTTCAAGTAACTAACTTTGGCCTTCCGGATAGCCTGACTGCACTTATTTCTTATTTGCCTGAATGAGAGCCAGTCAGCCTGAGTATGCGTGTGCCGAGCCTTTCGATAAATGCAATTCAAGAGGTGGAGTAACTCTGCCAGATCACGGTCGAACCAGGGGCTGAACCTGTTTTTAATTCTCATTGTCTTTATGGGGGCGTGTTTGTTAACAATACCACTGAAAATATTTTAAAAAAGAAGGTCCAAGCATCTTCGACAGAGGGGATCAAGCTGATTCTATACCAATTTACAGAATAGAATGGGTCCGTGTAACCAATAGAGAGTCAGAGTCCCGAGTGTGGGAACAAACATAGTCTGTCCCGCGTTTTGGGTAAACGAGAAAGTTTATAGTCAACAAAGCATGCTGGAGTCATGAGGCAAATAGAAAAATGCACAAGAAAAAATATATAATGACTTGGGGTTAGCCATTGTAAATTCAGAGTCAGGAGTGTGGTGGGGGTACCTGTACCAGACAGTAGGAGACAAGCCAGGGAGAGAGGGGGGAGTGTGGTGGGGGTACCTGTACCAGACAGGAGGAGACAGGCCAGGGAGAGAGGGGGGAGTGTGGTGGGGGTACCTGTACCAGACAGGAGGAGACAGGCCAGGGAGAGAGGGGGAAGTGTGGTGGGGGTACCTGTACCAGACAGGAGGAGACAGGCCAGGGAGAGAGGGGAGAGTGTGGTGGGGGTACCTGTACCAGACAGGAGGAGACAAGCCAGGGAGAAAGGGGGGAGTGTGGTGGGGGTACCTGTACCAGACAGGAGGAGACAAGCCAGGGAGAGAGGGGGGAGTGTGGTGGGGGTACCTGTACCAGACAGGGGAGACAGGCCGGGGCAGACAGTGAACAGAGAGGGAGGAGTGTGGTGGGGGTGCCTGTACCAGACAGGGGGAGAAAGACCAGGGCAGACGGTAAACAGAGAGGGGGGAGTGTGGTGGGGGTACCTGTACCAGACAGGGGGAGACAGGCCAGGGAGAGAGGGGGGAGTGTGGTGGGGGTACCAGACAGGGGGAGACAGACCAGGGCAGACGGTGAACAGATCGCCAGGTGGAATCCAAGCAGCAGTGCAGCAGGATTAGGTGTCTCACCCACTTGGGAGAAGCTTTTATTTCTGGAGGCAGATTTCTTGTATAACATGCCAGTGGATGGTCTCTGAACAGTGGGAGAGGGCTTGTGAGACTCCTGCCAGACTCCTGCCATTTGTTGAGCTCACAGACTTCGACGCCTTTCACTTCACACCGCAGTGCAAATTGAGGTTGTTGGTCAGTTTTTTTCCTAGCAGGTTGGTACTTTGTAGCCTTGTTATGAAGCTTTATATAACACAATTCCCTAGAGATTATGTTTTTTTACTTCAAGCCTTCAGAAGTAGGTTCAGACTGAACTTGACTCCCTTAGTGTTGCGGATGGTGTTTCCAGGTTCCGCTGTGTTTCTTATGCAGGTTTTGGTTTGTTGGGAGTTTTCTCTTGATAATCCTTGGTATTAATTGTCCATTTAGGAAATGTTCAAGGTTTTAGGTATGGAATTGTGATTTGGATTGAAGGTTTTGATGTTGAGGTTAATAATGAACGGCCCCATACAGCAGGGACCAGGCCAGACAGGGTTTATAATGAACGGCCCCATACAGCAGGGACCAGGCCAGACAGGCTTATTTTTAAAAATATATATATATTTTTTTTTTATTTATTCACCTTTATTTAACTAGGCAAGTCAGTTAAGAACAAATTATTATTTACGGCAGGGAATGGAACTATACAATGAATGGAACTATACAGCAGGTACCAGGCCAGACAGGGTTTATAATGAATGGAACTATACAGCAGGTACCAGGCCAGACAGGGTTTATAATGAATGGAACTATACAGCAGGGACCAGGCCAGACAGGGTTTATAATGAATGGCCCCTTACAGCAGGTACCAGGCCAGACGTTACGGACCAGCTCTGTGTTTCTCAGGTCAAAGAGCTGGTGTGACAGGGCTCTAAGTCCTTCTGCTAATTATACTCAGACAGTCTCCAGGGCTCTAAGTCCTTCTGTTAATTATACTCAGACAGTCTCCAGGGCTCTAAGTCCTTCTGTTAATTATACTCAGACAGTCTCCAGGGCTCTAAGTCCTTCTGTTAATTATACTCAGACAGTCTCCAGGGCTCTAAGTCCTTCTGTTAATTATACTCAGACAGTCTCCAGGGCTCTAAGTCCTTCTGTTAATTATACTCAGACAGTCTCCAGGGCTCTAAGTCCTTCTGTTAATTATACTCAGACAGTCTCCAGGGCTCTAAGTCCTTCTGTTAATTATACTCAGACAGTCTCCAGGGCGCTAAGTCCTTCTGCTAATTATACTCAGACAGTCTCCAGGGCTCTAAGTCCTTCTGTTAATTATACTCAGACAGTCTCCAGGGCTCTAAGTCCTTCTGTTAATTATACTCAGACAGTCTCCAGGGCTCTAAGTGCTTCTGTTAATTATACTCAGACAGTCTCCAGGGCTCTAAGTCCTTCTGTTAATTATACTCAGACAGTCTCCAGGGCTCTAAGTGCTTCTGTTAATTATACTCAGACAGTCTCCAGGGCTCTAAGTCCTTCTGTTAATTATACTCAGACAGTCTCCAGGGCTCTAAGTCCTTCTGTTAATTATACTCAGACAGTCTCCAGGGCTCTAAGTCCTTCTGTTAATTATACTCAGACAGTCTCCAGGGCTCTTAGTCCTTCTGCTAATTATACTCAGACAGTCTCCAGGGCTCTAAGTCCTTCTGTTAATTATACTCAGACAGTCTCCAGGGCTCTAAGTCCTTCTGTTAATTATACTCAGACAGTCTCCAGGGCTCTAAGTCCTTCTGTTAATTATACTCAGACAGTCTCCAGGGCTCTAAGTCCGTTAGCTAATTATACTCAGACAGTCTCCAGGGCTCTAAGTCCGTTAGCTAATTATACTCAGACAGTCTCCAGGGCTCTAAGTCCTTCTGTTAATTATACTCAGACAGTCTCCAGGGCTCTAAGTCCTTCTGGTAATTATACTCAGACAGTCTCCAGGGCTCTTAGTCCTTCTGCTAATTATACTCAGACAGTCTCCAGGGCTCTAAGTCCGTTAGCTATTTGTACTCAGACAGTCTCCAGTCAGTTGTCAGTGTCTGCAAAACTTTCTCTATCCTCTAATCTTGTGTGTGTTCAGGTGGCCTCAATAAGTGTGTGTTTCCTTTGAAATGGGGTCTGTTTGAATAGACTAAAAGGAACAGCTTTGTATTAGTTTTATAACAAATATGGCATGCTAGCTGCATCCTGGTGGTGAAGGGGACTAATTCTGTGCATAGAGAACAGAAGATCTTAAGTTCTAATCTCATTGATGCCACTATGTAAAAAAGAAGATAAAAAATGCCTCAGCAGATGAATATCCATGTGTTCTATCTGTGCTTTGTGTCCAAAACAGTTCAACTAAGCCGGCAGTGTTACGTCTCATTGAAACATGTTCTCAGAATGTTGTTTCATTACATTCAAATAACCTATCATTTCTGTTCTCAGAACGTGAATAAAACCTCCCAGGAAAACTTTCAGGGAATCATAGTAAAATTATCTCAGAACCTCCCTGCAACCTAAAAAATGTACATTGCCAGAACAGGCAAAATGTTCACTTCCGTTCTCAGAACGTTTAAAAAAAATGTTATGTTTTTCCGGTCAGGAAGCTTATGGATTCGTTCCCAGAACCAATGGGAAAACAAAAACGTACGTTTCACAACATCCAAGGAACTAAATGTGCTAGCTGGGATCTGAACCATAACATGACAGGGGTATTATAACGCTTGACTAGGGCCTCATCACTCCTAACAATTAACTAGGGCCCCATCATTCCCAACGGTTATTAGGGCCCCATCATTCCCAACGGTTACTAGGGCCCCATCACTCCCAACGGTTACTAGGGCCCCATCACTCCCAACGGTTACTAGAGCCCCATCACTCATGACCATTCACCTCCAGGGCCTTCTCAATGCCCAGGGTTACATTGTCTATAGACAGTCCAGTCACACAGACAGACAGGGAACATCACACGGATGGAGTCATGAGGCTCATTAAAACCATCAGTTAAAAGAATCAGCAGGGACACGGGGGAGACACCACCACATGTCCTGTCCTCCCGTGTTTTAACATGTTTAGCAGACAATTCCTCCAACATGATCTCATCTACTCACTGCGTTGATGACGTTTGTCTGAATTCAGACAATCCAAAACAGCCAAAGAGCTTTATCTAGCTTACAAGATGTATTGTGTAAAATGGGAACAAACGTAACACTGAACACTATTCCGTGGGGGACTCTCGAGAAAACAGTGTTGCTGAGTGGACTAGGTTCAGAACGTTTGTGAAACAGCACAGTTAAAAATATATGACAAATAGAAATCAAACTGGATGGACATCAGCAATAGATGGGGGAGGTTGAGGGTAACAGCACAGTTAAAAATATATGACAAATAGAAATCAAACTGGATGGACATCAGCAATAGATGGGGGAGGTTGAGGGTAACAGCACAGTTAAAAATATATGACAAATAGAAATCAAACTGGATAGACATCAGCAATAGATGGGGGAGGTTGAGGGTAGAGGAAGGACATCAGAAAGAGATGGGGGAGGTTGAGGGTAGAGGAAGGACATCAGAAAGAGATGGGGGAGGTTGAGGGTAGAGGAAGGACATCAGCAATAGATGGGGGAGGTTGAGGGTAGAGGAAGGACATCAGAAAGAGATGGGGGAGGTTGAGGGTAGAGGAAGGACATCAGAAAGAGATGGGGGAGGTTGAGGGTAGAGGAAGGACATCAGAAAGAGATGGGGGAGGTTGAGGGTAGATGAAGGACAGGAATAAAAATGAACAAAATATAACTATTGTAAAATAGATTTTGTCCGTAAAATGTATATAGCATGTATAAGCTGGAAGTAGAAGCTTAAGTGTTGTTGTTCATTAGTTTACTCCAATTAGGGGAGGGGTGGTAGCGTTAATGGAAAATAATACAGGAAATAAATACATTTACACAGGAAGAAAATAACTACCATAGCAACCTATACAGGTGAGATGACTGAATAGGTTATGCCAGGTTCTTCACTGTTGGCAGACTTTAGGGTTGTTGTAGTATATTGATATGATTCTATTAACATACTAGCATCAGAACTAATCAATGACACCAATTGATGAAACCCTCAATAGATTTAGTTTGTATCTTTTCCTCAGACTAGGATGATTTGAAATAGTGACAATACTGGTATCACACTGCAATAAACCAGGAGGTTCGTCGCCATTTTGGTAATGCATCCCTTTCCTATACTAAGAGGTTAGCTATGTGTTAGGCCTTTACGTCTTACAGATACTGTATGGACAGCTAGTAGCCTTGATCAGCCAGTGTTTCCTACCCCAGTATTGTAGCTTTGTTGTAAAACGCACAATACCCGTCAATGACTTCCTGTTAAGACTTGGCACATACAGTCATTTGGTTTACATTAAACTTCCTCTTCTCTTAGGTGTAACTTGTGTTGCAGTTTAACTCTACTCCAGGCTCACATAGGGGCAGAGACGTGGACATGTGGGTATTGTCTCTGAAACAAATGATTGTTTTGTTTCTACACTATAATGTCTTCCACACAGTTCCCCCTCCACCGATCTGAACGTAAACATTGAAACATTCTTGTGAATGCCATTGTGTGGTGATATACCTCCATATGTGCTCGAGTGCAGATAACGACTGACAAGAGTCATATTCATCAACACAGATAAGTATATATAAGGGGTTGGATATATGAGGGGTTGGATATATGAGGGGTTGGATATATGAGGGGTTGATATATAAGGGGTTGGATACATAAGGGGTTGGATATATAAGGGGTTGGATACATAAGGGGTTGGATATATAAGGGGTTGGATTATGAGCGGTTGATATATAAGGGGTTAGATATACAAGGGGTTGGATATATGAGGGGTTGATATATGAGCGGTTGATATATAAGGGGTTGGATATATAAGGGGTTGGATATATAAGGGGTTGAATATATAAGGGGTTGGATATATGAGGGGTTGGATATATAAGGGGTTGAATATATAAGGGGTTGGATATATAAGGGGTTGAATATATAAGGGGTTGGATATATAAGGGGTTGAATATATAAGGGGTTGGATATATAAGGGGTTGGATATATAAGGGGTTGGATATATAAGGGGTTGGATATATAAGGGGTTGGATATATGAGGGGTTGATATATAAGGGGTTGGATATATAAGGGGTTGGATATATAAGGGGTTGGATATATAAGGGGTTGGATATATAAGGGGTTGGGTATATAAGGGGTTGGATATATAAGGGGTTGGATATATAAGGGGTTGGATATATAAGGGGTTGGATATATAAGGGGTTGGATATATAAGGGTTGGATATATAAGGGGTTGGATATATAAGGGGTTGGATATATAAGGGTTGGATATATAAGGGGTTGGATATATAAGGGGTTGGATATATGAGGGGTTGGATATATAAGGGGTTGGATATATAAGGGTTGGATATATAAGGGGTTGGATATATGAGGGGTTGGATATATAAGGGGTTGGATATATAAGGGGTTGGATATATAAGGGGTTGGATATATGATGTACAGAAGATATAGTGGTAATGCACATACATAATTTTGTTTACATCAAAACTTCCCCTTATCTCAGCTGTACAGTAACTCTACTCCAGACACACACACACACACACACACACACACACACACACACACACACACACACACACACACACACACACACACACACACACACACACACACACGTTGTGCTGAGTAGTATTTAACAATCTATATTCGATAAACCTGACCATCTGACTCCATTAAATACTATAGTAAAACCAGGTGCAGTCAGATATTATGTGTCTAGCTGACTAAAGATTAAGGCATGGTCATGAGAAGAGAATATCAAAGCCAGTATTATTATTACTAACTTTGTAAAAATTAATGTGTTCACGTACAAGGCAGAAAGCTGAAGTTACAAGGCAATTCTGACATTTACAAAGCATACTTCTAGACATATACAGTACCAGTCAAAAGGTTTGGATACACTTACTCATTCAAGAGCTTTTTAAAAAAAAAATATTTTCCACATTGTAGAATAATTGTGAAGACATCAATACTATGAAATAACACATATGGAATCATGTAGTAACCAGAGTTTAGATTCTTCAAAGTAACCTCCCTTTGCCTTGATGACAGCTTTAAAGTAACTCCACCCCAGACACACACACACACACACACACACACACACACACACACACACACGCACATGTTGTGCTGAGTAATATTTAACAATCTATATTCGATAAACCTGACCATCTGACTCCATTAAATACTATAGTAAAACCAGGTACTATGTGTTCAGCTGACTAAGATGAAGGAATGGTCCTGAGAAGAGAATATCAAAGCCAGTATTATTATTACTAACTTTGTAAAATGAATGTGTTCACGTAGAAGGAAGGTAGGTGTACAGTAACCTGATCACCCAGGTCCACGGGTCTGTTACAGCATTTAAATGCTTGTGTCGGGGGATGAGACCAAATAAGACAGAATTCCTGAGAGGACAATACAATCCCTTTGCATATAACAATTTAGTGTTCGCCCTGTACCCAGATAGAAGTTATGTAGCCTGGCGAAAGTAAACCCAGCACAGGACGCAAACTCATTTTGGGGTTGTTTATTCTGTCAAAGCTTACATTTAAAATAGGACCATGTAGAAGGGAAATCACCGCAAAGTGAAGTCACCATGAAGTTAAAGTTCAGTCTAAATCACAATCAAATGAAATAAATCTGTTAATAAAATGCATATAAAAACCCACCTGAGTACAATAAGTACAAAGTGAAAGGCATTACCAGTGGTGTCTTTAAACACACTGGCTACGTGATACCTTAACATGGAACAGTAGCTCCTCACAGCTAGCAATGTTATCATCATGGAACTCCACAACGTGGTTCTGAGTACACTGGTATTCAGCTAGCAAAAAAGCTAACATCCTCATGTCAATCTAAAGTAACGTTGGACCCACGATGGATTTCAACAGCTCTCCTGTGTAATTGCTTTTGCTCTCACTCTCACACACTGCGCATGCGCAATCCCATAACCGCTTGCACACTTCCTTTATGAATCTCTTCAAGGGACAGTGCCATCTAGTGCATATACATGAATACAGCTATGTGCTTTTTATCACCTGGCTACAGGGTAGCCTAGTGGTTAGAGCGTTGGACTAGTAACCGGAAGGTTGCAAGTTCAAACCCCCGAGCTGACAAGGTACAAATCTGTCGTTCTGCCCCTGAACAGGCAGTTAACCCACTGTTCCTAGGCCGTCATTGTAAATAAGAATTTGTTCTTAACCTACTTGCCTAGTTAAATAAAGGTCAAATAAAATAAAAAAATTTACCACAGAGATCCATGTAGATGTCATAAAAAGGTTCTCCTCAGAGGACGAGTTTCAGGTAGATACCAGACGTGGCTGCTGTAGTATCATTCTAGCACACGTTCTAGTCAGTCAGTCCTCTGGATACAGTAGAGAGAGAGATATACCTCAGAGGACGAGTTTCAGTTAGATACCAGACGTGGCTGCTGTAGTATCATTCTAGCACACGTTCCAGTAGTCAGTCCTCTGGATACAGTAGAGAGAGAGATAAACCTCAGAGGACGAGTTTCAGTTAGATACCAGACGTGGCTGCTGTAGTATCATTCTAGCACACGTTCCAGTAGTCAGTCCTCTGGATACAGTAGAGAGAGAGATATACCTTTTTATGACATCTACATGGATGTGTGATCTCTGTGGTAAATGTAAATGTAGCCAGGTGATAAAAAGCACATAGCTGTATTCATGTATATGCACTAGATGGCACTGTCCCTGAGGTAATAAGGGCGTACTGGCCCTTATTAAATCATTGTCTTTTGTGTCTTCCTTGTGCTCCTGGGCCATTCGTCAATGCGGCCGATGGTGACAGAGGGCACACACAGTGAGTTCCAAATGTATTGGGACAGTGACACATCTATTGTTGTTTTGACTCTGTACTCCAATACTTCTCCATCAATGTGGATGCTACCATGAATGAATGGTGAATAGTGATGAGTGAGTCATGAATAATGATGAGTGAGTCATGAATAATGATGAGTGAGTCATGAATAATGGTGAGTGAGTCATGAATAATGGTGAGTGAGTAAGTAAAGAGGCATAAATATCATAACCCCTCCCCATTACAGTAACAGGGGTGGCTAGCATTTTGTGTGTGTGTGTGTGTGTGGGGGGGGGGGGGGTGATAAATCTGTAACTTCCTCACTCTTCATTATTCACGATCATGGTAGCGTCAACATTAATGGATAAATATTTAGAAACATATTCTGTTCTTATTTACAATAAAAGTTACAAAACAAATGACACAATACATTATTTATCATTAATTTCTATTGGGCCCCAAATAGTCTAAAACACAACTGAAACAAACAGCAAATGCATCCGAGTCACAACCTTGATGTAATCACTGTGTTTTAAGAATATTAACCTCAGAGTCATTGTATCACTTCAAATCCAAAGTGCTGGAGTAAAGAGACAAAACAACACTTTTGGTGCTCACTGTAAGTTAGTCTACACACACAGGCACGCACACAGAGAGAGAGAGAGACAGAGAGAGGGAGAGAGAGAGACAAAGAGAGCGAGAGAGAGAGACAAAGAGAGACAAAGAGAGAGAGACAGAGACAGAGAGAGAGAGAGAGAGAGAGAGAGAGAGAGAGAGAGAGAGAGAGACAGAGAGAGAGAGACAGAGAGAGAGAGAGAGAGAGAGAGAGAGAGAGAGAGAGACAAAGAGAGAGACAAAGAGAGAGAGAGAGAGACAAAGAGAGAGAGAGACAGAGACAGAGAGAGAGACAGAGAGAGAGAGAGAGAGAGACAGAGAGACGGAGAGAGAGAGAGACAGAGAGAGAGAGACAGAGAGAGAGAGAGAGAGAGAAGGAGAGAGAGAGAGAGAGAGAGAGAGTGATGAAAGTGGTATAGGGGGAAAACATGTGACATAATTAAATCAATGTACACTGGCAATACGTGCAGCATTAAAATTGGCAGGAAAATAACATAATTCTTTAACCAGGGGCGGGGCCTTAGCCAGGGTTGCAATCTGAGCCCTGCACTCTTCAATATTTACATCAACGAATTGGCCACTATTCTAGAAAAATCCTCAGCCCCTGGTGTTAGTCTCCACAATTCAGAGGTTAAATGCCTACTCTTCACAGATGACCTATGCCTGCTGTCACCCACATGGCCTACAGCAGAGCCTGGACCTACTATAGCAGTACTGTCAGACCTGGGCCCTGGCAGTAAACCCCCACAGAACATGGCCTACAGCAGAGCCTGGACCTGCTAGAGCAGTACTGCCAGACCTGGGCCCTGGCAGTAAACCCCCACAGCACATGGTCTACAGCAGAGCCTGGACCTACTAGAGCAGTACTGCCAGACCTGGGCCCTGGCAGTAAACCCCAAAAAGACTAAAATAATGATTTTTCAGAGAAGATCCAGATCTCAGGGAATTAGACCAAAGTTCTCAATTGGTACAAAATACATAGAGTACTGCACACACTGCAATTACTTAGGTTTAAAAATAAGCTGAACTGGACACTTTAATGAGGCAGTGAATGAACTGAGAGAGAAAGCACACAGGGCATTCTACACCATTAAAAAACTAATTCAAATTGAAATACCAATTAAAATTTGGATAAAACTAATTGAATGTGTCATTGAACCAATTGCACTTTATGGCAGTGAGGTGTGGGGTCCACTTGCAAAACAAGATTTCACCAAATGGGACACCCCATTGAAACCCTGCATGCAGAGTTCTGTAAGAATTGAAACCCCCCCCTCATATCATTACCAAGCCCTGCAATGCCAAGAGCTGAGCAAAGAAAAGAGTCCCCTCATCCAGCTGGTCCTGGAGCTGGAGTTCACAAACCTGTTCTACTAACACACTGAAGCCTCAGGACCAGAACATCCAATCAGAATAAACCAAATTACAACACAGTCAAAACAAAACTACATTGCTTATTGGGAAACACAAGCACAAAGCAAAATGAGAGAGAAGGCAAGAAGGGCATTCTATGCCATCAAAAGAAACATAAATTTCAACATACCAATTAGGATTTGGCTAAAAATACTTGAATCAGTCATAGAGCCCATTGCCCTTTATGGTTGTGAGGTCTGGGGTCCGCTCACCAACCAAGACTTCACAAAATGGGACAAACACCAAATTGAGACTCTGCACGCAGAATTCTGCAAAAATATCCTCCGTGTACAACGTAGAACACCAAATAATGCATGCAGAGCAGAATTAGGCCGATACCCACTAATTATCAAAATCCAGAAAAGAGCCGTTAAATTCTACAACCACCTAAAAGGAAGTGATTCACAAACCTTCCATAACAAAGCCATCACCTACAGAGAGATGAACCTGGAGAAGAGTCCCCTAAGCAAGCTGGTCCTGGGGCTCTGTTCACAAACACACCCTACAGAGCCCCAGGACAACAGCACAATTAGACCCAACCAAATCATGAGAAAACAAAAAGATAATTACTTGACACATTGGAAAGAATTAACAAAAAAACAGAGCAAACTAGAATGCTATTTGGCCCTAAACAGAGAGTACACAGCGGCAGAATACCTGACCACTGTGACTGACCCAAAATTAAGGAAAGCTTTGACTACGTACAGACTCAGTGAGCATAGCCTTGCTATTGAGAAAGGCCGCCGTAGGCAGACATGGCTCTCAAGAGAAGACAGGCTATGTGCTCACTGCCCACAAAATGAGGTGGAAACTGAGCTGCACTTCCTAACCTCCTGCCCAATGTATGACCATATTAGAGAGACATATTTCCCTCAGATTACACAGATCCACAAAGAATTCGAAAACAAATCCAAATTTGAAAAACTCCCATATCTACTGGGTGAAATTCCACAGTGTGCCATCACAGCAGCAAGATTTGTGACCTGTTGCCACGAGAAAAGGGCAACCAGTGAAGAACACACACCATTGTAAATACAACCCATATTTATGCTTATTTATTTTATCTTGTGTCCTTTAACCATTTGTACATTGTTAAAACACTGTATATATATATATAATATGACATTTGTAATGTCTTTACTGTTTTGAAACCTCTGTATGTGTAATGTTTACTGTTAATTTTTGTTGTTTTTCACTTTATATTTTCACTTTGTATGTTGTCTACCTCACTTGCTTTGGCAATGTTAACACATGTTTCCCATGCCAATAAAGCCCTTGAATTGAATTGAATTGAATTGAGAGAGAGAGAGAGAGAGAGAGAGAGAGAGAGAGACAGAGAGAGAGACAGAGAGAGAGACAGAGACATAGACAGATACAGAGAGAGAGAGAGAGAGAGAGAGAGAGAGAGAGAGAGAGAGAGAGACAGAGAGAGACAGAGACAGAGACAGAGAGAGACAGAGAGAGAGAAAGAGAGAGAGAGAGAGAGAGCGAGAGAGAGAGAGAGAGAGAGAGAGAGAGAGAGAAAGAGAATATAAGCCTAAATTAAAAGTGTAGTAGACAGCATAGTACCTCCAGATCATCTGAATCTGTCCCAGTAGTTGAGGTCATATCTAGGCTGCTATAGGGGCTATAGAACAGGACGTTTTGTTGGCCTTAATAGAAGACAGACTGACGAATGAGAAGCTGATTTATAATTTGTACAGAGCCAATGTACAGAGCCAAATCAACAAAACAAATGTCACTGTCCCAACACTTTTGGCGCTCACTGTAAGTTAGTCTACGCACACAGAGAGAGAGAGAGAGAGAGAGAGAGAGAGAGAGAGAGAGAGAGACAGAGAGAGAGAGAGAGAGAGAGAGACAGAGAGAGAGAGAGAGAGACAGAGAGACAGAGAGAGAGAGAGAGAGAGAGAGACAGAGAGAGAGAGAGAGAGAGAGAGAAAGAGAATATAAGCCTAAATTAAAAGTCTAGTAGACAGCATAGTACCTCCAGATCATCTGAATCTGTCCCAGTAGTTGAGGTCATATCTAGGCTGCTATACGGGCTATAGAACAGGACGTTTTGTTGGCCTTAATAGAAGACAGACTGACGAATGAGAAGCTGATTTACAACTAGACATGTGATGTTTACTGATGTTTACAGGTGATGTTTACTGACCAGCAGACTGTGTATTGTGGTGATGTTTACTGACCAGCAGACTGTGTATTGTGGTGATGTTTACTGACCAGCAGACTGTGTATTGTGGTGATGTTTACTGACCAGCAGACTGTGTATTGTGGTGATGTTTACTGACCAGCAGACTGTGTATTGTGGTGATGTTTACTGACCAACAGACTGTGTATTGTGGTGATGTTTACTGACCAACAGACTGTGTATTGTGGTGATGTTTACTGACCAGCAGACTGTGTATTGTGGTGATGTTTACTGACCAACAGACTGTGTATTGTGGTGATGTTTACTGACCAGCAGACTGTGTATTGTGGTGATGTTTACTGACCAACATACTGTGTATTGTGGTGATGTTTACTGACCAACAGACTGTGTATTGTGGTGATGTTTACTGACCAACAGACTGTGTAGTGTGGTGATGTTTACTGACCAACAGACTGTGTATTGTGGTGATGTTTACTGACCAACAGACTGTGTATTGTGGTGATGTTTACTGACCAACAGACTGTGTATTGTGGTGATGTTTACTGACCAGCAGACTGTGTACTGTGGTGATATTTACTGACCAACAGACTGTGTATTGTGGTGATGTTTACTGACCAGCAGACTGTGTATTGTGGTGATATTTACTGACCAACAGACTGTGTATTGTGGTGATGTTTACTTACCAACAGACTGTGTATTGTGGTGATATTTACTGACCAACAGACTGTGTATTGTGGTGATGTTTACTGACCAACAGACTGTGTATTGTGGTGATGTTTACTGACCAACAGACTGTGTATTGAGGGGACATGTAATGCTTAGGCGACTGTATGTTAGGGGGATAACTGGGAAGAGAACATCTGTGGCTCCTGCCAATGTGGACCAAACATCAGTATGTCTCCTCACCGCTGCCTCCCTCCCTCCCTCCCTGTGGACCATCTCCCCCCCAGCCTGCCTCCCTCCCTCCCTGTGGACCATCTCCCCCCCAGCCTGCCTCCCTTCCTCCCTGTGGACCATCTCCCCCCCAGCCTGCCTGCCTCCCTCCCTCCCTCCCTCCCTGTGGACCATCTCCCCCCCAGCCTGCCTCCCTCCCTCCCTGTGGACCATCTCCCCTCAGCCTGCCTCCCTCCCTCCCTGTGGACCCCCCCCCCCCCCCCCCCACTCCCCCCAGCCTGCCTCCCTCCCTGTGGACCATCTCCCCCCCAGCCTCTCCCTCCCTCCCTCCCTCCCTGTGGACCATATCCCCCCCAGCCTGCCTCCCTGCCTTTGCCTGCCACCCCGTCTTCATCACGTCCTCAACCCAGATCCAGCAATATGGTTTCTATCACTAATAAAGCAGCAGCAGCAGGGGGTCGAGCTGTGACTGTAACAGATGTAGAGCCTTCAAACAAGCACTGCTTTCCTAGGTCTCTAAATGGCGGACCCCTAACAGAGACAGTTGAAGCCTTGGCTCCTCAGGGTGCGCCCGGTGGCTGGGAATGATTAGCTGTGTTTAGATTAAATTTTTTATGATATACCTTTTTGTTACCCTCTGGGAAAAATAACTGAAACAAGAAGATAGAGAAAATCTGTTAGGTATTATCAGTACAGATCTATCTGTATGTCATGACATCTATTAACACTATTACTGACAGTGTCTAGTTACTCATGAATAGGCTACTGTAGATTTGAATCTTTGTAGTGTAGTTTGAGTCTTATAAAATATTTGTCACTGTTGGCAATCTTTGTTCCTACCCCTCTGGAGAGCTAGCTAGCCTGTTCTGTCTTACTACCCCTGTGGAGAGCTAGCTAGCCTGTTCTGTGGTCCTACCCCTGTGGAGAGCTAGCTAGCCTGTTCTGTGGTCCTACCCCTGTGGAGAGCTAGCTAGCCTGCTCTGTCTTCCTACCCCCTGTGGAGAGCTAGCTAGCCTGCTCTGTCTTCCTACCCCTGTGGAGAGATAGCTAGCCTGCTCTGTGTTCCTACCCCCTGTGGAGAGCTAGCTAGCCTGTTCTGTCTTCCTACCCCTGTTAGCTAGCCTCTTCTGTGTTCCTACCCCTGTTGGAGAGCTAGCTAGCCTGTTCTGTGGTCCTACCCCTGTTGGAGAGCTAGCTAGCCTGTTATGTGGTCCTACCCCTGTTGGAGAGCTAGCTAGCCTGTTATGTGGTCCTACCCCTGTTGGAGAGCTAGCTAGCCTGTTCTTGTGTAGGGTCTGGGTTGTTTTCAGGGTGTGATTGAAGAGGATTAGCAGGGTTTGATTGAACCTTTCACATGCCCCTGGCTCTTACCTTGAGGATAATAAAGGGCATCAAGCACTTTTCACATCCATAGAAGTTGCCAAGGTGATTAAGTGAAGTTCATTTAAATGAACTTCCTCTGTCCAACAGAATCCTCTCTGGGGCATTCATAAACACTGCCAAAGTCCGCAACTACGCAACACACATTTCCTAGAAAATATCCTCACACTATTTCATATAACACTCATACTGCTTGAGCTCTGAATGCCAATCAAGTAGATGTAATTTCACGTCTGCCAACAGAGCTGAATGTAAATATGTCACCGGACTGAGGTATTTGGCGTGTAAGAAGGACCACATTTGCTCTCAAGAAATCTTTGGGAAACAAACATCTGAGCACATCCGTAAACACACACGTTGACACAAACACAGACACACAAGCATATACCACCATCAGCAAGCAGTATGATGCAAAGCAACAGCTGTGTAGTCTAACTTGTTTACAGACGCAGTCCAAGGGTACGTCCCAAATGGCAACCTAATCCCTGTACAGTGCATTCAGAAAGTATTCATATACCCCTTCCCCCCTTTCCACATTTTACTACGTTTTTATTTATTTAACTAGGCAAGTCAGTTAAGAACAAATTCTTATTTTCAATGACGGCCTAGGAACAGTGAGTTAACTGCCTGTTCGGGGCAGAACGACAGATTTGTACCTTGTCAGCTCGGGGATTTGAACTTGCAACCTTCCAGTTACTAGTCCAACCACTAGGCTACCCTGCCGCGTTACAGCCTTACTCTAAAATTGACACTACCCCATAATGACAAAGCAAAACAGGGTTTTAGATGTTTTTATTTACATATTTATTCAGACTTTTTGCTGTTAGACACTAAATTGAGCTCAGGTGCATCCTGTTTCCATTGGTCATCCTTGAGATGTTTCTACAACTTGATTGGAGTCCACCTGTGGTAAATTCAATTGATTGGACATGATTTGGAAAGACACACACCTGTCTATATAAGGTCCCGACATTGACAGTGCATGTCAGAGCAAAAATCAAGCCATGAGGTTGAAGGAATTGTCCGTAGAGCTCAGAGATAGGATTGTGTCGAGGCACAGATCTGGGGAAGGGTACCAAAACATTTATGCAGCACTGATGGTCCCCAAGAACACAGTGACCTCCATCCTTCTTAAATGGAAGGACTTTGGAACCACCAAGACTCTTCTTAGAGCTGGCTGTCCGGCCAAACTGAGCAATCGAGGTAGAAGGGCCTTGGTCAGGAAGGTGACCAAGAACCCGATAGTCACTCTGACAGAACTCCAGAGTTCCTCTGTGGAGATGGGAGAACAACCATCTATGCAGCATTCCACCAATCAGGCCTTTATGGTAGAGTGGCCAGACGGAAGCCACTCCTCAGTAAAAGGCACATGACAGCCCGCTTGGAGTTGCCAAAAGGCACCTAAAGGACTTTCAGACTATGAAAAACAAGATTCTCTGGTTTTCTCTAAAATTGGATATACGGAACGCGTACAATCTGGTGCGCATCAGACAGGGAGACGAGTGTAAGACAGTGTTCAACACTCCTAATTATGAGTACCTGGTTATGCCATTTGGAGTTACTAATGCTCCAGCCGGTTTCCAGGCCCTGGTTAATGATGTGCTGCGTGACTTCCTGTGTTTGTGTACCTGGATGACATCCTCATCTTCTCTAAGTCCACGGTTGAACACGTCCAATATGTCAACCAGGTTCTTCAAAGACTCCTCTCTCATCACTTGTTCGTGAAGGTCGAAAAGTGTGAGTTTCACATTCCTCAGATCACCTTCCTGGGGTACATCATGTCTCAGGGCTATGAACCGATGGACTCCCGAAAGGTAGGAGCGGTGGTCAACTGGCCACGGCCCAGCACGGTCAAGCAAGTTCAGCATTTTTTGGGTTTGGCTCATTTCTACCGGAGATTTGTGAAAAACTTTAGTGCTGTGGCAACACCATTGACAACACTCACCAAGGGCTTGGCTGGGCATGTGTGCTGGACCTGCTGAGAAGATGTTCCAGGACCTGAAACGTCCGTTTTCTTCTGCATCCGTTCTAGTTCATGCGGATCCTTCTCTTCCCTTCGTGGTAGAGGTGGATGCCTCTGACGTTGGCGTGGGTGCGGTTCTGTCTCAGTGCTCAGTGAAAGACCAAAAGCTTCTCTGTTCTGCCGGTGCATGGAAAATCCCACCAGCTCTATATTATCCATGTCGTCGTTCAGCCACGACTCGGTGAAACATAAGATATTACCATTTTTAATGTCCCATTGGTAGGATAATCTTAATCGTAGGTCATTCATTTTATTTTCCAATGATTGCACATTAGCCAGTAGAACGGATGGCAGTGGGAGTTTACTCGCTTGCCTACAGATTCTCAGAAGGCAGCCTGACCTGCGCTTCCTTTTCCTCTGTCTTTTCTTCACGCAAATGACAGGGATTTGGGCCTGTTCTTGGGAAAGCAGTATATCCTTCTCGTCGGTCTCGTTAAAGGAAAAAGCTTCTTCCAGTTCGAGGTGAGTAATCGCTGTTCTGATGTCCAGAAGTTATTTTTGGTCATAAGAGATGGTAGCAGCAACATTATGTACAAAATAAGTTTTAAAATAAATTACCAACAACTCCAAAAAACTAACAAAATAGCACAGTTGGTTAGAAGCATGTAAAACATCAGTCATCCTCTTCGGCGCCATCGTAATCATCTCATATGTATATGCTGTATTCTATACTATTCTACTGTATCTTAGTCCATGCCGCTCTGACATCGCTCGTCCATATATATATATATATATATATATATATATATATATATATATACTCTTAAACCCATTCCTTACTTAGATTTGTGTGTATTGGGTAAATGTTGTGAAATTGTCAGATATTACTTGTTAGATATTACTGCACTGTCAGAGCTAGAAGCACAAGCATTTCGCTACACCCGCAATAACATCTGCTAAACACGTGTAGGTGACCAATCATATTTGATTAGATTTGACACTCTGTTAAAGGTCCCCAAAGCACACACATCCTGGGGTTGCTCGTCTTTTCAGTTCGCTGAAGCCAGCGACTGGAACAAGCTGCAACAAACACTCAAACTGGACAGTTTTATCTCCATCTCTTCATTCAAAGACTCAATCATGGACACTCTTTCAGGCAGTTGTGGCTGCTTTGCGTGATGTATTGTTGTCACTACATGCTTGACCTTTGTGGTGTTGTCTGTGCCCAATAATGTTTGTACCATGTTTTGTGCTGCTACCATGTTGTTGTCGTGTTGTGTTGCTACCATGTTGTTGTCGTGTTGTGTTGCTACCATGCTGTGTTGTTGTCTTAGGTCTCTCTTTATGTAGTGTTTTGTTGTCTCCCTTGTCATGTTGCGTTGCTACCATGTTGTTGTCATGTTGTGTTGCTACCATGCTGTGTTGTTGTCTTAGGTCTCTCTTTATGTAGTGTTTTGTTGTCTCCCTTGTCATGTTGCGTTGCTACCATGTTGTTGTCATGTTGTGTTGCTACCATGCTGTGTTGTTGTCTTAGGTCTCTCTTTATGTAGTGTTTTGTTGTCTCCCTTGTCATGTTTTGTTGCTACCATGTTGTTGTCATGTTGCGTTGCTACCATGTTGTTGTCATGTTGCGTTGCTACCATGTTGTTGTATGTTGTGTTGCTACCATGTTGTTGTCGTGTTGTGTTGCTACCATGTTGTTGTCATGTTGCGTTGCTACCATGTTGTTGTCGTGTTGTGTTGCTACCATGCTGTGTTGTGCTATGCTATGCTGTGCTATGCTATGCTGTGTTGTCTTAGGTCTCTCTTTATGTAGTGTTTTGTTGTCTCTCTTGTCATGTTGTGTGCTTTGTCCTATATTTTATTTAATTTTTTAAATGTTTAATTCCATCCCCGCAGGAGGCCTTTTGCCTTTTAGGTGGTAGGTGGTCATTGTAAATAAGAATTTGTTCTTAACTGCCTAGTTAAATAAAGGTTAAATAAAATAAAAATAATAACATCTCTCATGTCTCTCATATAGCCTGTAACAAACGTATAATGCACTTTAGTATGGTCAGTGTGTAAACATCGACTTGGGGTTGAGGGAGCAGCCTGCTTGCTGTTGCTGTCGCTGTTGTTTCAATGTAAAGTCTCCATCACACCGACAGCTTCATTTGCATTTTGGTCCACCAGAACTACATTCATTTCCAATGAAAAGCTGCGTTTGTCCTGCAGCATTGCGTTGCCGAGGCAGTTGCAGTGCGTTCTGTGTGGTGCACACGTTGGATTTATAGAACTTAATCAAACTTATGAGTCAAACTGTAGGTGTAGTCGGCTGGACAGAAACGGTAGCAGAAAGGTGAATGTTGAACTTTTGTTACCCACATATCCAGATGATGCTGCATAACATTTTGCGCAATGACGCTGTCGGTGTGACCGAGGCGTAGGGAGGTTTAATACCAATATTCTGAGGTAGAACACATGCTGCTTTGATCCTAGAGGTTTAATACCAATACTCTGAGGTAGAACATATGCTGCTTTGATCCTAGAGGTTTAACACCAATACCCTGAGGTAGAACACATGTTGCTTGAGGTTTTATACCAATACTCTGAGGTAGAACACATGTTGCTTGAGGTTTAATACCAATATTCTGAGGTAGAACACATGCTGCTTTGATCCTAGAGGTTTAATACCAATAATCTGAGGTGGAACACATGTTGCTTGAGGTTTTATACCAATACTCTGAGGTAGAACACATGTTGCTTGAGGTTTAATACCAATATTCTGAGGTAGAACACATGCTGCTTTGATCCTAGAGGTTTAATACCAATAATCTGAGGTGGAACACATGTTGCTTGAGGTTTTATACCAATACTCTGAGGTAGAACACATGTTGCTTGAGGTTTAATACCAATACTCTGAGGTAGAACACATGTTGCTTGAGGTTTAATACCAATACTCTGAGGTAGAACACATGCTGCTTGAGGTTTAATACCAATACCCTGAGGTAGAACACATGTTGCTTGAGGTTTAATACCAATACTCTGAGGTAGAACACATGTTGCTTGAGGTTTAATACCAATACCCTGAGGTAGAACACATGTTGCTTGAGATTTAATACCAATACTCTGAGGTAGAACACATGCTGCTTGAGGTTTAATACCAATACCCTGAGGTAGAACACATGTTGCTTGAGGTTTAATACCAATATTCTGAGGTAGAACACATGCTGCTTTGATCCTAGAGGTTTAATACCAATACTCTGAGGTAGAACACATGCTGCTTTGATCCTAGAGGTTTAACACCAATACCCTGAGGTAGAACACATGTTGCTTGAGGTTTTATACCAATACTCTGAGGTAGAACACATGTTGCTTGAGGTTTAATACCAATATTCTGAGGTAGAACACATGCTGCTTTGATCCTAGAGGTTTAATACCAATAATCTGAGGTGGAACACATGTTGCTTGAGGTTTTATACCAATACTCTGAGGTAGAACACATGTTGCTTGAGGTTTAATACCAATACTCTGAGGTAGAACACATGTTGCTTGAGGTTTAATACCAATACTCTGAGGTAGAACACATGCTGCTTGAGGTTTAATACCAATACCCTGAGGTAGAACACATGTTGCTTGAGGTTTAATACCAATACTCTGAGGTAGAACACATGTTGCTTGAGGTTTAATACCAATACCCTGAGGTAGAACACATGTTGCTTGAGATTTAATACCAATACTCTGAGGTAGAACACATGCTGCTTGAGGTTTAATACCAATACCCTGAGGTAGAACACATGTTGCTTGAGGTTTAATACCAATATTCTGAGGTAGAACACATGCTGCTTTGATCCTAGAGGTTTAATACCAATACTCTGAGGTAGAACACATGCTGCTTTGATCCTAGAGGTTTAACACCAATACCCTGAGGTAGAACACATGTTGCTTGAGGTTTTATACCAATACTCTGAGGTAGAACACATGTTGCTTGAGGTTTAATACCAATATTCTGAGGTAGAACACATGCTGCTTTGATCCTAGAGGTTTAATACCAATAATCTGAGGTGGAACACATGCTGCTTGAGGTTTAATACCAATACTCTGAGGTAGAACACATGTTGCTTGAGGTTTAATACCAATACTCTGAGGTAGAACACATGTTGCTTGAGGTTTAATACCAATACTCTGAGGTAGAACACATGCTGCTTGAGGTTTAATACCAATACCCTGAGGTAGAACACATGTTGCTTGAGGTTTAATACCAATACTCTGAGGTAGAACACATGTTGCTTGAGGTTTAATACCAATACCCTGAGGTAGAACACATGTTGCTTGAGATTTAATACCAATACTCTGAGGTAGAACACATGCTGCTTGAGGTTTAATACCAATACCCTGAGGTAGAACACATGTTGCTTGAGGTTTAATACCAATACTCTGAGGTAGAACACATGTTGCTTGAGGTTTAATACCAATACCCTGAGGTAGAACACATGTTGCTTGAGATTTAATACCAATACTCTGAGGTAGAACACATGCTGCTTGAGGTTTAATACCAATACCCTGAGGTAGAACACATGTTGCTTGAGGTTTAATACCAATACTCTGAGGTAGAACACATGCTGCTTTGATCCTAGAGCTTATTCCCACTCTGCGTCACGACCCCCTGGCTTTCACACTATTCCCTATGTAGTGCACTACTTTTGAACAGGGTGCTGTATAGGAAATAGGGTGCCATTTGGGACTCACAATGGTGACTGAGGAAGAGAAGTCGAACACATGGTGACTGAGGAAGAGAAGTCGAACACATGGTGACTGAGGAAGAGAAGTCGAACACATGGTGACTGAGGAAGAGAAGTCGAACACATGGTGACTGAGGAAGAGAAGTCGAACACATGGTGACTGAGGAAGAGAAGTCGAACACAAACAAAACATATGAAATGTAAATATTGCATCATTCGTCTCCCAAAGTGAAAAATACATACTTGGAAATGGAGGTACAAAAAACATACAATTGTCCTAAGAAACATAACAGTTATTACCTCTTATACAGCCAGAGTTAGTTGACCTGCTTCTCTCTTACCTCATATATAGCCAGAGTTAGTTTAGCTGCTACTCTCTTACCTCCTATATAGCCAGAGTTATAGAGCTAGTTCAAATGGAAGAAGCTGGTAAACTAGTCACAATGCTTGTGGCATGTCGTTGTCTGTGTCCCAAAATGCACCTTGTTCCCCATATAGGGCACTGGTCAACAGTAGTGCACTATATAGGAAAAACAGTGTGCCATTTGGGACCCACACACCGCCTATATAGCCGGGTTTTAACTCAGTGTAGCAGTGAAAAACTGCTGCCAATGTGGAATTGATTATACTTAAAAGCGAACAGGAGATTTTCTGAAGAAAGAAAAGGGGCCTATGTGTCATGTTAATTGTCATCTGCTTTCACATAATGGTACAAAAACCTCTTTAACTCTGAACAATACGAGCAGAGCGTCCTAGTAAACCTGAAGTCATTACTGAAAACACATGCCTGGGAATATAACAGAGACTGCATCCTCAATATCACCTTATTCACTTTATAGTGCACTACTTTTGACCAGTGCACTACTTTTGAGCACTTTAGGGTGCACTATAAAGGGAACATGGTGCACTGTATAGGGAATAGTGTGCCACCTGGGACATTCTGTGCTCAGAGACTGCAACATTCTGGACAGTACAACATTCTGGGGAACACAACATTCTGGGGAGCACAACATTCTGTGGAGAACAACATTCTGGGGAACACAACATTCTGGGGAGCACAACATTCTGTGGAGAACAACATTCCGGGGAGCACAACATTCTGTGGGGAACAACATTCCGGGGAGCACAACATTCTGTGGAGAACAACATTCCAGGGAGCACAACATTCTGGGGAGCACAACATTCTGTGGAGCACAACATTCTGTGGAGAACAACATTCCGGGGAGCACAACATTCTGTGGAGAGCAACATTCCGGGGAGCACAACATTCTGGGGAGCACAACATTCTGGGGAGTTTCAGACCTGTGTTCAAATAATATTTAAAGTCATTTTAAATTGTTTATCTGTGCTTGCCTGGTGCAAAGGACCCATTAGTACAGTCCCACAATTGCAAACTCCTCCCATCTGGCACTCCATATTGTCTAAATCAAAAGCATAAAGTATGTGAAAGATTTCAAACAGTATACTCTTACAAAAAAGGGCTCCAAAAGTGTTCTTCGGCTGTACTGAGTTCAAGTACACTCAAGTACACTCTCAGAAAAAAAAGGTGCTATTGAGAACCTTCTAAAGTTTTTGGGCTGTCCCCATAGAAGAACCCTTTGGTTACAGGTAGAGCCTTTTGTGGAAAGGGTTCTACCTGGAACCAAAAAGGGTTCTACCTGGAACCAAAAGGGTTCTACCTGGAACCAAAAAGGGTTCTACCTGGAACCAAAAAGGGTTCTACCTGGAACCAAAAGGGTTCTACCTGGAACCAAAAGGGTTCTTCAAAGGGTTCTCCTATGGGGATTGTACTTGAACTCAGGTCTGGCATGCAGTGAAGTATTGGAAACTGAGGGAAATATAATAGAGTAAATGAATGGATGTCAGTTGGCAGAGACTTGGAGAAAAGCCTTTGAGGATTTTTTCTTCTCTCTAGAAATATATTTTGCTTGTTCTGTTATTCACACAGCCCCTCGGCTCTGCAACAATACAATGCCCCATTGTCAAAACCAGCCAGGTTCAGGCACTGTACCGTACACAATGCATGGTAGAAATTGTCTTGTCAATATTTAGCATATGATTGATCTCTTTCCCAAAAGCATTATGCAGGAATTCATGTAAAGTACCGTTTTAAATTGTCACATGCTTTGTAAACAACAGGTGTAGACTAGCAGTGAAATGCTGACTGGCCCTTCCCAATAATGCAGAGAGAACAATAGAAATGGTAGAAGAAGAAGAATACAAGGAATAAATGCACAATGAGTAACAATACCTTGGCTATATACACGGGGCACCAGTACTGAGTCGATGTGCAGGAGTACGAGATAATTGAGGTAGATATGTACTGAGCATACTGTGTAGGTAGGGATAAAGTAACTAGTCAACAGAATAGATAATAAAGTGTATGTGATGAGTCAAAACAGTCAGTGAAGATAACCAATAGCTCCCCGGTCTAACTATTTAACTCACTATTTAGCAGTCTTATGGCTTGGGGGAAGAAGCAGTCTATGACATGGGGGGGTCTGGAGTCTTTGACAATTTTTTCAGGGCCTTCCTCTGACACCACCTGGTATAGAAGTCCTGGATGGCAGAGAGTGGTCGACCTTGTGGTCGAATGCCAAGCAGTTGCCATACCAAGCGGTGATGACGCCAGTCAAGATGCTCTCAATGGTGCAGCTTAGAGAGGATCTGAGGGCGTAGATGTTCCTGTTGTCCAGGTGAGAGAGGGCAGTGTGGAGTGCAATAGAGATTGTGTCATTTGTGGATCTGTTGGGATAGTATGTGAATCTGTCCCAACGTCTGGCCACGCGGCCTTGTGAATGTTAACCACGTCTTTCTCACATCAGCTACGGAGAGCGAGATCACACAGTTGTCTGGAACAGTTAGTGCTCTCATGCACGGTTCAGTGTTGCTTGCCTCAAAGTGAGCATAGAAGGAATTTAGCTCGTCTGGTAGGCTCACGTCACTGGTCAGCTCGTGGCTGGATTTCCATTTGTAATCCATGATAGTTTGCCACATCCAATGAGCATCAGAGCCAGCGTAGTAAGATTTGATATTAGTCCTGTATTTATGTTTTGATTGTTTGATGACTCGTCTGAGGTCGTAGAGGGATTTCTTATAAGTGTCCAGATTAGTGCCCCACTCCTTGAAAGCGGCAGCTCAAGCCTTTAGGTCTCTCAGTGAGGATGTTGCCTTTAATCCATGGCTTCTGATCTGGATATGTACGAACGGTCACTGTGGGGACAACGTCGTCGATGCACTTATTAATGAAGCCGGTGACGGATGTGGTAAACTCCTCAATGTTATTGGATGAATCCTGGAACATGTTCCAGTCTGTGCTAGAGAAACAGTCCTGTAGCTTAGCATCCGCTTTATCGGACCACTTACGTACTGAGTAGATGAGGTAGACTGGTACTTCCTGCTTTAGTTTTTGCTTGTAAGCAGGAATCAGGAGGATGGAGTTATGGTTAGATTTGCCAAAGGCAGGGTAAGGAAAGCTTTGTATGCACCTCTGTGTGTGGAGTAAAGGTGATCTAGAGTTTTTTTCGCCTCTAGTTGCACAGGTGACATTCTGGTAAAAATGAGGTAAGACAGATTTCAGTTTCCCCACTAGGAGCGCTGTCTCTGGATGTGTCTTTCCTTGCTTATGGCTCTATACAGCTCGTTGAGTGTGGTCTTAGCGCCATAATCGGTTTGTGGTGGTAAATAGACAGCTTTGGAAAACAATATATGAAAACTCTCTTGGTAAATATTATTGTCTGCAGTTTATCATTAAGTATTCTAACTCAGACGGGCCAAAACCTTGAGACTAACATTAGAGATTGCGCGCCAGCTGCTGCTAACAAAGGGAATGTCACGGAATTCTAGAAGTGGTGGGTGTAGAGTCAGGCGCAGAGAGCAATACTTCTAAATGAATGCGTTTATTTCGCTTGGTCTAGCCAACAAACAGGCAATGACCATAAAACAGGTATGTCTTCAAAAACCAGGAAAATAACATACAACAAATTACGCAGGAGAAAAACAACTTCACCACTGACAGTAGGAATAAGCCCGCACACAAGCAGGCTGGAAGTTTAAATAGATGATAAATTAACCAAAATAAGCAACCGGTGAAACCAATCAAGACAAAACCAACAGAAAAAGAAAAAGGGATCGGTGGCAGCTAGTAGACCGGTGATGACGACCGCCGAGCACCGCCTGAACAGGGAGAACCGCTGACCGCCGCCTGAACAGGGAGAACCGCTGACCGCCGCCTGAACAGGGAGAACCGCTGAGCGCCGCCTGAACAGGGAGAACCGCCGAGCGCCGCCTGAACAGGGGGAGGAGCCACCTTCGGTGGAAGTCGTGACAGGGACATACATACACCTCCCCTTTAGCATTTCCTGAAGCTGCCGTTCGGTCTTGATGATGTATAGAAAAACAGTTAGATGTACATATACTATATATACAGTATTATCCATGTCCTTGTTCAGCCACGACTCTGAGAAACACAGGATATTACAGGTCCTGTTGATATTACATCTGACCGGAAAATACATGTAAATATCCTGAGTGCATTGAGTTATACAGTACCACATGGCAGTTTTACCATGTAAATATCCTGAGTGCATTGTGTTATACAGTACCACATGGCAGTTTTACCATGTAAATATCCTGAGTGCATTGTGCTATACAGTACCACATGGCAGTTTTACCATGTAAATATCCTGAGTGCATTGTGCTATACAGTACCACATGGCAGTTTTACCATGTAAATATCCTGAGTGCATTGTGTTATACAGTACCACATGGCAGTTTTACCATGTAAATATCCTGAGTGCATTGAGTTATACAGTACCACATGGCTGTTTTACCATGTAAATATCCTGAGTGCATTGAGTTATACAGTACCACTTGGCAGTTTTTACCAGCCATTGTTATTCATTGATTTACCCTCACACATGCATTAAGCAACCATTATTTACATGACATCTTTACGATGCTTACATTGGCTCTTCTGTACTCTCGATCTGTTTCTCTGTAGCAGTGTTTTATACACGTGGGACGTATTTTACAGTAATCACCACCATCAATTCCCATTGGCTCAACTTATTCACTACTCTCTCATACTCTTCAAGATGTATGATATCAATTTCTACGGCCTGGAGACGTTGGAGATGTTTATAATGAACATCTATCCTGCTGTGCCCCCCTGACTTGACTCAATGTGGAATGCACTCTTGCCAGGAAATCAGAACATGCATGTCTGTGAATCATAGGTGGCCTACCCCTCTTTTCAACCCCTCTTTTGCCCTTGGAACAGCCTCAATTCGTCAAGGCATGGACTCTACAAGATGTCGAAAGCCTTCAACAAGGATGCTGGCCCATGTTGACTCCAATACTTCCCACAGTTGTGTCAGGGGCGGCAGGGTAGCCTAGTGGTTAGAGTGTTGGACTAGTAACCGAAAGGTCTGTCGTTCTGCCCCTGAACAGGCAGTTAACAGTTAGTTCCTAGGTTGTCATTGAAAATAAGAATTTGTTCTTAACTGACTTGCCTAGTTAAATAAAGGTAAAATAAAAAAGTTGGCAGGATGTCACTTGGATGGTGGACCGTTCCTGATACATACCAGGAAACTGTTTGGAAACATCCAGCAGCGTTGGATTTGGTGAAACTTCATGTATTCGTATTGTTTACAAACTGTACAAATACAAGGAAATGTATGGTTTGAACATGTCTTTAATGTTTATTTGTTTAGGTGTTAGTAATACGTGTAAATACATTTGTGTTTACATCATTAAGCCTTTATGCATGTGTTGTGAATGACCAAAGGTGTCAGACTTTATATTAAGTACAGCGTCATATGATACAAGGCATTGATGTAGTCGGAAGTTTACATACACTTAGGTTGGAGTCATTAAAACTCGTTTTTCAACCACTCCACAAATTTCTTGTTAACAAACTATAGTTTTGGCAAGTTGGTTAGGACATCTACTTTAAACAGCTTGGAAAATTCCAGAAAATTATGTCATGGCTTTAGAAGCTTCTGATAGGCTAATTGACATCATTTGAGTCAATTGGAGGTGTACCTGTGGATGTATTTCAAGGCCTACCTTCAAACTCAGCGCCTCTTTGCTTGACATCATGGGAAAATCAAAAGAAATCAGCCAAGACCTCAGAAAAACAATTGTAGACCTGCACAAGTCTGGTTCATCCTTGGGAGCAATTTCCAAACGCCTGAGGGTACCACATTCATCTGCACAAACAATAGTACACAAGTATAAACACCATGGGACCATGCAACCGTCATACCGCTCAGGAAGGAGACGAGTTCTGTCTCCTAGAGAGGAACGTACTTTGGTACAAAAAGCGCAAATCAATCCCAGAACAACAGCAAAGGACCTTGCGAAGATGCTGGAGGAGGCAGGTACACAAGTATCTATATTCACAGTAAAATAATCCTATATCGACATAACCTGAAAGGCCGCCCAGCAAGGAAAAAGCCACTGCTCCAAAATCACCATAAAAAAAGCCAGACTACAGTTTGCAACTGCATATGGGGACAAAGATCGTACTTTTTGGAGAAATGTCCTCTGGTCTGATGAAACAAAAATAGAACTGTTTGGCCATAATGACCATCATTATGTTCGGAGGAAAAGGGGGAGGCTTGCAAGGCGAAGAACACCATCCCAAACGTGAAGCACGGGGGTGGCAGCATCATGTTGTGGGGGTTGCTTTGCTGCAGGAGGGACTGGTGCACTTCACAGAATAGATGGCATCATAAGGGGGGGAAACTATGTTGATATATTGAAGCAACATCTCAAGACATCAGTCAGGACTGTAATGAGCATGGGATGCAGAGTAACCACATGCTATAGCTAAAATTGTGTGGGTGTATCATATGGAATCCCAACAGTCCTTTATGTTAGATTATTTTATTTAACTAGGCAAGTCAGTTAAGAACAAATTCTTATTTACGATGACGGCCTTCCAAACCCGGACAACACTGGGCCAATTGTGCGCCGCCCTACGGGACTCCCAGTCACGGACGGTTGTGATACAGTCTGGATTCGAACCAGGTTGTCTGTAGTGACACCTCTAGCACTGAGATGTTCTGTCTTATACCACTGCGTCACTTCCTCACCTTGAAAGTATCTATGGGCCAGAAGAAACTGTAATCTGTGGTTTGGTTTTCCCTAAACAGCCCCTACAAACTTTATCCACCTCTCGATACAAATAAATGGGAGTGATAGTGGCATTTGTGCAATTGTCAAAATGTCAAGGCCAAATCAACTCAAATGAACTCCATATTTGGTTTGATGTTATTTAAAGGTGATTATGACATAAATAATACTAATAAACATGCACACATGCCCCTATGACTTCCCTTAATAGTTTGAAAGTGGATGGGAAAAAATGAATGAAAACTGAACCATGGAATATAGTTTCTCCTGTCCCATAGACCACTTTCAGCTGTTGTAAATTCCTGAACTTCCCCTTTAATATACTCTCGGATTTACATTTTAAATGTTTTCCACGGTCGTCCTCCTCTTCATCTGAAGAGGAGAGGCGAGAAGGATCGGAGGACCAAAATGGTGGCGTGGTATGTGTTCATGATGAATATTTAATGAAAGAAAGTACTGAACACTGAATACAAAAACAAATAACAACCGTGAAGCTATAAATGAGACCTGTGCTGCCACAAGCAACTAACATAGACAATCACCCACCAACAAATAGTGCAACCCAGGCTACCTAAGTATGATTCTCAATCAGAGACAACTATTGACACCTGCCTCTGATTGAGAACCATACTAGGCCGAAACATACAAATCCCCAAATCATAGAAAAACAAACAGACTGCCCACCCAACTCACGCCCTGACCATACTAAATAAATACAAAACAAAGGAAATAAAGGTCAGAACGTGACATCCAGATTTGATTTCAAACAATATTCATTATTATACTGTGGAAATTGCCAATGAGATGGTTCGAAATCTTACAGATTGTGGCTTTGGGATCAATGGGGACGACTGAGTCAGACTGGATTGGTACTGTTCTCTGGGTGGGTGTTTCTGCAGGCAAAGGCGTAGAGGAATGGATCCAAACAGCTGTTGATGAAGGTCAGAGATCCAACAATTCCCCAATGGGCCTCCCAGACTCCTCTCAGAGCCTTATCCCCTACAAAGATTGCTGACAATCCCAGCAAGTTCATGACATGGTGAGGAGTCCAAAGAACGGAAAATGTCACTACTATACTGGTCACTAATCTGGTCATCTTGGGGCTCCTGAAAAACGCTGTTTGGTTCACTCTTCGGTGGAGGCGGATATAGGCCGTGGCCATGATGGAGAAAGGAACTACAAATCCCAGAACAGTCTGTAGGAGCAACACGGCCACTTGCTGAGTGTCTGACGCGAAAACAAACATACACTGGAAATGTCCATTCTCATCCTGCTTCAAACCTCGCACCACCCAATTAGGGATAGATAGGACCCCGGCTACCCCCCACAGGACAACCAGAATTCCCCTTTCTTTTGCCACTCCCAGCAAGGCCCAAGTCTGTGGATACAGAACCTGGAGGTAACGCTGGATGCTCAGAAGCGTGATAGTCAGCAAGCTGGTGTAGATGCTACAGTAAATCAGGAAGGACATTAACTTGCAAATAGCCCAACCCATTATCCAGCTAAACAGAATGCTGTGGATCCATGCAGGCAGGGTGACAAGGCATAGCAGGTCTGATGCAGCCAAGTTCAACATCAGTCTCCGGCTCAAACTGGATAGATCGTGGTTCCGACAGAGGACAACTATCACTGCGATGTTCCCGGGTATGCCGATAAGGAAGCAAAGAGACAGGACCACGCCAGGGGCCAGACCATCACGGTTCCAAGGGATGGGTGCAGGACTGAGGAAGGAGGCATTAGAGTCGGAGGAGTTTAGGGTGAAGGAGAAGAAGGTGGAGGAGTTGTGTTGCTCCATTTCTAGCAGTGAGTCAAGATGACCGGCGAATGGCTCTGAGTAACAGGCAGTCAGATAAAATACAGTGTCCATGTGATACATGAGGTACATTATTTGCAACCGTTGTTTACCTGTACTGTGAATTTGCTAACCAAATTGAGTGTTAGTGAATAGGTAATTAGGGAAAGGCCATGTTGTCACGAAAGCTAGGAGTGGTGGGTGTGGAGTCAAAGAGAGCAAGGCTTCCAATGTAGACGTATTTATTCAGCTGGGTCTAGCCAACATACAGGCACAATGACCAATAAACAGATAAGTCCCCCAAAACCAGGGAAATAACGAACAGCAACAATACATATAAGCAAAACAAAACTCTACCACTGACAGAGAGGAATAAGCCCACACAAAATCAGGTGGGCCCTGGAAGTTTAAATAGCCCCCAATTAACAACCAATAATGTACAGGTGAAAACAAGTAGGACAAAACCAACAGAAAAGAAAAAGGGATCGGTGGCAGCTAGTAGACCGGTGACGACCGAGCGCCGCCCGAACAGGGAGAGCAGCTAGTAGACCGGTGACGACGACCGCCGCCCGAACAGGGAGAGCAGCTAGTAGACCGGTGACGACCGAGCGCCGCCCGAACAGGGAGAGCAGCTAGTAGACCGGTGACGACGACCGCCGCCCGAACAGGGAGAGCAGCTAGTAGACCGGTGACGACGACCGCCGCCCGAACAGGGAGAGCAGCTAGTAGACCGGTGACGACGACCGCCGCCCGAACAGGGAGAGCAGCTAGTAGACCGGTGACGACCGAGCGCCGCCCGAACAGGGAGAGCAGCTAGTAGACCGGTGACGACCGAGCGCCGCCCGAACAGGGAGAGCAGCTAGTAGACCGGTGACGACCGAGCGCCGCCCGAACAGGGAGAGCAGCTAGTAGACCGGTGACGACGACCGCCGCCCGAACAGGGAGAGCAGCTAGTAGACCGGTGACGACCGAGCGCCGCCCGAACAGGGAGAGCAGCTAGTAGACCGGTGACGACCGAGCGCCGCCCGAACAGGGAGAGCAGCTAGTAGACCGGTGACGACCGAGCGCCGCCCGAACAGGGAGAGCAGCTAGTAGACCGGTGACGACGACCGCCGCCCGAACAGGGAGAGCAGCTAGTAGACCGGTGACGACGACCGCCGCCCGAACAGGGAGAGCAGCTAGTAGACCGGTGACGACCGAGCGCCGCCCGTACAGGGAGAGCAGCTAGTAGACCGGTGACGACGACCGCCGCCCGAACAGGGAGAGCAGCTAGTAGACCGGTGACGACCGAGCGCCGCCCGAACAGGGAGAGCAGCTAGTAGACCGGTGACGACCGAGCGCCGCCCGAACAGGGAGAGCAGCTAGTAGACCGGTGACGACCGAGCGCCGCCCGAACAGGGAGAGCAGCTAGTAGACCGGTGACGACGACCGCCGCCCGAACAGGGAGAGCAGCTAGTAGACCGGTGACGACCGAGCGCCGCCCGAACAGGGAGAGCAGCTAGTAGACCGGTGACGACCGAGCGCCGCCCGAACAGGGAGAGCAGCTAGTAGACCGGTGACGACCGAGCGCCGCCCGAACAGGGAGAGCAGCTAGTAGACCGGTGACGACGACCGCCGCCCGAACAGGGAGAGCAGCTAGTAGACCGGTGACGACCGAGCGCCGCCCGAACAGGGAGAGCAGCTAGTAGACCGGTGACGACCGAGCGCCGCCCGAACAGGGAGAGCAGCTAGTAGACCGGTGACGACCGAGCGCCGCCCGAACAGGGAGAGCAGCTAGTAGACCGGTGACGACGACCGCCGCCCGAACAGGGAGAGCAGCTAGTAGACCGGTGACGACCGAGCGCCGCCCGAACAGGGAGAGCAGCTAGTAGACCGGTGACGACCGAGCCCCGCCCGAACAGGGAGAGCAGCTAGTAGACCGGTGACGACCGAGCGCCGCCCGAACAGGGAGAGCAGCTAGTAGACCGGTGACGACCGAGCGCCGCCCGAACAGGGAGAGCAGCTAGTAGACCGGTGACGACCGAGCGCCGCCCGAACAGGGAGAGCAGCTAGTAGACCGGTGACGACCGAGCGCCGCCCGAACAGGGAGAGCAGCTAGTAGACCGGTGATGACCGAGCGCCGCCCGAACAGGGAGAGCAGCTAGTAGACCGGTGACGACCGAGCGCCGCCCGAACAGGGAGAGCAGCTAGTAGACCGGTGACGACCGCTGAGCGCCGCCCGAACAGGGAGAGCAGCCGGAAGTCGTGACACATGTTTTGATGTTCTGCGTCTGTAGGAAATTGAATGGGGACTTCTGAATGTACTGTATTCTTCCTGTGAAACAACAGATGACAAGGAAATTATCTAGAGGAAGAATCTTAGATAACCAGTCAGACTAAAAAACATGTTCAACTGTAATTTTACATTGAATGTGCTTTTCAGTCCAGGACTATACTCTTAGAAAAAATGGTTCTATATAGAACCATATAGGATTCTTTGGTTTGTCTCCATAGGAGAACCATTTTTGGTTCTACCAAGAACCCTTTTTTAATTGAAGGATTCTTCCTAGTATCCTCTATGAATGGTTCTAGTCTTTAACGTGCAAAACACGCTCTTCTTCCTTTCCAGGCATGCTCGAGCAAACACTAAAAAGTATGTGAAAGATTTCAAATAGTATTTGAACCCAGGCCTGTTGTCACGCGTGTTCTCTCTCCGGCCTCAAGGTCACCATGCTGCTCGTCAGGGCGCACACCTGTCACCAGCGTTAGGCGCATAATGACACTCACCTAGACTCCATCACCTCCTTGATTACCTGCCCTATATATGTCACTCCCTTTGGTTTCTTCCCCAGTCGTCATTGTTCATGTTTCTTGTTTTGTCCTTGTATTTATTAGATGTATGTGTAACGGATGTAAAACGGCTAGCTTAGTTGGCGGTGGTGCGCGCTAAGTGGCGTTTCGATCGGTGACGTCGCTTGCTCTGAGACCTTGAAGTAGTGGTTCCCCTTGCTCTGCAAGGGCCGCGGCTTTTGTGGAGCGATGCGTAACGATGCTTCGTGGGTGACTGTTGTTGATGTGTGCAGAGGGTCCCTGGTTCGCGCCGGGATATGGGCGAGGGGACGGTTTAAAGTTATACTGTTACATATTCACTCCCTGAACTTGCTTCCCGACTTTCAGCGAACATCGTTACACCTGTGATGTTGTATTGGAAAACTGAGATGAATAATGAATGGATGTCAACATATTAAAATAATGATTGACATATTTTCATTAAAAACATTATTTTGATTAATTTATTCATACTATTTTGTTCATACTATTTGGGAGGCTCCTGAATGGTGCAGCGGTCTAAGGCTTTGCATCTCACTGCAGTCCCTGGTTCAAATCCATGCTGCATCATATCCAACCGTGATTGGCCCATAGGGCGGCGCACAATTGGCCCAGTGTCGGCCGGGGGAGGCCGTCATTGTAAATTAGAATTTGTTCTTAATAACTGACTTGCCTAGTTAAATAAAAAGGTTACACTTCCGCAAGATATAGTCCCGACACAACTCTAGGTTAGCTTCCCAAGCCGGCTGGTCATTTGTTCTGTTGCCAGAGATGCGACTCAGTCTTCTTGTTCTGTATCTATGGACGCAACCCAGTCGTCCATTCTTTTTGTTCTGTATCTATGGACGCGACCCAGTCGTTCATTCTTTTTGTTCTGTATCTATGGACGCGACCCAGTCGTTCATTCTTTTTGTTCTGTATCTATGGACGCGACCCAGTCGTTCATTCTTTTTGTTCTGTATCTATGGACGCGACCCAGTCGTTCATTCTTTTTGTTCTGTATCTATGGACGCGACCCAGTCGTTCATTCTTTTTGTTCTGTATCTATGGACGCGACCCAGTCGTTCATTCTTTTTGTTCTGTATCTATGGACGCGACCCAGTCGTTCATTCTAAATGTTCTATTGCCATACTGGCTGGCAAAGTTCTTATCCTTTGCTTGTTAGCTAGCTAACTACGGCTAACTTAGTCACTTCAAAACGTCAAAAAGACGCATTTGCATTTGTTTAAGCTGTTTTCTAGAAACATTTATTTGGATGCGTCCATAACAATGAGCTAATGAGACGCGATTTCGCCTGGCATAGAAAATGTGCTCTCTCATCGGGACACGGTTGTTCAGAGGAGCTAGCCAACAACACAGCTAACACAATCACTTCAAACACTGAAGCTTTAAAGACTGCAAACCAGCTGCACTTCATTTCGTTTGACCTTTTTAAATGGACATTTCTTTGTATATATCCATAAAAATGATGATTTTGACTGGCTGAGAAACGCAGCCTGTCTCTCTCGTCCCTACTCCCGACCCCGACACGTGCATTACTATGGGACAGCTGGAGATCGCATTTAAATATTGAAACAATGTTGCAAACGTCGTTGAGACAGACAGCAAAGTTTATACAAATCTCCGCTGTTGTAAACTTAATGTTAGTCTAAAAGAAATGTGAGATAATGTTCAGATACTTTTTATAGTGGGGTTCAAGTTTATACTTTCTCAACCTGTGCTGATGAGTCAGTGGATTGCGCAGTCAGATGGAACAGAGTAAATATACTGTAATGAAACAGCAGGGAGCAGGTTTTAGCCCGAGGCCCGGTGCGCTATCGACTGTGCTGCAAAAGCATGCTCGTGCGACAGTCGATTTCCGCGTTTATGAACCCAGGGTCGTTACACTACTCCCTCCTTTCAAAGAGCACATCCTCATTTCAACATCCTAGGTTAAACCGGTAGTAACTTGTAGAATAAACACTGGCTGGAATGCGCTTTTAACCAATCAGCATTCTTCACTGGCATAGTAGCCTGGCCTCCTTCCAACCTAAAGCCTGTGACTAGTCTGATAATCAATGTGATTTTGTTTCACTGAATCTCTGTCTGTATATTTGGTTAATTGATCTCTGTCTGGACAAGTGGAGAAGTGATATCTCGTTTATTCGTTCACTAATCAGAAACATTTAGCATTCGTTGTACAACGGGTGGGTTTAATCCTGAATGCTAATTGGTTAAAAGGGCATTCTAGACGGTGTCTATTCCACAAGTTACCACCGGTAGAGAATGTGTGATCAACAAACGCTATGAGAGTACATATGGATATATTTCTTAAACAGAGTTGGTCCCTGTTAACTTGATATTTAAAAATGTACTCTCTTCGTCTCCCCGTTATACATGAGCTGATCTGTTATCTGTATAATCATCAACTTGATTTGGTAAAATAGTAAATGTTCTGTCATCCGTTGGAGTTTATCTAGCAAGCTTAACGACTTTGATCATTTGACTTTTGTTTGGGCTGCCGTTACAAAGGTTGTAGGATTCGACAACGCTATAGCCTACTCGGGGTGTCGAGATAGTCTAGACCTACTGCTGAAATGCGCTGAATTCATTGAGGACCGTAATAAAGCTCGGGAATTTATGAACGCCCTGTTTCGCAAATTCACAACAAAATCACTGCCGATCAAAGTTACTCTATCATCATTAAGGGTGCGTTGGTAAATTCACTCTGGCTATCTACTCCGACTTCAGAGCACTCTGGTCTGAGTGTGCCAGAGCACAGAATAACTGATGCATTTACGAACCCTCGACACCTGTTGAATACGGCCAGTGTCAGTGTAAACGCTGGCTAAAAAGCGTACTTAAATTGTTACCGGCAACACAGTTACAGTCACCAACGCTCTGGATAACATGAAAATAGCCTAACCAGCTCTGCTAGGGTGAGTAAAATGATCAGAGTGAGGAGTTCTTGGATGCTTGACTGCTGTTGTGAGGCCAGAGAGTGAAACGCTGAGAGTGAAACGCTCTGAATTTACAAAAGGACAATCTAACAACACTCTGAATTTATGAACTCCCAGAGCGCACTCTGGCACTCCGGATTTTAATTCATAAACACATCCTAAATATCAGTTTCCCTTGCAGTGAAATCTTTACATAGTGACGTAGCCAAACCGCAATGTGGTGCAGCAACAATCTTAATTTTGGAGAACCCTGGCATAGTGACCATATTTGGGTTTTAAACGCTTTAAATGGGCACTTCTAATTTTTTCCGGTATTCCCCGGGAGTTTCGGGATAAATATGAAGAATTATTATTATGGAACTTGCCAAAATATAAATGGTAGTTTATCTGTGCTTAGTAACATCTGTTGATCTGGGAGTGAATATATATTTGGTCAACATTTTAGTATATGACTGATCAGTGTCCCAATACTGTTACACTGAATTACAAGACTGAAAATAACTCTACCTACGCATTGAGCTATCTCACTTGGCAGTTTAACTGCCATTGTTATTCAGCAAACAGTACATGTTTCACCATCCCACACGCATTACCAAGCATCCATTATAGTATTATGTACATGAAATCTCCCAGTATAAGAGGCCATTACGATGCTTACATTGGCTCTTCCGTACCCTCAATCTGTTTCTCTGTAGCAGTGTTTTATACATGTGGGGCGTATATTACAGTAATCACCACCGTCAGTTCCCATTGGCTCAACTTATTCACTATTCTCCATACTCTTCGAGATGTATTACACAAATCTATATGGCCTATGTCAGTGGACGTATACAAGGAACATCTAACCAGCTGTGCCCCCCCCTGAAAGATCATTGCTGAGTGAACTCTTGCCCGGGAAATGTGGAAATGCACATCTGTGAATTAATCGTATGTGGCCTATGTAGCGTATACTGATAGGAAGCCTGGATTCACAGCCATAGTATTCAACATGGACACTATCTGATAGCACAGTCCAGACCTCAGTTCAAATACTATTTTAAAATCGTTCAAATAATTGTAACTTTTGCTTTAGCCAGCCTGAAATGCAAGATGGGAGGGGTTTGCAGTTTTGGGAGTAATCCTATTGGTACATTTAGCCAGGGAAGCTCAGTCAAGCACAGACAAAGTATTTTAAATGATTGCTAATAGTGTTTGAACCCAGGTCTTGTGGAGACTCTATCTGAGAGAGCCCAGACCTGCTGAGTGACTAATCACTGTGTTAACTGTATAGAGGCTTGAAGTGACTTTCAAAGCTGAGAGAACGTCAGCCCTGCTATCTGTCTTGTTTTTGACAACTACCACCATGTAATGATTACTACAAACAGCTTACTGAATAGCACATAAGTACAGAATACAGGGGTTTAGGGGATATATTGGCATCTTTCCACTATTCTATCAGGTCTTACTGGAAGAAAAGCACATAATAAATTGACACAATTCCAACGTAGAACAATATCGTGAAACCTTTTAAAAGTTAAAAGGCTGTAGGATGGTTACAGTAACCTCATATCTAAATGGTGTTGCTGTGCTGTGCTCCCTAGTCCCTACTTCATCAGGAGTCACCAAGCAGGAGGTGGAGTGTGATTGGTCTCGCTTCATGGTATTCCAAACCCTCCCCTCCCCATGGTGTGTCTGGGGTGTACTGTATATCCAGTCTGATCCCAGAACCTGCTAGGTTTCCCATCCACACGGAGTTAACGGGTGAGTCCAAAATGGTACCTCTATTCTTTAAACAGGGCCCAATGGAGCTCCGGTCTAAAAGTAGCGCACTATATAGGGAACAAGTGTGCCATTTGGGACACGACACACACTTATTGAATATCAAATGGATGTCAAACTGCCACAGTGGGATGGTAGGCAACTCAAATCAAATGTATTTGTCACATACACATGGTTAGCAGATGTTAATGCGAGTGTAGCGAAATGCTTGTGCTTCTAGTTCCGACAATGCAGTAATAACCAACAAGTAATCTAACCTAACAATTCCAAAACTACTACCTTATACACACAAGTGTAAAGGGATAAATAATATGTACATAAAGATATATGAATGAGTGATGGTACAGAGCGGCACAGGCAAGATGCAGTAGATGGTATCGAGTACAGTATATACATATGAGATGAGTAATGTAGGGTATGTAAACAAAGTGGCATAGTTTAAAGGGGCTAGTGATACATGTATTACATAAAGATGCAGTAGATGATATAGAGTACAGTATATACATATACATATGAGATTAATAATGTACGGTATGTAAACATTATATTAAGTAGCATTGTTTAAAGTGGCTAGTGATCTATTTTACATCAATTCCCATTATTAAAGTGGCTGGAGTTAGTGTCAGTGTGTTGGTGATTGGTGAAGAGGGTGACTGTGAAATAGTTTTGTCACTCTGCATCTCTTCAAAGAGAACACACCCCATGATGTTTTATCTGAAGAGAAGTGAATGTAGAACAGATACATTCTAGCTTGTTTACATTGTTGCATATCGGTTGTAACTCCTACTTGTATACACCCCTAATCTCTTAGAGTAATCTACACTCTGTGGTGTATAATAACCTCATACACACAGCTCTATTGTTCCTTATTCAGATTGCTTGATATGATTACAGTGTGTGGTGAAATGAATTAGCCATTGCCTTAAATGAAGCATTTGAAAGCAACGTAGGCAGCTAGGGGCTTTCCATTGCCCTAGTTTCCATGGCTTTAGAGCTGAGAGACAGAGGGGGAGATGGGGGAGAGAGTGAGGGAAACAGGGGGGGGGGGAGAGAGAGAGAGAGTGTTCTGATGACATTCCATGTAGCTGTGGAGAGGTAGAGGAGAGTCATGGTGGTGCTAGATAATGAGAACAGCAGTGCAGACTGGCTCAGGTTCAGAGCAGGCCCAGGCCAGGGAGAGAGAGAGAGAGATGCCTGCCAGAAGTGCTGAGCTCATATGTAAAGCTGTAGAAGGGAGACTCACTAACTGTAGCAGCAGCACTCAAACTCTCATCGTTTCTGTTCTGCTTGGTTTCTGGAAACAGGTTCTGAGGTTTCTGAAGAGTTGCTACTGATTTGTTGATTTCAGGTATTGCCTCACGAAGACGTTTTTGGTCTATAGTGTGTGTGTGTGTGTGTGTGTGTGTAGTGTATTTACTGTAATGACATGGAGGGGTGTGTGTGTGTGTGTGTGTCCTCTGTGTGCAGTGGGTTTACAGCAATTATACAGAGGTGTGTGTGTGTGTGTGTGTGTCCTCTGTGTGTAGTGGGTTTACAACAATGACACAGAGGTGTGTGTGTTCTCTGTGTGCAGTGTGTTTACAATAAGACGCAGAAGTCTGTGTGTGTTCTCCGTCTCTCCTCCATGAGCAATTACAGAGTTATTTACTCTCATCAATCTCTGGTGGAAGAGCCTGCTATCTGATACACCACAGAACACCAGAACACTCCTCATCATAACGCTTATAGACAGAACCCTGAAGAATTCTTCATGATTCAGGACTATTTCTCTCACATCTGTCCATTTGGAACCACAGAATTAATATTCCAGCTTTCATGTTCTAGAAGGTTTAACGAAAACACTTCCATCAAACTGAGTGAACAATTTGGCTTTTGTGTTGTTTAGTTTGTTTTACTTCCCAATAAGGAATGACTGTCCTCCAACCGTAGTAAACTGACTGTCCTCCAACCATAGTAATCTATTGAGGTATACTATGACTGTCCTACAACCATAGTAAACTGACTGTCCTCCAACCATAGTAATCTATTGAGGTAAACTATGACTGTCCTACAACCATAGTAAACTATTGAGGTAAACTATGACTGTCCTCCAACCATAGTAATCTATTGAGGTAAACTATGACTGTCCTCCAACCATAGTAAACTATTGAGGTAAACTATGACTGTCCTACAACCATAGTAATCTATTGAGGTATACTATGACTGTCCTCCAACCATAATAATCTATTGAGGTATACTATGACTGTCCTCCAACCATAGTAAACTATTGAGGTAAACTATGACTGTCCTCCAACCATAGTAAACTATTGAGGTAAACTATGACTGTCCTCCAACCATAGTAAACTGACTGTCCTACAACCGTAGTAATCTATTGAGGTATACTATGACTGTCCTACAACCGTAGTAATCTATTGAGGTAAACTATGACTGTCCTACAACCGTAGTAATCTATTGAGGTAAACTATGACTGTCCTCCAACCATAGTAATGTATTGAGGTAAACTATGACTGTCCTCCAACCATAGTAAACTGACTGTCCTACAACCGTAGTAATCTATTGAGGTATACTATGACTGTCCTACAACCGTAGTAATCTATTGAGGTAAACTATGACTGTCCTCCAACCATAGTAATGTATTGAGGTAAACTATGACTGTCCTCCAACCATAGTAAACTGACTGTCCTACAACTGTAGTAATCTATTGAGGTAAACTATGACTGTCCTCCAACCATAGTAATCTATTGAGGTAAACTATGACTGTCCTCCAACCATAGTAATCTATTGAGGTAAACTATGACTGTCCTCCAACCATAGTAATCTATTGAGGTAAAATATGACTGTCCTCCAACCATAGTAAACTATGACTGTCCTACAACCATAGTAATCTATTGAGGTAAACTATGACTGTCCTCCAACCGTAGTAATCTATTGAGGTAAACTATGACTGTCCTCCAACCATAGTAATCTATTGAGGTAAACTATGACTGTCCTCCAACCATAGTAATCTATTGAGGTAAACTATGACTGTCCTCCAACCATAGTAATCTATTGAGGTAAACTATGACTGTCCTCCAACCATAGTAAACTATGACTGTCCTACAACCATAGTAATCTATTGAGGTAAACTATGACTGTCCTCCAACCGTAGTAATCTATTGAGGTAAACTATGACTGTCCTCCAACCATAGTAATCTATTGAGGTAAACTATGACTGTCCTCCAACCATAGTCATCTATTGAGGTATACTATGACTGTCCTCCAACCGTAGTAATCTATTGAGGTATACTATGACTGTCCTCCAACCATAGTAATCTATTGAGGTAAACTATGACTATCCTCCAACCATAGTAAACTATGACTGTCCTACAACCGTAGTAATCTATTGAGGTAAACTATGACTGTCCTCCAACCATAGTAATCTATTGAGGTAAACTATGACTGTCCTCCAACCGTAGTAATCTATTGAGGTAAACTATGACTATCCTCCAACCATAGTAAACTATGACTATCCTCCAACCATAGTAAACTATGACTGTCCTCCAACCATAGTAATCTATTGAGGTATACTATGACTGTCCTCCAACCATAGTAATCTATTGAGGTAAACTATGACTGTCCTACAACCATAGTAATCTATTGAGGTAAACTATGACTGTCCTCCAACCATAGTAATCTATTGAGGTATACTATGACTGTCCTCCAACCATAGTAATCTATTGAGGTATACTATGACTGTCCTACAACCATAGTAATCTATTGAGGTAAACTATGACTGTCCTCCAACCATAGTAAACTATGACTGTCCTCCAACCATAGTAATCTATTGAGGTATACTATGACTGTCCTACAACCATAGTAAACTGACTGTCCTCCAACCATAGTAATCTATTGAGGTAAACTATGACTGTCCTACAACCATAGTAAACTATTGAGGTAAACTATGACTGTCCTCCAACCATAGTAATCTATTGAGGTAAACTATGACTGTCCTCCAACCATAGTAAACTATTGAGGTAAACTATGACTGTCCTACAACCATAGTAATCTATTGAGGTATACTATGACTGTCCTCCAACCATAGTAATCTATTGAGGTATACTATGACTGTCCTCCAACCATAGTAAACTATTGAGGTAAACTATGACTGTCCTCCAACCATAGTAAACTATTGAGGTAAACTATGACTGTCCTCCAACCATAGTAAACTGACTGTCCTACAACCGTAGTAATCTATTGAGGTATACTATGACTGTCCTACAACCGTAGTAATCTATTGAGGTAAACTATGACTGTCCTACAACCGTAGTAATCTATTGAGGTAAACTATGACTGTCCTCCAACCATAGTAATGTATTGAGGTAAACTATGACTGTCCTCCAACCATAGTAAACTGACTGTCCTACAACCGTAGTAATCTATTGAGCTATACTATGACTGTCCTACAACCGTAGTAATCTATTGAGGTAAACTATGACTGTCCTCCAACCATGGTAATGTATTGAGGTAAACTATGACTGTCCTCCAACCATAGTAAACTGACTGTCCTACAACTGTAGTAATCTATTGAGGTAAACTATGACTGTCCTCCAACCATAGTAATCTATTGAGGTAAACTATGACTGTCCTCCAACCATAGTAATCTATTGAGGTAAACTATGACTGTCCTCCAACCATAGTAATCTATTGAGGTAAACTATGACTGTCCTCCAACCATAGTAAACTATGACTGTCCTACAACCATAGTAATCTATTGAGGTAAACTATGACTGTCCTCCAACCGTAGTAATCTATTGAGGTAAACTATGACTGTCCTCCAACCATAGTAATCTATTGAGGTAAACTATGACTGTCCTCCAACCATAGTAATCTATTGAGGTAAACTATGACTGTCCTCCAACCATAGTAAACTATGACTGTCCTACAACCATAGTAATCTATTGAGGTAAAGTATGACTGTCCTCCAACCGTAGTAATCTATTGAGGTAAACTATGACTGTCCTCCAACCATAGTAATCTATTGAGGTAAACTATGACTGTCCTCCAACCATAGTCATCTATTGAGGTATACTATGACTGTCCTCCAACCGTAGTAATCTATTGAGGTATACTATGACTGTCCTCCAACCATAGTAATCTATTGAGGTAAACTATGACTATCCTCCAACCATAGTAAACTATGACTGTCCTACAACCGTAGTAATCTATTGAGGTAAACTATGACTGTCCTCCAACCATAGTAATCTATTGAGGTAAACTATGACTGTCCTCCAACCGTAGTAATCTATTGAGGTAAACTATGACTATCCTCCAACCATAGTAAACTATGACTATCCTCCAACCATAGTAAACTATGACTGTCCTCCAACCATAGTAATCTATTGAGGTATACTATGACTGTCCTCCAACCATAGTAATCTATTGAGGTAAACTATGACTGTCCTACAACCATAGTAATCTATTGAGGTAAACTATGACTGTCCTCCAACCATAGTAATCTATTGAGGTATACTATGACTGTCCTCCAACCATAGTAATCTATTGAGGTATACTATGACTGTCCTACAACCATAGTAATCTATTGAGGTAAACTATGACTGTCCTCCAACCATAGTAATCTATTGAGGTAAACTATGACTGTCCTCCAACCATAGTAAACTATGACTGTCCTACAACCGTAGTAATCTATTGAGGTAAACTATGACTGTCCTCCAACCATAGTAATCTATTGAGGTAAACTATGACTGTCCTACAACCATAGTAATCTATTGAGGTAAACTATGACTGTCCTCCAACCATAGTAATCCATTGAGGTAAACTATGACTGTCCTCCAACCATAGTAATCTATTGAGGTAAACTATGACTGTCCTCCAACCATAGTAATCTATTGAGGTATACTATGACTGTCCTCCAACCATAGTAATCTATTGAGGTATACTATGACTGTCCTACAACCATAGTAATCTATTGAGGTAAACTATGACTGTCCTCCAACCATAGTAATCTATTGAGGTAAACTATGACTGTCCTCCAACCATAGTAAACTATGACTGTCCTACAACCGTAGTAATCTATTGAGGTAAACTATGACTGTCCTCCAACCATAGTAATCTATTGAGGTAAACTATGACTGTCCTCCAACCATAGTAATCTATTGAGGTATACTATGACTGTCCTACAACCATAGTAATCTATTGAGGTAAACTATGACTGTCCTCCAACCATAGTAAACTATGACTGTCCTCCAACCATAGTAATCTATTGAGGTATACTATGACTGTCCTCCAACCATAGTAATCTATTGAGGTAAACTATGACTGTCCTACAACCATAGTAAACTATGACTGTCCTCCAACCATAGTAATCTATTGAGGTATACTATGACTGTCCTCCAACCATAGTAATCTATTGAGGTATACTATGACTGTCCTACAACCATAGTAATCTATTGAGGTATACTATGACTGTCCTCCAACCATAGTAATCTATTGAGGTAAACTATGACTGTCCTCCAATCATAGTAATCTATTCAGAACCCAACACAAGCTGAGCCAATTCAGATCACGTTGAGTGTGTCTGTCAAAGATCCATCATACAAAATACAGCGTGTTGTAGGGGCCCTGGTCAAAGGCAGTGCTCTACATAGGGAATAGGGAGCCGTGTGGGACGCATTGAGGGAGAATAACAAGGGTGTGTGCTGTGTGATTCTGAGAAGGGTTTTCCAGAACCATGTTGTTCAATACCATAAACACTTTAAACTCTCCTTGACCTCCTTCAGAGAGCGGCCCAGTGACCCCATCCATTAACCTAGTTTAGTTCAGCCACGACCTCTTCACCACTCTCACGCAAGCACACACACACACACACACGTACATCCACGCACGCACACACACACACACACACACACACACATCCACGCACACACACATTCACAGACACACAACCACTGTACTAGTGGATGCATTACCATGGTAACGGGCAAAACTTTTTTTTTTTTTTTTTTTAAGAGAGAGACACCCTTCCTTGATGTTGCAACATGTAATCCTATGATTAAATTACAGGGGTGGAGTGCTCAGTGCGTATCGTTCCCTTCCAATAAAGGCCATTTAGGAAAGCCAGTTTTTACACTGGGGTGATTCCCCAGGTCTTTATGCATGTGGCTCGTTCAGGCGTTTAGGATCAAACGGACATTATTTTATGTCTCACTTTCTAAATCCAGGAGGTGGACACACACACACACACACACACAGACACACACACACACAGACACACACAGACACACACACACACACACAGAGGTGCGTGCATGGACACACACAGATACACACACACACACACACACAATCATACATATACAAAGCAATTTCTAGGTTGAACCCTACGTTAAGACGTTGCTGCTGTCTGAGCCTAGCATGACTTTCAGTTGTGTTATTGTAACCATGAAAACACTCTGGGCCCTGGCCCATAACTGTGGATGGCTTGTATACATAGTGTTGTAATGGACTCACAGGCTGTTAACTTAACTCCAAGAACCGTTCTGAGACATCAATTGCTTACTACGAATGGGTTAGTCCTCTGTGGGTGATTGTGTGTGTGTTATTGCACATATAGAGCACTATTTGGCAATTGTTTACTACGAATGGGTTAGTCCTGTGTGGGTGATTGTGTGTGTTATTGCACATATAGATCCCTTTTTGGCAATCTTTCTTTCTTCTAAGGGGGATTCTGACCTCTGAACTCCTAGTTATGTTTCCGCTTGGCCGAAGGGCAGGAAAGAGTGGAGTTGTAGACACTGTCAAACTGTAGTTGATATTAGGCGATCCGATCAACAACATCTCAAACAACCACTGACTCATGACAGATTCTGCCTGTGTTGTCTTCCAAGTTAAGTGATTGGGACAACATAAGCCACATTGGCTGTCCTGTTGTTTCTATGTGATGAGCAACAGTACAATACTGGCTTTAATGGGGTTTACTAGCGCATATCTTTTCAACAGTACAATACTGGCTTTAATGGGGTTTACTAGCGTATATCTTTCAAACAGTACAATACTGTCTTTAATGGGGTTTACTAGCGTATATCTTTTCAACAGCAAAGCCAACAAAGCAAAAGGATAGTAGAAACATGAAGAGTAAAATCTGTCTAAATAGATTAAATGTGTAGCAACCATTCCAAAAAACAGTTTTCTCATGCATTATATCGTTAAATGTTATGAGTGAAATATAAACTGAGCCATAACCCATACTGTTATGCAGGAAACATCCTCGTTGCCTAATATGACAGGGGACCCTGTCGGTCTCGACCACCTGACATGGGTCCAGCCAAAGACATGTACAGAATATGGCTTTGGCAACATGATGATCTCACAAACTCACTGCTATACTTGACGATTGTCCAAAAGACACACATGCCAAACTGCGAGGCTACAGCCAAAAGTCCAGCTGGTCTCTGGTTATGACTATGAGTGAAAGGCTACAGCCAAAAGTCCAGCTGGTCTCTGCTTATGACTATGAGTGAAAGGCTACAGTCAAACCTCCAGCTGGTCTCTGCTTATGACTATGAGTGAAAGGCTACAGTCAAACCTCCAGCTGGTCTCTGGTTATGACTATGAGTGAAAGGCTACAGCCAAAAGTCCAGCTGGTCTCTGCTTATGACTATGAGTGAAAGGCTACAGTCAAACCTCCAGCTGGTCTCTGGTTATGACTATGAGTGAAAGGATACAGTCAAACCTCCAGCTGGTCTCTGCTTATGACTATGAGTGAAAGGCTACAGTCAAACCTCCAGCTGGTCTCTGGTTATGACTATGAGTGAAAGGATACAGTCAAACCTCCAACTGGTCTCTGCTTATGACTATGAGTGAAAGGCTACAGTCAAACCTCCAGCTGGTCTCTGGTTATGACTATGAGTGAAAGGATACAGTCAAACCTCCAACTGGTCTCTGCTTATGACTATGAGTGAAAGGCTACAGTCAAACCTCCAGCTGGTCTCTGGTTATGACTATGAGTGAAAGGCTACAGTCAAACCTCCAGCTGGTCTCTGGTTATGACTATGAGTGAAAGGCTACAGTCAAACCTCCAGCTGGTCTCTGGTTATGACTATGAGTGAAAGGCTACAGTCAAACCTCCAGCTGGTCTCTGGTTATGACTATGAGTGAAAGGCTACAGTCAAACCTCCAGCTGGTCTCTGGTTATGACTATGAGTGAAAGGCTACAGTCAAACCTCCAGCTGGTCTCTGGTTATGACTATGAGTGATAGCAGCTTCTTTATAGTTTCACCTGATGTGATTCCAACCTAAAAGTGTATTCAAGTGCAGTCGCAAAAACCATCAAGCTCTATGATGAAACTGGCTCTCATGAGGACCGCCATAGGAAAGGAAGACCCAGAGTTACCTGGCTGTCATGAGGACCGCCACAGGAAAGGAAGACCCAGAGTTACCTGGCTGTCATGAGGACCGCCACAGGAAAGGAAGACCCAGAGTTACCTGGCTGTCATGAGGACCGCCACAGGAAAGGAAGACCCAGAGTTACCTGGCTCTTATGAGGACCGCCACAGGAAAGGAAGACCCAGATTCCATATGTGTTATTTCATAGTTTTGATGTCTTCACTATTATTTTTGCAATGTAGAAAATAGTAAAATAAAGAAAAACCCTTGAATGAGTAGATGTGTTCAAACTTCTGATTGGTAAAGTATGTAAATTAAATGTTTCTGTATTTTGAATACATTTGCATAAATATTTGCATAAATGTTGAATTCAGACTGTCACACGGCGAAATGTGGAATAAGTCACGGGGTATGACTCCTTTCTGAAGACACTATGTTAGTATACACTAAGTCCTCTATAGTCGTGTCTATGCTGTCTTTATCTGGTGCGTCAGGTTAGTCACCAGAGTCACAACTTACCCACATTTTTTAGAAAGGAAATAGTGAGATGGAAAATTCTAACATCCTGACAATTAATTTATCATGTTTGACAGGAATCTTCATCAGGAATCTTCATCAGGAATCTTCATCAGGAATCTTCATCAGGAATCTTCAAATCGGAGGTAAGAATACTACACATTACCAAACACAACAGTACAGACAAATGAATCCAGTGAGAAACCTTTACTGTGTGATAACTTATTCCATGATGACCTTTCTGTTTCACACAAGAGTTAGTTCATAGTATTCACTAGATAATCTTCTATCTCTGCAGTACAATGGTACAGTACTAGAGTCACATCACAACAAGACATGTAAACCAACACACGCACGCAGCAGGATTCCTTAATCTGTCTTTTTAAAGGTCTTATTCTTGATAAATGACCCACTTTGACCTTCCAGTATTCTCATGAGTGTTTACAGAGCAGAGTCTGCAGAGCACTGAGTCTGCAGACCACCCTGTCAGGCCTGAGATCCCTACTAGACAGTTTTGGGCTGTGCGTAGATTATATTATTTGTAGTGTATGCTTATATTTGCATGGTAACAAAAGTAGCAACAAATATCAGTATACTCTAACAATAATGGTAATGAGTATTTATCTATTTTTTTTTTTTTACCTTTCATTTACCTGGAGGAAACTGTGGCTGTCTCTCATTAAACGCTCGAAAAGCACTGAACTCAAACAAACCCTGACACTCGCCCGGGTGCACAAGGGAATCAGGAAGTTGACCACTTATCTCAATTATCCCAATCAGAAATAGAGAAAGACGAGTAGAGGAGAGAAAAGCAGAGCAAAGGAAAACAAAAGTCTGGTCGGCAAGCCTCTGGCCCACAGCGGCGGATCGACACTAGCCTGGACACAAACACAACACAACCTCATTTGTGGTGGAAATCATTCTGCTGTGAGAGTTTATTTGCTCTTGGCCTTGTTTGACAGGCGGCTCCGCCAGGGGTCACGACCCTGGAAATGAATCAGCTGACCCCCCCCCTCCTCTGAGGACGCTGTAGGAAGTGACTAATTCTGAGATTTATTTTAGAGATAATGTTTGTATCTCAAAGGGCACCCTGTTCCCTTTATAGTGCACTACGTTTGACCAGGGCCCATAAGTAGTGCACTACATAGGGAATAGGGTGCCTTTTGATAAATAGTCTTAATAGAAACTAGTGATGAGCTGCCTGACTGCCCTAGCGCCTCCCTTTCTACCCATCTAAGTGTTACTTGTCTGTACGCCTTATTGCTTCCTAACCAGAATCAATTACGGGCTGATTACTGGAACAAGGAATGATCCCCCCATGCAGTCATTCTGACTGCTCACAAGCTTTGTCCCTCTGAATTTTTGGAGAAGTCTCATTTTAAACGTATTTCACTTATGGACCTTTTGTCAAGTTCACGTTTGGGTGTTCTGTTACTCTATGAACTTATCGACCTTTTGTTTGTTCTCACAGCCAACGTTGGACATTTATATGATTTGGAAGATCTGTTTTAGCTGGCGGCTGACACCATGGCTAACGTGAACATCGAGTACTGTAAGGGGTGTGTGTGTGTGTGTGTGTGTGTGTTTGTGTGTGTGTGTGTGTGTGTGTGTGTGTGTGTGTGTGTGTGTGTGTGGCGAACCACACACAGGCCATGTTGAGGTGATTCCTGTCTGAGGGGAAGCTGTGTCACCAGTTTAAAAGGCTCACTGGGACCCATCGCAGCGTGCTCACATTATAGCCCCAAACTACTTTTGGGGCTGTCCTTCCCAAAATATCCAGTGTCTGTTGCCAGGGCGATAGGAACTAGGAAGGAACATTCAGAAAGCATTCGTCCCATTTGATGAAGAATATGGATTCGCCCCTTTTTTTCCCAATTTTTGCCTAAAATGACATACCCAAATCTAACTGCCTATAGCTCAGGCCCTGAAGCAAGGATATGCATATTCTCGATACCATTTAATGAAGAATAGGGTGGAAGGACCTCATTAAGACTCCAAGATAGACAAAATATATATTGTAGCTTTGGGAATGAATTGTAATAGAATATTCATTATATTGTTGATTTTATTGTGATGAAATGCTACACTCCCATCAGGTTTTGGCCTGTGAATCAAAGCCCTTTCACCATGCATGGAGTATCTCATCATTGAACTGGATCACTCATAAACCACAATGGCAACAAAACACATCAGTGTGTAATTCACTCAACTGTCCCTAGATGTTTTCTTTTCAACCCAGAGGAGATGATCTTTGTTTCAATGAAGGAGGACAAAGAGAGAGGGAGGCAAGAGGGAGAGCGAGAGAGAGAGAGAAGAGACAAGGAAAGAGAGTAGAGAGAACGTATTCATAGTACCCCTTCAGTTATTCCACATGTTGTTGTGTTACAGCCTGAATTCAAAATGGATTCCATTTTTTTTCTCACCCATCTACACACAATACCACTTGTTTTTAGAATTTGTGTTAGACATTTTAGCAAATGTATTGCAAATTGTCACGTCCTGACCACAGAGAGTCCTTATTTTCTATGGTGGAGTAGGTCTAGGCGTGACTGGGGGGTTAGTCTAGTTTATATTTTCTATTTGGGGTTCTAGTTTTGTTTTCTATGTTGGTGTTTGGTATGATTCCCAATTAGAGGCAGCTGGCTTTCGTTGTCTCTAATTGGGGATCATATTTAAGTAACATTTTTCCACCTGTGTTTTGTGGGATATTGTTTATGGGTAGCTGTATGTCAGCACTCCATTGTCGTCACGTTTCGTTATTCTTTATTGTTTTGTGTGTTTCCCTAAATAAAGATGTGGAACCCAGATCACACTGCACGTTGGTCCGTTTCTCAGAATATCCCACCAGTCCAGGACCAAGCAGCGTGCTACAATGGGGAAAATAGGTTGGACCTGGGAGGAAATAATGGAAGGACAGGAGATCCTTCCGTGGCAGGAGTCACAGCAGACGCAAGGAGAGAAGGGAGGACAGCGACGCCGGGGTTCTCGGCCACAAGGAAAGCCCAAAAAACATCCCAAAATTGTTTTTTTGGGGGGAGGGGGCACGGGGTGGTCGGCAATGCCGAGGTGTGAATCAGTGACAACATGGAAGGAGGTGGAGAGGTGGTCGGTCGACCCAGAGAGAGTGCCAGATTCCCGCCTGGGAGTCAATGGAACAGTGCGAGGAGGGATACCGGAGAATGGAGGTGGCGGCAACGCAGGCGTTTGGAGGAGCGTTACCAGTCCGGTGCAATCTGTGCCGGTCCGCCTCCCCAGTCCGGTGCAATCTGTGCCGGTCCCACGCATCAGGCCTCCAGTGCGCCTTCCCAGGCCGGTATGTCCTGTGCCTGCTCCTCACACTCGCCCAGATGTACGCCTCCACAGCCCAGTGCGTCCTGTGCTAGCTCCTTGCACATGCCGTGCGAGGTTTGTCATCGAACCGGTACCATTGATGCAGGCTATACGCACCAGGTCACCTTCACAGCCCAGTACGTCCTGTTCCTTCTCCCCGCACTCGCCCTGAAGTGTGTGTCATCAGTCCAGTGCCACCTGTACCGGCCCCACGCATCAGGCCTCCAGTGCGTCTCCCCAGTCCAGTAAGTCCTGTGCCTGCTCTTCGCGCTCATCCTGAGGTGCGTGTCACCTGTCCGGTACCACCAGTGCCGGCCCCACGCACCAGGCTTCCTGCGACGATCCCCATTCCAGAGCTTCCGGCGACAGTTCCCAGTCCGGAACCTCCTGAGGCGGTCCACGGTTCCGGAACCTCCTGAGGCGGTCCACAGTTCCGGAACCTCCTGAGGCGGTCCACGGGAACCTCCTGAGGCGGTCCACGGTTCCGGAACCTCCTGAGGCGGTCCACGGTTCCGGAACCTCCTGAGGCGGTCCACGGTTCCGGAACCTCCTGAGGCGGTCCACGGTTCCGGAACCTCCTGAGGCGGTCCACGGCCCGGAACCTCCTGAGGCGGTCCACGGCCCGGAGCTTCCAAAAACGGCGTCCAGTCCACCTGGACCCTGTAACCTGGTGTTGGACTATAGACTGTAACCTGGTGTTGGACTATAGACTGTAACCTGGTGTTGGACTATAGACTGTAACCTGGTGTTGGACTATAGACTGTAATTGTAACCTGGTGTTGGACTATAGACTGTAACCTAGTGTTGGACTATAGACTGTAACCTGGTGTTGGACTATAGACTGTAACCTGGTGTTGGACTATAGACTGTAATTGTAACCTGGTGTTGGACTATAGACTGTAACCTGGTGTTGGACTATAGACTGTAACCTGGTGTTGGACTATAGACCTTAACCTGGTGTTGGACTATAGACTGTAACCTGGTGTTGGACTATAGACTGTAACCTGGTGTTGGACTATAGACTGTAACCTGGTGTTGGACTATAGACTGTAACCTGGTGTTGGACAATAGACTGTAACCTGGTGTTGGACTATAGACTGTAACCTGGTGTTGGACTATAGACTGTAACCTGGTGTTGGACTATAGACTGTAACCTGGTGTTGGACTATAGACTGTAATTGTAACCTGGTGTTGGACTATAGACTGTAACCTAGTGTTGGACTATAGACTGTAACCTGGTGTTGGACTATAGACTGTAATTGTAACCTGGTGTTGGACTATAGACTGTAACCTAGTGTTGGACTATAGACTGTAACCTGGTGTTGGACTATAGACTGTAACCTGGTGTTGGACTATAGACTGTAATTGTAACCTGGTGTTGGACTATAGACTGTAACCTAGTGTTGGACTATAGACTGTAACCTGGTGTTGGAATATAGACTGTAACCTGGTGTTGGACTATAGACTGTAACCTGGTGTTGGACTAGAGACAGTAACCTGGTGTTGGACTGTAGACTGTAACCTGGTGTTGGACTGTAGACTGTAACCTGGTGTTGGACTGTAGACTGTAACCTGGTGTTGGACTGTAGACAGTAACCTGGTGTTGGACTATAGACAGTAACCTGGTGTTGGACTGTAGACAGTAACCTGGTGTTGGACTGTAGACTGTAACCTGGTGTTGGACTATAGACAGTAACCTGGTGTTGGACTGTAGACAGTAACCTGGTGTTGGACTGTAGACTGTAACCTGGTGTTGGACTGTAGACTGTAACCTGGTGTTGGACTATAGACTGTAACCTGGTGTTGGACTAGAGACAGTAACCTGGTGTTGGACTGTAGACTGTAACCTGGTGTTGGACTGTAGACTGTAACCTGGTGTTGGACTGTAGACAGTAACCTGGTGTTGGACTATAGACAGTAACCTGGTGTTGGACTATAGACAGTAACCTGGTGTTGGACTGTAGACTGTAACCTGGTGTTGGACTATAGACTGTAACCTGGTGTTGGACTGTAGACTGTAACCTGGTGTTGGACTGTAGACAGTAACCTGGTGTTGGACTGTAGACAGTAACCTGGTGTTGGACTGTAGACAGTAACCTGGTGTTGGACTGTAGACAGTAACCTGGTGTTGGACTGTAGACTGTAACCTGGTGTTGGACTGTAGACTGTAACCTGGTGTTGGACTATAGACTAACCTGGTGTTGGACTGTAGACTGTAACCTGGTGTTGGACTGTAGACTGTAACCTGGTGTTGGACTGTAGACTGTAACCTGGTGTTGGACTGTAGACTGTAACCTGGTGTTGGACTAGAGACAGTAACCTGGTGTTGGACTAGAGACAGTAACCTGGTGTTGGACTATAGACTGTAACCTGGTGTTGGACTGTAGACTGTAACCTGGTGTTGGACTGTAGACTGTAACCTGGTGTTGGACTGTAGACAGTAATTGTTACCCGGTGTTGGCCTGAGGAGACTGAGAAGGTAACACGGGTATATATCACATCCTGCCGTGATTGGGAGTCCCATAAGGCGGCGCACAATTGGCCCAGCATCGTCCGGGTTTGGCCCGAGGAGGCCGTCATTGTAAATAAGAAATTGTTCATAACTGACTTGCCCGGTTAAATAAAGGTTAAATAAATACAAATATGTGGTCATTAATTTACTACCTCAGAATAGGACCAATGCCTGAAGCAGCATATCAGCTGACACAGCAGGTTGGACCATATTACCTGGTTAACATACAGCTGGGAGGTAAACACCCAACTGCCCCTGCTTCAAAACTAAATGTCAGCATTACATGCTATTCGGATAGATAAAGGCTCTATCGAAGGGTATCAGTAACACTATCAAAGGTTAGGGAATCGATATCAAAACATCGAGGATCAGCTCTTTTTCCTTGATTGATCTGAATGTTTTATGACAAGAGCAAATTGAAGTCGCCCTGTCTTCAAATCGATGAATACCTTACGAATGTATCAAGTGTTTATTGATTTGTATTTGTTTAGTCTAGATGTAAAAATCTGTTACGTCTTAAACTAAGAGACAAACACACACGTGCACTTTGGAGCAACATTGCCTACACTCTTAGAAAAAAGGGTTCCAAAAGGGTTCTTCGGTTGTCAACCCTAGGAGAACCCTTTTTGGTTCCAGGTAGAACTCTTTTGGATTAAATGTATAACCCTCTGTGTAAAGGGTTCTACAAAATAATTCGAAAGGGTTCTACCTAAAACCAAAAGGGTTCTACTTGGAACCAAAAAGGGTTCTGCAGAGGGTTATCCTATGGGGACAGCCATAGAACCCTTTTAGATTCTAGAAAGCATATATTTTTCTAAGAGTGTAACATCTACTATGAAGGCAAGCCTTGGCCGTAACACAGCCAGCAGGGAAGAGAACCCTAACCCACCAGAACTCCTCTACTACATCTTCAACAGAGAGGTCTGGGTTTGATTATCAACCCATACATTATTATTACTGTAGCAGGAGGACTCCGCTGGGTTTAACGGCACTGGAGAAGAAGACAGATTACATTATGCCTGTGTTCCAAATCACACCCTATTCCCTATGTAGTGCAATACTTTTGACCAGGGCCCTGTAAAGGGAATAGGGCGCCATTAGAGACTCAGCCTGAAGTAAAGCCCCGGAGCACAGGCCCTCCTCTAACCCCAGATCTCTTTAAACAGACAGGATGGATTTCTCTGTAGTGGACAGAGAGAGAGAGAGAAAGAGAGACATGGACAGAGAGCTGTGTTGTGGACAATACCAACTGTTTCATGAGGAGACAAGGAGTGTTGAAAAGTGCTGGACACTCTGACACACTGATTTTCTGATCTGATATGAGGGATGCATAGACCTCATTACCGTATTCTCTCTCTGCATCACTCACTCTGCATCATTCTCTCTGCATCACTCTCTCTGCATCACTCTCTCTGCATCACTCTCTCTGCATCACTCTTTCTGTCTGCATCACTCTCTCTGCATCACTCTCTCTGCATCACTCTTTCTGTCTGAATCACTCTGCATCACTCTTTCTGTCTGCATCACTCTCTCTGCATCACTCTCTCTGTCTGCACCACTCTCTCTGCATCACTATTTCTGTCTGCATCACTCTCTCTGCATCACTCTTTCTCTTTGCATCACTCTCTCTGCATCACTCTCTCTGCATCACTCTTTCTGTCTGCATCACTCTCTCTGCATCACTCTTTCTGTCTGCATCACTCTCTCTGAATCACTCTTTCTGTCTGCATCACTCTCTGCATCACTCTCTCTGTCTGCATCACTCTCTCTGCATCACTCTCTGTCTGCATCACTCTCTCTGCATCACTCTTTCTCTGCTCCATCACTCTCTCTGCATCACTCTTTCTGTCTGTATCACTCTCTCTGTATCACTCTCTCTATCACTCTCTTTGTATCACTCTCTCGGTATCACTCTCTCTGTCTGTTTCACTCTCTCTGCATCATTCTCTCTGCATCACTCTCTCTGTCTGCATCACTCTCTCTTCATCACTCACTCTGCATCACTCTCTCTCTGCATCACTCTCTCTTCATCACTCACTCTGCATCATTCTCTCTGCATCAATCTGTCTGCATCACTTTCTCTGTCTGCATCACTCTCTCTGTCTGCATCACTATCTCTGTCTGCATCTCTCTCTCTGCATCACTCACTCTGCATCACTCTTTCTGTCTGCATCACTCTTTCTCTCTGCATCACTCTTTCTCTCTGCATCACTCTCTCTGCATCACTCTCTCTGCATCACTCTTTCTGTCTGCATCACTCTCTCTGCACCACTCTCTCTGTCCCCATCACTTATCTGTCTGCATCACTTCTCTGTCTGCATCACTTCGTCTGCATCACTCTCTTTGTATCACTCTCTTTGTATCACTCTCTCTGTATCCCTCACTCTGTATCACTCTCTCTGTCTGTTTCACTCTCTCTTCATCACTCACTCTGAATCACTCTCTCTGCATCATTCTCTCTGCATCATTCTCTCTGCATCACTCTGTCTGTTTCACTCTCTGTATCACTCTCTCTGTCTGTATCACTCTCTCTGTCTGCATCACTCTCTCTGTCTGCATCACTCTCTCTGCATCACTCTCTGTCTGCATCACTCTCTCTGCATCACTCTCTGTCTGTATCACTCTCTCTGCATCACTCTTTCTGTCTGCATCACTCTCTCTGCACCACTCTCTCTGTCCCCATCACTTATCTGTCTGCATCACTTCTCTGTCTGCATCACTTCGTCTGCATCACTCTCTTTGTATCACTCTCTTTGTATCACTCTCTCTGTATCCCTCACTCTGTATCACTCTCTCTGTCTGTTTCACTCTCTCTTCATCACTCACTCTGAATCACTCTCTCTGCATCATTCTCTCTGCATCATTCTCTCTGCATCACTCTGTCTGTTTCACTCTCTGTATCACTCTCTCTGTCTGTATCACTCTCTCTGTCTGCATCACTCCCTCTGTCTGCATCACTCTCTCTGCATCACTCTCTGTCTGCATCACTCTCTCTGCATCACTCTCTGTCTGTATCACTCTCTCTGCATCACTCTCTGTCTGTATCACTCTCTGTCTGCATCACTCTCTGTCTGCATCACTCTCTGTCTGTATCACTCTCTCTGCATCACTCTCTGTCTGCATCACTCTCTGTCTGTATCACTCTCTCTGCATCACTCTCTGTCTGCATCACTCTCTCTGTCTGCATCACTCTCTCTTCATCACTCACTCTGCATCACTCTCTCTCTGCATCACTCTCTCTTCATCACTCACTCTGCATCATTCTCTCTGCATCAATCTGTCTGCATCGCTTTCTCTGTCTGCATCACTCTCTCTGTCTGCATCACTCTCTCTGTCTGCATCTCTCTCTCTGCATCACTCACTCTGCATCACTCTTTCTGTCTGTATCACTCTCTCTGCATCACTCTTTCTCTCTGCATCACTCTCTCTGCATCACTCTCTCTGCATCACTCTTTCTGTCTGCATCACTCTCTCTGTATGCATCTCTCTCTCTGCATCACTCTCTCTGCATCACTCTCTCTGCATCACTCTCTCTGCATCACCCTCTCTGCATCACTCTCTCTGCATCACTCTCTCTGCATCACTCTCTCTGCATCACTCTCTCTGTCTGCATCACTCTCTCTGTCTGCATCTCTCTCTCTGCATCACTCACTCTGCATCACTCTTTCTGTCTGTATCACTCTCTCTGCATCACTCTTTCTGCATCACTCTCTCTGCATCACTCTCTCTGTCCCCATCACTTATCTGTCTGTATCACTCTCTCTGCATCACTCTCTGTCTGTTTCACTCTCTGCGTCATTCTCTCTGCGTCATTTTCTCTGCGTCATTCTGTCTGCATCATTTTCTCTGCATCACTCACTCTGCATAACTCTGTCTGTATCATTATCTTATTAGTTATTGTCTCAGCTTCATTTCACAGCAGCTGGTTCAAAAGTGTGAAACCGTTGTCAATGTAACATTAGGTGTTAAGATAACAAGTCTCAAGAAAGGTTGAGAAGTAGAGCTGAGGTAACTTAAGGGTGAGATTACCATGGCAATAAATACAATGATTTCCTGTTTCACGACAGTGAAATGAGAAGTAGAGCTGAGGTAATTTAAGGGTGAGATTACCATGGCAATAAATACAATGATTTCCTGTTTCACGACAGTGAAATGAGAAGTAGAGCTGAGGTAACTTTAAGGGTGAGATTACCATGGCAATAAATACAATGATTTCCTGTTTCACGACAGTGAAATGAGAAGTAGAGCTGAGGTAACTTTAAGGGTGAGATTACCATGGCAATAAATACAATGATTTCCTGTTTCATGACAGAGAAATGAGAAGTAGGCTATGTAGTGTCACGAGCAACTCAATAATATTCAACAACAGGTAGCGATGATTTGCAACACTAAAGGACTTGCCCGCTGTGTTTCCCTGCGGTAGGCCACCTCTGGTGGAATGATTAAAGTGACAGAGACACGATAAAAGCCACATTAATTGGCTGGCGAGGATTACGGAAAAACCAAAACATTGTGTGTCGGAAATGCATGCAAACGCAATGAGGCGAACGGCATAACTAAGTTGGTCTGAAAACACTGAAAACATTTACTTTCTCTCATCTTGATGTTGATGTTTGGCCAGAAGAACTATTGCGAAATCATTACCCCCCCACCCACCACCCTGAGACAAAATTGTCCCTCTCCTCGTCAGGAATCCATAAAAAAAATTGGATCAACTTGCAGCTCCTGAAAAATATAAACCCAAGGGATCGATATAGCCGCCAGAAAGCTCAACTTATAACTTGGCCCGAGACGCCAACATGATAATAAATTAGTATTCCCCAAAAGCATGCCAAAATATGTCTGTATCATAAGATATGTTGCTAGGTGAAGACAATAGATATTCTTGGAGGACGCATGTTCTCTCTGTCAAATAGCATGTTGGATAGCAACCAAGTTTCAACCATCTGAACAGTCTGATTTATAACCAGTGCATAAATACGTTGCTTTGGATAATGTTTCATATGGTATATGAATGGAAAAACATTTTCTTTGAGAACATCATGTTTTTTTAAAGCATTAAACATTGCTTGCATTGGCCACAGTCCTGGTCTTATACTAACAATGCACTTTCACTGTATAAATCATGGACCAAATGTACCTTCACTGTTTAAATCATGGACCAAATGGACCTTCACTGTTTAAATCATGAACCAAATGTACCTTCACTGTTTAAATCATGGACCAAATGGACCTTCACTGTTTAAATCATGGACCAAATGGACCTTCACTGTTTAAATCATGGACCAAATGTACCTTCACTGTTTAAATCATGGACCAAATGTACCTTCACTGTTTAAATCATGGACCAAATGGACCTTCACTGTTTAAATCATGAACCAAATGGACCTTCACTGTTTAAATCACAGACCAAATGTACCTTCACTGTTTAAATCATGAACCAAATGGACCTTCACTGTTTAAATCACAGACCAAATGTACCTTCACTGTTTAAATCATGGACCAAATGTACCTTCACTGTTTAAATCATGAACCAAATGGACCTTCACTGTTTAAATCACAGACCAAATGTACCTTCACTGTGTAAATCACGGACCAAATGTACCTTCCCTGTTTAAATCATGGACCAAATGTACCTTCACTGTTTAAATCATGGACCAAATGTACCTTCACTGTTTAAATCACGAACCAAATGGACCTTCACTGTATAAATCACGGACCAAATGTACCTTCACTGTTTAAATCATGGACCAAATGTACCTTCACTGTTTAAATCATGGACCAAATGTACCTTCACTGTTTAAATCATGGACCAAATGTACCTTCACTGTTTAAATCATGGACCAAATGTACCTTCACTGTATAAATCATGAACCAAATGTACCTTCACTGTTTAAATCATGGACCAAATGTACCTTCACTGTTTAAATCATGAACCAAATGTACCTTCACTGTTTAAATCATGAACCAAATGTACCTTCACTGTTTAAATCATGGACCAAATGTACCTTCACTGTATAAATCATGAACCAAATGTACCTTCACTGTTTAAATCATGGACCAAATGGACCTTCACTGTTTAAATCATGGACCAAATGTACCTTCACTGTTTAAATCACGAACCAAATGGACCTTCACTGTTTAAATCATGGACCAAATGTACCTTCACTGTTTAAATCATGGACCAAATGGACCTTCACTGTATAAATCATGGACCAAATGTACCTTCACTGTTTAAATCATGGACCAAATGTACCTTCACTGTTTAAATCATGGACCAAATGTACCTTCACTGTTTAAATCACGAACCAAATGTACCTTCACTGTTTAAATCATGGACCAAATGTACCTTCACTGTTTAAATAATGGACCAAATGTACCTTCACTGTATAAATCATGGACCAAATGGACCTTCACTGTTTAAATCATGGACCAAATGTACCTTCACTGTTTAAATCATGGACCAAATGGACTTTCACTGTTTAAATCATGGACCAAATGTACCTTCACTGTTTAAATCATGGACCAAATGTACCTTCACTGTTTAAATCATGGACCAAATGTACCTTCACTGTTTAAATCATGGACCAAATGGACCTTCACTGTTTAAATCATGGAACAAATGTACCTTCACTGTTTAAATCACAGACCAAATGTACCTTCACTGTTTAAATCATGGACCAAATGGACCTTCACTGTATAAATCATGGACCAAATGTACCTTCACTGTTTAAATCATGGACCAAATGTACCTTCACTATTTAAATCATGGACCAAATGTACCTTCACTGTTTAAATCATGGACCAAATGTACCTTCACTGTTTAAATCATGAACCAAATGTACCTTCACTGTTTAAATCATGGACCAAATGGACCTTCACTGTATAAATCATGGACCAAATGTACCTTCACTGTTTAAATCATGAACCAAATGTACCTTCACTGTTTAAATCATGGACCAAATGGACCTTCACTGTATAAATCATGGACCAAATGTACCTTCACTGTTTAAATCATGGACCAAATACCAGTAATCCTACTTACACAAAGATCAGCTCAATGCTGAAGGGTTTTCCCAGGCCACTCATCATGTGTTTTATTCAACAGACGATGGATGGAGAGAGTGGAGAGAGAGAGAGAAACAGACAGGTAGGATACAACACAATGCTGAAGGGTTTTCCCAGGTCACTCATCATGTGTTTTATTCAACAGACGATGGATGGAGAGAGTGGAGAGAGAGAGAGAGAAACAGACAGGTAGGATACAACACAATGCTGAAGGGTTTTCCCAGGCCACTCATCATGTGTTTTATTCAACAGACGATGGATGGAGAGAGTGGAGAGAGAGAGAGAGAAACAGACAGGTAGGATACAACACAATGCTGAAGGGTTTTCCCAGGCCACTCATCATGTGTTTTATTCAACAGACGATGGATGGAGAGAGTGGAGAGAGAGAGAGAAACAGACAGGTAGGATACAACACAATGCTGAAGGGTTTTCCCAGGCCACTCATCATGTGTTTTATTCAACAGACGATGGATGGAGAGAGTGGAGAGAGAGAGAGAAACAGACAGGTAGGATACAACACAATGCTGAAGGGTTTTCCCAGGCCACTCATCATGTGTTTTATTCAACAGACGATGGATGGAGAGAGTGGAGAGAGAGAGAGAAACAGACAGGTAGGATACAACACAATGCTGAAGGGTTTTCCCAGGCCACTCATCATGTGTTTTATTCAACAGACGATGGATGGAGAGAGTGGAGAGAGAGAGAGAAACAGACAGGTAGGATACAACACAATGCTGAAGGGTTTTCCCAGGCCACTCATCTATCATTATCTTATATATTATTTATTTTACTTTTCCTTTACCTTTCACCCAAGTCACAAGACATGTATTTCCAGGTCCCAAGTATGCGTGTATCCCAGAGATAACCGTGTATCCCAGAGATAACCATGTATCACAGAGATAACCGTGTATCACAGAGATAACCGTGTATCACAGAGATAACCGTGTATCCCAGAGATAACCGTGTATCACAGAGATAACCGTGTATCACAGAGATAACTGTGTATCCCAGAGATAACCGTGTATCACAGAGATAACTGTGTATCCCAGAGATAACCGTGTATCACAGAGATAACCGTGTATCACAGAGATAACCGTGTATCACAGAGATAACCGTGTATCCCAGAGATAACCGTGTATCACAGAGATAACCGTGTATCCCAGAGATAACCGTGTATCACAGAGATAACCGTGTATCCCAGAGATAACCGTGTATCCCGGAGATCACCGTGTATCCCGGAGATAACCGTGTATCCCAGAGATAACCGTGTATCCCAGAGATAACCGTGTATCCCAGAGATAACCGTGTATCCCAGAGATAACCATGTATCCCAGAGATAACCGTCTATCCCAACCATGTATCCCAGAGATAACCATGTATCCCAACCATGTATCCCAGAGATAACCATGTATCCCAGAGATAACCATCTATCCCAACCATGTATCCCAGAGATAACCATGTATCCCAGAGATAACCGTGTATCCCAGAGATAACCGTGTATCCCAGAGATAACCGTGTATCACAGAGATAACCGTGTATCACAGAGATAACCGTGTATCCCGGAGATAACCGTGTATCCCAGAGATAACCGTGTATCCCAGAGATAACCAAACCAATGTCATTACTGACCCAAGCGCTGCTTTGTTAATATGACTGTCAGAAGGGTAAATTAATGTTTGGCCTTCAGCTACCTTAATGAAGCCCAGCACCTTAATGTGATGCCTCCTGACATGCTATGCCCCTCCAAATTGGATCAAGGGAATTGCTCACATTCTTCCCGTTTTGCTTCCTACTGTACCTTGCTGGGAGATTGGCCCCATATTGGCCTGGCCTAGACTGCATCCCAAATGGCACCCTTTACCTACGTAGTGCACTACTTTTGACCAGAGCCCTATGGCTAGAAGTGCACTACATAGGGAATAGGGAGTCAATTGTGATTCAGCCCTAGTAACTTCCACCGCGCTGGGTCGATATTATTCTTATTTGGTCAACTTTTCTCTGACGACTCAAATGTCATTATTGAATCAAATAAAACAAAATGTCCGCCGTTACAATGGGGGCTGATAGGGATCTGAGGAGGAGGACGTCACTTACACCAGTAGTAGTGGTGTTTTAATCCGTTACAATGGGGGCTGATAGGGATCTGAGGAGGAGGACGTCACTTACACCAGTAGTGGTGGTGTTTTAATCTGTTACAATGGGGGCTGATAGGGATCTGAGGAGGAGGACGTCACTTACACCAGTAGTGGTGGTGTTTTAATCCGTTACAATGGGGGCTGATAGGGATCTGAGGAGGAGGACGTCACTTACACCAGTAGTAGTGGTGTTTTAATCCGTTACAATGGGGGCTGATAGGGATCTGAGGAGGAGGACGTCACTTACACCAGTAGTAGGGGTGTTTTAATCCGTGATGCAAGCAGGGACATGAAGTGAAGAGACTTGGTAAGGGTTCTGTTGACAGAAGGGACCTCTGTTACTTTCACTGCGGTTTCATAACAGGAAAGACTTTGATATTTGTCCAAAATGGCACCCTATTCATTTTGTAGTGTACTACTTTTGTCCATAGGGTCCTGCTCAAAGTAGTGCACTATATAGGGAATAGTGTTCCATTTGGAACTTACACATTGTCAAATATTTCATTAACTTTCTCTCTTTTTAACTGACATTTTTTTTCAACACCCCTTACATTTCTACAACTTTGGTGTTTTTGTTTTTAGAATTAGCAATACTTTGGCTATATCCCAGGAGGAATTTGAAGACTCTCTGAGAGGCTAAAACATCACCACCCTGTTGTTCAGAAATGACTTGTGTTCAGTTACTTTGAGGGGATTGATGGTCCCGAGTGTCATTTTTAACAGTTTATTCATGTTTTATTAACAGAACGGCCACGTGATTACAGTGTAAATAGATGATGTAATACTATCACTGGAGTGATTACAGTGTAAATAGATGATGTGATACTATCACTGGAGTGATTACAGTGTAAATAGATGATGTCATACTATAATACTATCACTGGAGTGATTACAGTGTAAATAGATGATGTAATACTATAATACTATCACTGGAGTGATTACAGTGTAAATAGATGATGTCATACTATAATACTATCACTGGATGTATTACAGTGTAAATAGATGATGTAATACTATCACTGGAGTGATTACAGTGTAAATAGATGATGTAATACTATCACTGGAGTGATTACAGTGTAAATAGATGATGTAATACTATCACTGGAGTGATTACAGTGTAAATAGATGATGTAATACTATAATACTATCACTGGAGTGATTACAGTGTAAATAGATGATGTCATACTATAATACTATCACTGGAGTGATTACAGTGTAAATAGATGATGTGATACTATCACTGGAGTGATTACAGTGTAAATAGATTATGTAATACTATAATACTATCACTGGATGTATTACAGTGTAAATAGATGATGTAATACTATCACTGGAGTGATTACAGTGTAAATAGATTATGTAATACTATAATACTATCACTGGAGTGATTACAGTGTAAATAGATGATGTAATACTATAATACTATCACTGGAGTGATTACAGTGTAAATAGATGATGTCATACTATAATACTATCACTGGAGTGATTACAGTGTAAATAGATTATGTAATACTATAATACTATCATGTCACGACTGCTGCCGAAGTCGTTGCCTCTCCTTGTTCGGGCGGTGCTCGGCGTTCGACGTCACCGGTCTTCTAGCCATCATTGATCCTTTTTTCATTTTCCATTGGTTTTGTCTTGTCTTCCCATACACCTGTTTTCAATCCCATTCATTACCTGTTGTGTATTTAACCCTCTGTTTCCCATCATGTCTTTGTCAGAGATTGTTTTATTGTCAGTGTAGTGTGATTGTTGTATAGGTGTGCGTCGGGTCCTTGTACCCATGTTTATGTACATTTAGTGTTATGGAGCATACTCCGTGGACTTTATTAAAAGACTCCATTTTACACTCCATTTGACTCTCCTGCGCCTGACTTCCCTGCCACCTATTACATCTACTCATGACAGAATCTCTGACCAAATATATGAAGTCAGCAGGAGAGGACACTATGCCCATGGAGCTGGAGGAACGCGTTCAGGAACAAGCTAGGGAGATTGACGTTATCAGCTCCGTCATGGATCACATTGCCATGAAAATGGATCGCTGGGAGAGACAGGGAGTTTCTCCAGCGCCACCACCACCACAACCGGAATCTCCCGTGAACGATTTTTCCTCTCCGGAATCGAGGATCCATTTATCCCTACCTACGGGATACAACGGAGATACTGCCGGCTGCCAGGGTTTCCTCCTTAAACTGAACTTGTATCTAGCCACGGCCTCCCCAGTACCATCTGACCGTGAGAAGAGTTACGCCCTCGTATCATGCCTCACCGGGAAAGCCCTGGAATGGGCTAGCGCTGTGTGTAGCAGGGAGGATGCGGCGCTGGACCATTTTGAGGAGTTCACCCGCCAATTCCGGATAGTATTCGATCACCCACCTGAAGGCAAAGCAGCGGGTGAGCTTCTCTATCATCTGAGGCAGGAGACGAGGAGTGCACAGGATTTTGCCTTGGAGTTTAGGACCTTGGCTGCCGGCGCTGGATGGAGCGACAGGGCCCTGATCGACCATTACCGTTGTAGTCTACGCGAGGACGTCCGTCGGGAGCTGGCCTGTAGAGACACCACCCTCACCTTCGACCAGCTGGTGGATATGTCCATCAGGCTGGACAACATGCTGGCTACTCGTGGACGTCTAGATCGGGGTCTGGTTGTTCCATCCTCCCGCACCCTCTCTCCCGAACCTATGGAATTGGGAGGGATGGTGCGCAGGGAGACCGGAGGGGGTTCCCGCTCGAGCACCATTCAAGGTCGCAGAGAGCACACTGCTGGTCGGTGCCGGGTTGGTTCCTCTGGGAATAGAGAGGGCAGGCAGGGCATTCTGGCGTCACCCCAGGTGAGTAGGCACCATTCTCATCCAGAGCCCTCTGCTGCACTAATGTTTGTCTCTGTCTCTTTTCCTGACTTTTCACTGCATTCCCAGTATAAGGCGCTAGTTGATTCGGGTGCGGCTGGAAATTTCATTAATAAAAGTCTAGCTCATAGTTTAGGGATCCCTATTGTTCCTGTGGATATGCCTTTCCCTATTCATACCTTAGATAGTCGACCATTAGGGTCAGGGTTTATCAGGGAGGTAACCGCACCTTTGTGTATGATAACGCAGGAGGGTCACAAGGAGAAGATTAGTCTTTTCCTTATTGATTCTCCTGCGTATTCTGTGGTGCTAGGCCTACCCTGGTTAGTTTGTCATAACCCCACTGTTTCTTGGCCACAGAGGGCTCTCACAGGGTGGTCGCGAGAATGCTCAGGTAGGTGTTTAGGGGTTTCCGTTGGTGCTACTACGGTGGAAAGTCCAGACCAGGTCTCCACCGTGCGCATTCCCCCCGAATATGCCGATTTGGCTCTCGCCTTCTGTAAAAAGAAGGCGACTCAATTACCACCCCATCGACGGGGGGATTGTGCGATAGATCTCCTGGTAGACGCTGCATATCCCAAGAGTCATGTTTATCCCCTGTCGCAAGCGGAGACGGAGGCTATGGAGACATATATTTCTGAATCCCTGCATCAGGGGTTCATTCAGCCATCCATTTCACCCGTCTCTTCGAGTTTCTTTTTTGTGAAAAAAAAGGATGGCGGTTTACGCCCGTGCGTTGATTATCGAGGTCTTAATAAAATCACAGTGAAATATAGTTACCCGCTACCTCTGATCAATACGATTATTGAGTTAATGCACGGGGCACGTTTTTTCACAAAATTGGATCTCAGGAGTGCGTACAATCTGGTGCGTATTAAGAAGGGTGATGAGTGGAAGACGGCATTTAGCACCACCTCAGGTCATTATGAGTACCTGGTCATGCCATATGGGTTGATGAATGCTCCATCAGTTTTCCAATCATTTGTAGATGAGATCTTCAGGGACCTGCACGGGCAGGGTGTAGTGGTGTATATCGATGATATTCTGATATACTCTGCTACACGCGCCGAGCATGTGTCCCTGGTGCGCAGGGTGCTTGGTCGCCTGTTGGAGCATGATCTATATGTCAAGTCTGAGAAATGCTTGTTTTTCCAACAATCCATCTCCTTCCTAGGGCATCGGATTTCCACTTCAGGAGTGGAGATGGAGAGCGACCGCATTACAGCCGTGCGTAATTGGCCGACTCCAACCACGGTAAAGGAGTTGCAGCGTTTTTTGGGGTTTTCCAATTACTACCGGAGGTTTATCCGGGGTTTTGGTCAGGTGGCAGCTCCCATTACCTCACTGCTAAGGGGGGGCCCGGTGCGCTTACAGTGGTCGGCTGAGGCGAACAGGGCTTTTGAGCACCTGAAGACTCTGTTTACTTCTGCGCCTGTGCTGGCTCATCCGGATCCCTCTTTGCCATTCATAGTGGAGGTGGACGCATCCGAAGCTGGGATAGGAGCAGTGCTCTCTCAGCGTTCGGGTACGCCACTGAAGCTTCGCCCCTGTGCTTTCTTTTCTAAGAAGCTCAGCCCGGCGGAGCGAATCTATGATGTGGGGAACCGGGAGCTGTTAGCTGTCGTAGAAGCTTTGAAGGTGTGGAGGCATTGGCTTGAGGGGGCTAAACACCCTTTTCTCATCTGGACTGACCACCGCAATCTGGAGTATATCCGGCAGGCAAAGAGATTGAATCCTCGCCAGGCAAGGTGGGCCATGTTTTTCACTCGTTTTGTGTTTACTCTTTCTTACAGACCAGGCTCCCAGAACGTTAAGGCAGACGCATTGTCTCGGCTGTATGACACAGAGGAGCGGTCCATGGATCCCACTCCCATACTCCCAGCTTCGTGTTTGGTGGCGCCAGTAGTGTGGGAGCTGGACGCGGACATTGAGCGGGCGTCACGTGCAGAGCCTTCTCCCCCTGAGTGTCCAGCTGGTCGTCTGTACGTTCCGTCTGCTGTACGCGACCGATTGATATATTGGGCTCACACGTCACCCTCCTCTGGTCATCCTGGGATAGGTCGGACGATGCGCTGTCTTGACGGGAGATACTGGTGGCCCACTTTAGCTAAGGACGTGAGGATTTATGTTTCTTCCTGCTCGGTGTGCGCCCAGTGCAAGGCTCCTAGACACCTGCCCAGAGGTAAGCTACAACCTCTACCCGTTCCTCAACGGCCGTGGTCACACCTGTCGGTGGATTTTTTGACCGATCTTCCACCTTCACAGGGTTACACCACGATCCTGGTCGTTGTGGATCGGTTTTCTAAGTCCTGTCGTCTCCTCCCTTTGCCCGGTCTCCCTACGGCCTTACAAACTGCAGAGGCCCTGTTTACACACGTTTTCCGGCACTATGGGGTGCCTGAGGATATAGTGTCTGATCGGGGTCCCCAGTTCACATCAAGGGTCTGGAAGGCGTTCATGGAGCGTCTGGGGATCTCGGTTAGTCTTACCTCAGGTTTTCACCCCGAGAGTAATGGGCAGGTGGAGAGAGTTAACCAGGATGTGGGTAGGTTTCTGCGGTCTTATTGCCAGGATCGGCCGGGGGAGTGGGCGAAGTTCGTGCCATGGGCAGAGATGGCTCAGAACTCGCTACGTCACTCCTCCACTAACCTTACTCCCTTTCAATGTGTATTAGGGTATCAGCCGGTTCTGGCTCCTTGGCATCAGAGCCAGACCGAGGCCCCTGCGGTGGACAATTGGTTTCGGCACGCTGAGGAGACCTGGGAGGCAGCCCACGTCCACCTTCAGCGTGCCATAAGGCGCCAGAAAATTGGCGCAGACCGTCGCCGCAGTGAGGCCCCAGTGTTCGCACCAGGGGACAGGGTCTGGCTCTCGACCCGAAACCTGCCCCTTCGCCTTCTCTGCCGGAAGCTGGGTCCGCGGTTTGTGGGGCCGTTTAAAGTCCTGAGGAGAGTGAACGAGGTATGTTATAGGTTACAACTACCCACTCATTACCGTATTAACCCCTCGTTCCATGTGTCTCTCCTCAGGCCGATGGTGGCTGGCCCGCTCCAGGAGGCTGAAGTGCGTAATGTTCCTCCGCCTCCTCTAGACATCGAGGGGGTTCCGGCGTACTCTGTTCGATCCATTTTGGATTCGAGACGTCGGGCGAGGGGCCTTCAGTACCTCGTGGACTGGGAGGGGTACGGGCCGGAGGAGAGATGCTGGGTTCCGGTGGAGGACGTGTTAGATCCTTCCATGTTATCAGAATTCCACCGTCTCCATCCGGATCGCCCTGCACCTCGCCTTCCGGGTCGTCCCCGAGGCCGGTGTCGACGCGCAGCTGGAGCCGCGCGTCAGGGGGGGGGTACTGTCACGACTGCTGCCGAAGTCGTTGCCTCTCCTTGTTCGGGCGGTGCTCGGCGTTCGACGTCACCGGTCTTCTAGCCATCATTGATCCTTTTTTCATTTTCCATTGGTTTTGTCTTGTCTTCCCATACACCTGTTTTCAATCCCATTCATTACCTGTTGTGTATTTAACCCTCTGTTTCCCATCATGTCTTTGTCAGAGATTGTTTTATTGTCAGTGTAGTGTGATTGTTGTATAGGTGTGCGTCGGGTCCTTGTACCCATGTTTATGTACATTTAGTGTTATGGAGCATACTCCGTGGACTTTATTAAAAGACTCCATTTTACACTCCATTTGACTCTCCTGCGCCTGACTTCCCTGCCACCTATTACATCTACTCATGACATATCACTGGAGTGATTACAGTGTAAATAGATGATGTAATACTATAATACTATCACTGGAGTGATTACAGTGTAAATAGATGATGTCATACTATAATACTATCACTGGAGTGATTACAGTGTAAATAGATTATGTAATACTATAATACTATCACTGGAGTGATTACAGTGTAAATAGATGATGTAATACTATAATACTATCACTGGAGTGATTACAGTGTAAATAGATGATGTCATACTGTAATACTATCACTGGAGTGATTACAGTGTAAATAGATGATGTCATACTGTAATACTATCACTGGAGTGATTACAGTGTAAATAGATGATGTCATACTATAATACTATCACTGGAGTGATTACAGTTTCCCAACCTATTGAAGATGGTGAATCTCTGCTGACATCTTTCCATTTATCGTTTACAATAACCTGCAACCAGTGGGTATAAACTTCACACACACACACACACACACACACACAGTAATAAGGTTAGGATGTCGTGACGCCCTCCAGATGAAGGAGCCCTTCCTTGTTCACCCTTTAAGGGGTTTCATGTCAAACCTCAGCTCTGCACAGGAAGCCTATTCTCACTGGTGTAAAGTACTTAAGTAAAAAATACCTTAAAAGTATTTTTTGGGGGTTACTCTAGTTTACTATTTCCTTTTACTTCCCTACATTCCTAAAGAAAATAAAGTCCTTTTGATTCTATACATTTTCCCTGACACCCAGAAAGTACTGGTTACATTTGGAAATGCTCAGGCAGGACAGCAATAATGGTCCAATCGATGCACCTATCAATACAACGCGTTGGTATGACCTACTGCCTCACTTAACACAAATACAGCGTTTGGAAACGATGTCTGAGTGTGCCCCTGTCTGTCTGTACATTTTTTTTAAAAAGCAAGAAAATTGTGCCGTCTGGTTTGCTTTAAGGAATTTGATGTGTAAGCATTTATTTTTTACTCAAGAATGAAAATGAAGTATATTTTTCCCACCCCTTTACTTACATTTGAGTCATTTTAGCCGACAATCGTATCCAGAGTCACTAACACTAGTGGGTCCATACATTTTCAGACTTTTTTTTCATTCTGGTCCCCCTGTGGGAATCGAACCCACAACCCTGGCATTGCGAGTGCCATGCTCAACCAATTAAAACCCCTTTTGGAAGTACATTTAGAACCAGACACTTTTAGACTTTTACCCGGGTGACTTTCACTTTTACTTAAGTCATTTTCTGTTAAAGGTATCTTTACTTTTACTCAAGTATGACCATTGAGTACTTTTCCCACCCCTGCCTGTACTGTACGTCTGTGGACCAGAGCCAAGTCAATACATCCCATGTCGTATGTATAGAGTGAGTGAGTCTGAGTCAGAAATGGCCTCCTACTTCCCTATATAACGCACAACATTTGACCAGAGCTCACTACGGGGGGCCGTTGTTCAAAAGAGAATATGTTACCATTTAGAACACAGCCAAAGTGAATGTCCTCCAGATGCTACAAGCTATCAGCTTTACCTCATCGTTTACAGACCACATGGCTCCAATCTTCAGACCCCCAAGAGCCAGCAGCTCAGGCAGCTTCCTCTCACCCCCCCCCCCAAAACACATCTCCTCTGATACACCACCGCTTCACGTTAGCTAGCTACCTCCCGCAGCTCCTCGCTCTTTTAACAACAAACTGCCAACAAGACTTCAGAAAGGCAAAAGCATTAATAAACATAGGCCTGTCAAGGCCAGGTTGGCTGCATGTGTCAGGGATGTCCATCATAAAGCATTACTACCTGTCTTTGGAGTTGTCAGGGATGTGTTTCCTAGGTGTTATGGGTCATGTGATTTGGACACATTGGAGTGTAAGTGTAGCAGACTGATAGAATCAGGTTTTTCAACAGTAAGATTCCAATTGATTTGACACATTTCTGAAACACACTGCTGTATATAAATAATGTGTTTTTGTTGGTAGCTAATGGTCACAGCATACTTTACAAAGAAAATTAAGAATCAAATACAAAAATGTAGTATGTTACTCCATTTTACTGTTGAGCAAGCAGAAGAATAGGCGTCCAATGTGAATCTACACTAAGGGAGCCGAGTAGAGAGGTAAGGAGGGTCAGGGCTGGTACTGGAGTGGTAGTGCTGGGAATTAGAGCAGGTCAGGGCTGGTACTGGAGTGGTAGTGCTGGGAATTAGAGCAGGTCAGAGCTGGTTCTGGAGTGGTAGTGCTGGGTATTAGAGCAGGTCAGGGCTGGTACTGGAGTGGTAGTGCTGGGTATTAGAGCAGGTCAGGGCTGGTTCTGGAGTGGTAGTGCTGGGTATTAGAGCAGGCCAGGCCAGGGCTGGTTCTGGAGTGGTAGTGCTGGGTATTAGAGCAGGCCAGGTCAGGGCTGGTACTGGAGTGGTAGTGCTGGGTATTAGAGCAGGTCAGGGCTGGTTCTGGAGTGGTAGTGCTGGGTATTAGAGCAGGCCAGGCCAGGGCTGGTACTGGAGTGGTAGTGCTGGGTATTAGAGCAGGTCAGGGCTGGTACTGGAGTGGTAGTGCTGGGTATTAGAGCAGGCCAGGGCTGGTACTGGAGTGGTAGTGCTGGGTATTAGAGCAGGTCAGGGCTGGTTCTGGAGTGGTAGAGCTGGGAATTAGAGCAGGTCAGGGCTGGTTCTGGAGTGGTAGTGCTGGGAATTAGAGCAGGTCAGGGCTGGTACTGGAGTGGTAGAGCTGGGCATTAGAGGGGTAGAACTGGTGGTGGGGAACAGAGGCGGTTCCTTGGGGGGGGTCCACCCAGGTTTGGGGGGACAAAGACCAAGGGGGACAGAGACCTAGGGGGACAAAGACCTAGGGGGACAGAGACCTAGGGGGACAGAACGTCCTGCTGTGACGGGACTCCCGGCTCGATGGACATGTCAGTTGGTTATTGTAACCGCTGCAACCCTTGGTGAGATCAGATCACACAGTGGAGAGATGTTTGGAATCCAGAGCTCCTGGATTCAGTTTTGAGCCCAGGCCCCCCCCCCCTGCCCCCCAAGTCCCTGATGTATATACTAACCACCATAGACTACGGTGGCATTGGTTCTTCTGTAAGATTCATGACTGAGACCACCCAGAGACGATAGGATAGGAACAGAAAGACATGTCTTTAATCTCGGTCAGACAGTCATACATGGGGAATTCTATGTCTAAGTGGGAGTGAAATTCACGAGCTATGACTTGTAGTTGCTCCTTCCTGTCTGATGTTTATAAAGACGTCTTCTCCATCCAGACAACCCAAGATAAGCTTATCTACATGGAAATTAGTAATAAAAAGTGTATTTTTGGTATCATAAGGAATTATAATGGCTCTCGTATGACCTTGTATGTGTGTGCGTCATAGACCGTGTTACTCAACATGTCCTCTTTACCCATACACCCCAGATAAACTGATCTGCATGAAAACCAGTAACAACAGGAAGCATTTCCTTGGATGTGCTGTTGACGTGCTGCTGACGTGCTGCTGACGTCTTTTACGTAACGATCCCCTCCTTTCTGGTTGAGTCCCAAATGGAACCCTATTCCCCACACAGTGCACTAGTTTCAAGGCCCTCTGGTCAAAAGTAGTGCACTATGTAGGGAATAGGGTGCCATTTGGGATGCAAACATGGTGCCCTGGCTCCTGGGTGTCAGCAGGCAGCGCCAGCGGGTTGGGATTGCACACACTACAGGAAGTCTCCGTTATGCCGCCCTAGAAGGTGCTGTGTTATCTGACATAAACACACAGCAATAATTATTGGCGTCTGTTTCAGTCCACTCTGTTAGATAACCCTTGTCTCTCTCACTCAGACAGCCAGGCAATCGGCTGGACACTGATGGTGACGATGGTCAGTCCTGATGCATACGATGGTCAGTCCTGATGCATACGATGGTCAGTCCTGATGCATACGATGGTCAGTCCTGATGCATACGATGGTCAGTCCTGATGCATACTGTATGGAGAGGGATGGGATATCCGTCCTAAAATAAAGAAATAACCAATCTCTGTTAAAGGCCCTGGTCTACTGCATCCATATTAGGAACTCCTTCAGTTGTCAGACCAAACTCCTTCAGTGGTCAGACCAAACTCCCTCAGTGTTCAGACCAAACTCCCTCAGTGGTCAGACCGAACTCCCTCAGTGGTCAGACCGAACTCCCTCAGTGGTCAGACCGAACTCCCTCAGTGGTCAGACCGAACTCCCTCAGTGGTCAGACCAAACTCCCTCAGTGGTCAGACCAAACTCCCTCAGTGGTCAGACCGAACTCCCTCAGTGGTCAGACCGAACTCCCTCAGTGGTCAGACCAAACTCCCTCAGTGGTCAGACAAAAACGTCAACTGACAACAGAGGGATTTAAAGAGATAAAAATAAAGCAGATGCCGCATCAATCATCTGTTTTTTATTTTCTTTGAAACACACCAAGAGCCATGGATACACAATTTCCCTTTATTATTCCAACCTCAAAGTGTAGAAATATACCCTGTGGCCAGTTTATTAGGTACACTAGTACCGGGTCGGACCTTTGCCTCCAGAACAGCCTGAATTCTTTGGTACTCGGAAACGTTGCTCAATTGATATCAAGGAACCTAACGTGTGCCAGAAAAACATTTCCCACACCATTACACCTTCGCAACCAGCCTGTACGGTTGACACCAGGCAGGATGGAGCCATGTACTCATGCTGCTTTCTGTAATAAGCATGACTCAACAGGAACCTGGATTCGTCAGACCAAGCAATGTTTTTCCACTCCCTAATTGTCCAGTGTTTGTCATCTCGTGCCCACTGAAGCCTCTTCTTCTTGGTCTAAGCTGATAGGAGTGGAACCTGGTGTGATCTCGTGCCCACTGAAGCCTCTTCTTCTTGGTCTAAGCTGATAGGAGTGGAACCTGGTGTGATCTCGTGCCCACTGAAGCCTCTTCTTCTTGGTCTAAGCTGATAGGAGTGGAACCTGGTGTGATCTCGTGCCCACTGAAGCCTCTTCTTCTTGGTCTAAGCTGATAGGAGTGGAACCTGGTGTGATCTCGTGCCCACTGAAGCCTCTTCTTCTTGGTCTAAGCTGATAGGAGTGGAACCTGGTGTGATCTCGTGCCCACTGAAGCCTCTTCTTCTTGGTCTAAGCTGATAGGAGTGGAACCTGGTGTGATCTCGTGCCCACTGAAGCCTCTTCTTCTTGGTCTAAGCTGATAGGAGTGGAACCTGGTGTGATCTCGTGCCCACTGAAGCCTCTTCTTCTTGGTCTAAGCTGATAGGAGTGGAACCTGGTGTGATCTTTCACAAACTGGAGTCGGCGAAACACAACTCCCCTCAACAAAACAGAGAAAGGATTTTATACATCAGACACGTACAGGTGTAGAATCTTAATTTGAGCCAGGCAATTTTGAGCAACAGACAATGTGAATTATTATGTGGATTATGATTCATGGACATTTTATGTAGGGGTTGATACATTTTTCATTAAGGTAAATCAAGTCTGAAATATCAAAGAGGAAATTACAAACTTTTTAAAGCATTTTTAAAACTCAAATACCCTACAAGTCTACAGTTCCTCCTTCCCAGGTGGTGCAGAGGATAACAGACATGGCTTGGAAACCAACCATTGCAAATTCAAACCCCACATGTGCAGATTGTCACCATATAAAGTATTTTTATTTTTAAATATGGTTGTGTTTGTTGATTAAATGCAAGAGGATCTCCTGGGGCAGGAGGGGGCAGGGAGCATGGAGGATGTCCTGGGGCAGGAGGGGGCATGGAGGATCTCCTGGGGCAGGGAGGATCTCCTGGGGCAGGAGGGGCAGGGAGCATGGAGGATGTCCTGGGGCAGGAGGGGGCATGGAGGATCTCCTGGGGCGGGGGGGGGGGGGGGGGGCAGGGAGCATGGAGGATGTCCTGGGGCAGGGAGCATGGAGGATGTCCTGGGGCAGGAGGGGGCATGGAGGATGTCCTGGGGCAGGAGGGGGCATGGAAGATGTCCTGGGGCAGGAGGGGGCAGGGAGCATGGAGGATGTCCTGGGGCAGGAGGGGGCATGGAGGATGTCCTGGGGCAGGAGGGGCATGGAGGATGTCCTGGGGCAGGAGGGGGCAGGGAGGATGTCCTGGGGCAGGAGGGGGCAGGGAGCATGGAGGATGTCCTGGGACAGGAGGGGGCAGGGAGCATGGAGGATGTCCTGGGACAGGAGGGGGCAGTGAGCATGGAGGATGTCCTGGGGCAGGGGGGGGGGGCAGGGAGCATGGAGGATGTCCTGGGACAGGAGGGGGCAGGGAGCATGGAGGATGTCCTGGTGCAGGAGGGGGCAGGGAGCAGGGAGGATGTCCTGGGGCAGGGGGGGTGGCAGGGAGCATGGAGGATGTCCTGGGACAGGAGGGGGCATGGAGGATCTCCTGGGGCAGGGGGGGGGGGGGGCAGGGAGGATCTCCTGGGACAGGAGAGGGCATGGAGCAGGAAGGATGTTTTGGGACAGGAGGGGCCAGGGAGGATCTCCTGGGACAGGAGGGGGCAGGGAGGATCTCCTGGGACAGGGGGGCGGGGGGGGGGGGGGGGGGGGGGGCAGGGAGGATCTCCTGGAACGGAACTAAAATGCTAAATGCGCCAGAAGTTTCTTGGGGTTGGAGAGTCTAAAGACCACTAAAAAGAACCCTGCAGAGCAGACTGTGGCGACACACACTAAGGGAAAGTCCACTGCTCAAGTCCTCTTCCTCCTCTCACTCCTAAACCACTAAAGTACTGTTTGAGGTTTGGCTTGGAGGCCTAACTACTTCCTCTCAGTGACTTATTCTATGGTGCCATAAAACATGTCCTGTTCTGAACCACACAGACACAGTCCTGGTGGGTAGAGAGACCACTAAAAGGAGTGTTCTGAACCACAGACACAGTCACAGTCCTGGTGGGTAGAGAGACCACTAAAAGGAGTGTTCAGAACCACAGACACAGTCCTGGTGGGTAGAGAGAGACCACTAAAAGGAGTGTTCAGAACCATAGACACAGACATAGTCCTGGTGGGTAGAGAGACCACTAAAAGGAGTGTTCTGAACCACAGACACAGACACAGTCCTGGTGGGTAGAGAGACCACTAAAAGGAGTGTTCAGAACCACAGACACAGTCCTGGTGGGTAGAGAGAGACCACTAAAAGGAGTGTTCTGAACCACAGACACTGACACAGTCCTGGTGGGTAGAGAGAGACCACTAAAAGGAGTGTTCTGAACCACAGACACAGACACAGTCCTGGTGGGTAGAGAGACCACTAAAAGGAGTGTTCTGAACCACAGACACAGTCCTGGTGGGTAGAGAGCGACCACTAAAAGGAGTGTTCTGAACCACAGACACAGACACAGTCCTGGTGGGTAGAGAGACCACTAAAAGGAGTGTTCTGAACCACAGACACAGTCCTGGTGGGTAGAGAGACCACTAAAAGGAGTGTTCTGAACCACAGACACAGTCCTGGTGGGTAGAGAGACCACTAAAAGGAGTGTTCTGAACCACAGACACAGTCCTGGTAGGTAGAGAGAGACCACTAAAAGGAGTGTTCTGAACCACAGACACAGACACAGTCCTGGTGGGTAGAGAGACCACTAAAAGAACTGTTCTGAACCACAGACACAGTCCTGGTGGGTAGAGAGACCACTAAAAGGAGTGTTCTGAACCACAGACACAGTCCTGGTGGGTAGAGAGACCACTAAAAGGAGTGTTCTGAACCACACAGACACAGACACAGTCCTGGTGGGTAGAGAGACCACTAAAAGGAGTGTTCTGAACCACAGACACAGTCCTGGTGGGTAGAGAGAGACCACTAAAAGGAGTGTTCTGAACCACAGACACAGACACAGTCCTGGTGGGTAGAGAGAGACCACTAAAAGGAGTGTTCTGAACCACAGACACAGTCCTGGTGGGTAGAGAGACCACTAAAAGGAGTGTTCTGAACCACAGACACAGTCCTGGTGGGTAGAGAGAGACCACTAAAAGGAGTGTTCTGAACCACAGACACAGTCCTGGTGGGTAGAGAGACCACTAAAAGGAGTGTTCTGAACCACAGACACAGTCCTGGTGGGTAGAGAGACCACTAAAAGAACTGTTCTGAACCACAGACACAGTCCTCAAATCAAATCAAATCAAATCAACTTTTATTTGTCACATACACATGGTTAGCAGATGTTAATGCGAGTGTAGCGAAATGCTTGTGCTTCTAGTTCCGACAATGCAGTAATAACCAACAAGTAATCTAACTAACAATTCCAAAACTACTGTCTTGTACACAGTGTAAGGGGATAAAGAATATGTACATAAGGATATATGAATGAGTGATGGTACAGAGCAGCATAGGCAAGATACAGTAGATGGTATCGAGTACAGTATATACATATGAGATGAGTATGTAAACAAAGTGGCATAGTTAAAGTGGCTAGTGATACATGTATTACATAAGGATACAGTCGATGATATAGAGTACAGTATATACGTATGCATATGAGATGAATAATGTAGGGTAAGTAACATTATATAAGGTAGCATTGTTTAAAGTGGCTAGTGATATATTTACATCATTTCCCATCAATTCCCATTATTAAAGTGGCTGGAGTTGAGTCAGTGTCAGTGTGTTGGCAGCAGCCACTCAATGTTAGTGGTGGCTGTTTAACAGTCTGATGGCCTTGAGATAGAAGCTGTTTTTCAGTCTCTCGGTCCCAGCTTTGATGCACCTGTACTGACCTCGCCTTCTGGATGATAGCGGGGTGAACAGGCAGTGGCTCGGGTGGTTGATGTCCTTGATGATCTTTATGGCCTTCCTGTGACATCGGGTGGTGTAGGTGTCCTGGAGGGCAGGTAGTTTGCCCCCGGTGATGCGTTGTGCAGACCTCACCACCCTCTGGAGAGCCTTACGGTTGAGGGCGGAGCAGTTGCCGTACCAGGCGGTGATACAGCCCGCCAGGATGCTCTCGATTGTGCATCTGTAGAAGTTTGTGAGTGCTTTTGGTGACAAGCCGAATTTCTTCAGCCTCCTGAGGTTGAAGAGGCGCTGCTGCGCCTTCTTCACAATGCTGTCTGTGTGAGTGGACCAATTCAGTTTGTCTGTGATGTGTATGCCGAGGAACTTAAAACTTGCTACCCTCTCCACTACTGTTCCATCGATGTGGATAGGGGGGTGTTCCCTCTGCTGTTTCCTGAAGTCCACAATCATCTCCTTAGTTTTGTTGACGTTGAGTGTGAGGTTATTTTCCTGACACCACACTCCGAGGGCCCTCACCTCCTCCCTGTAGGCCGTCTCGTCGCTGTTGGTAATCAAGCCTACCACTGTTGTGTCGTCCGCAAACTTGATGATTGAGTTGGAGGCGTGCGTGGCCACGCAGTCGTGGGTGAACAGGGAGTACAGGAGAGGGCTCAGAACGCACCCTTGTGGGGCCCCAGTGTTGAGGATCAGCGGGGAGGAGATGTTGTTGCCTACCCTCACCACCTGGGGGCGGCCCGTCAGGAAGTCCAGTACCCAGTTGCACAGGGCGGGGTCGAGACCCAGGGTCTCGAGCTTGATGACGAGCTTGGAGGGTACTATGGTGTTGAATGCCGAGCTGTAGTCAATGAACAGCATTCTCACATAGGTATTCCTCTTGTCCAGATGGGTTAGGGCGGTGTGCAGTGTGGTTGAGATTGCATCGTCTGTGGACCTATTTGGGCGGTAAGCAAATTGGAGTGGGTCTAGGGTGTCAGGTAGGGTGGAGGTGATATGGTCCTTGACTAGTCTCTCAAAGCACTTCATGATGACGGAAGTGAGTGCTACGGGGCGGTAGTCGTTTAGCTCAGTTACCTTAGCTTTCTTGGGAACAGGAACAATGGTGGCCCTCTTGAAGCATGTGGGAACAGCAGACTGGTATAGGGATTGATTGAATATGTCCGTAAACACACCGGCCAGCTGGTCTGCGCATGCTCTGAGGGCGCGGCTGGGGATGCCGTCTGGGCCTGCAGCCTTGCGAGGGTTAACACGTTTAAATGTCTTACTCACCTCTAGTGCAGTGAAGGAGAGACCGCATGTTTTCGTTGCAGGCCGTGTCAGTGGCACTGTATTGTCCTCAAAGCGGGCAAAAAAGTTATTTAGTCTGCCTGGGAGCAGGACATCCTGGTCCGTGACTGGGCTGGAAGAGAGAGAGAGAGAGAGAGAGACCACTAAAAGGAGTGTTCTGAACCACAGACACAGACACATTCCTGGTGGGTAGAGAGAACAGAGGAATGCTAGAGGAAACTTCACTCACTCCTCTTAGCTTGTTAAAGATGGTTTGAGGTCTGGCACAGAGCTTGAGGCCAAACTATCTCTTCTCAGTGACATGTGACACTTTATTTAATAGTGCCATAAACTAAAACTATATCCTCTCAGTGACTTACTGTATTTAATGGTGCCCTAAACTAAAACTATATCCTCTCAGTGACTTATTGTATTTAATGGTGCCCTAAACTAAAACTATATCCTCTCAGTGACTTATTGTATTTAATGGTGCCCTAAACTAAAACTATATCCTCTCAGTGACTTACTGTATTTAATGGTGCCCTAAACTAAAACTATATCCTCTCAGTGACTTACTGTATTTAATGGTGCCCTAAACTAAAACTATATCCTCTCAGTGACTTACTGTATTTAATGGTGCCCTAAACTAAAATGTGTTATGTTTGAGACAGATTTGCAAAGTCTTCTCACTCCTAGCCTCCTAAACGCCTAGCCTCCTAAACGCCTAGCCTCCTAAACCACTAGCTTCCTAAACCCTTAGCATCCTAGACTCCTGAACTCCTATCCTCATAGTCTCCTAAACTCCTAGCCTCCTAAACTCCTAGCCTCCTAAACTCCCAGCCTCCTAAACTCCTATCCTCCTAGCCTCATAAACACCTAGCCTCAAACACCTAGCCTCTTAAACCCCTAGCCTCCTAAACTCCTAGCCTCCTAAACTCCTAGCCTCCTAAACTCCGAGCCTCTTAGCCTCCTAGCCTCCTAGCCTCCTAAACTCCTAGCCTCCTAAACTCCTAGCCTCCTAAACTCCGAGCCTCTTAGACTCCTAGCCTCCTAGCCTCCTAAACTCCTAGCCTCCTAAACTCCTAGCATCCTAGCCTCCTGCTAATACTGAGGTTTGGCAGAGAGGCCTAACTGTTTCCATTTGAGTGACTGAAGACTTATTCCTCATTCAATGGTGTCCTGAAACGTGTCCAGTTTGAGATCTGTCCCAGCAGTGTCCTAGCAGTGTCCTCTCACTCCCTCTCAGGCTGCAGACAGTAAACGGACACCATTAGCTCAGGAACTCGTTAAAGAGTGTAGCCCAGTTAACATGCTTTACTTTAGACGAACGCACCGACTCAACTCAGTTAGTAGGTTCCGGATTGTAGAGGGTAGACTGACAGACAGAGAGAGAGAGAGAGAGAGAGAGAGATCGAGAGAAAGAGAAAGACACAGAGAGATCGAGAGAGATCAAGAGAGAGCATCTCAACATCCAGTGAGATTGCAGAGCTCCAAATTCAAATACAGAAATACTCATTATAAAAATTCAGAAAACAAAACATTTTACATAGGTTTAAAGATTAACTTCTTGTGAATCCAACCACGGTGTCAGATTTTAAAAATGCTTTACGGCGAAAGCATACCTTACGATTATTTGAGAACATAGCCCAGTTGACAAATCATTACAAACAGTAACCAGCCAACTAGAAGAGTTACACAAGTCAGAAATAGAGATAAAATTAATCCCTTACCTTTGATGATCTTCATATGGTTGCACTCAAAAGACATTAATTTACTCAATAAATGTTTATTTTGTTCGATAAAGTCTCTTTATATCCAAAAACCTCAGTTTTGTTAGCTCGTTTTCTTCAGTAATCCACAGGCTCAAACGCAGTATAAATAGACAGACAAAAAAATCAAAATTGTATCCGTAAAGTTCATAGAAACATGTCAAACGATATTCATTCCTCAGGTTGTTTTTAGACTAAATTATCTATAATATTTCAACCGGACAATAACGTTGTCAATATAAAAGGTGAACAAGAAAGGCACTCTCTTGGGATTGCGCATGAAAAAGCTCTGTAACACGGTAGGGTCCACTCATTCAGACTGCTCTTACTCCCTAATTTATCAGAATACAAGCCTGAAACAATTTCTAATGATTGTTGACATCTGGTGGAAGGCATAGGAACTGCAATTTGAGTCCTAAGTCAATGAATACTGTAATGGCATTGAATAGAAAACTACAAAACCAACAAAAAAAACTACTTCCTGAATGGATTTTTCTCAGTCTTTTCTATCCAAATCTAACAGTTATATCCATATCATATCTTCTGGGCCCGAGTAGCAGGCAGTTTAATTTGGGCATGCTTTTCATCCAAAATTCCGAATGCTGCCCCCTACCCTAGAGAAGTTAAAGCGGCATTATTTAAAGTGACTTGTGATCCGTTTATTAAAGTGGCTTTGATGCACGTGTACTAACCTCGCCTTCTGGATGGTAGCGGGGTGAACAGGCAGTGGCTCGGGTGGTTGTTGTCCTTGAGGATCTTTTTGGCCTTCCTGTGACATCAGGTGCTGTAGATGCCCTGGAGGACAGGTAGTTTGCCCCCGGTGATGCGTTGTGCAGACTGCTCCGCCTTCAACCGCAAAGCTCTCCAAAGGGTGGAGCAGTCTGCACAACGCATCACCGGGGGCAAACTACCCGGGGGCAAACTACCGGTGGGCAAATTACCCAGTTGCCATACAGGATGCTCTCAATTGTGCATCTGTAAAAGTTTGTGAGGGTTTTAGGTGATAAGCCAAATTTCTTCATCCTCCTGAGTTTGAAGAGGCGCTGTTGTGCCTTCTTCACCACTCTGTCTTCAAGAACACGCCAAGGAACTGAGGCCTCGTGTCTGTCAGGGACCTGTCTTAGAGAACACTCCTAGGAACTGAGGTCTCCTGTCTGTCAGAGGCCGCTTGCAGCTGTCTGTTTGTAACTCCCAGTACATCAGAACTAGATCACGGGGCCTTAATTCATTTACACAGGTATGGCACTGTGAAGGCGTGACAGTGAGAGAGAGACTGTAAGTAGAGATCTTATATCCTTAACTGTCTGTGTGTCAGAGGCCTATCTCAGGATGGGATAACACTCAGAAGCTGAGGGCCTCGTCTCCGGTGGAAGCTTGAATAAGAGTCTGACTGTACGTGACGGTGCAGCCCATGCAGCTGTTTGTCAGTAGCTCTTAGTAGCAAAAAAAACAAAACTGATTCTTGATTTGATTTGTACCCAGGCTTTTAATATGTCAGCTTATCTGTGATCCACAGTTCCTCATTTAACCGCGTGGAAACCAACCCCATCTGATGCAATTTTGAGTAAATGTAGATGGAGAAATGCTTCTATTTCCTTCGTTTTTTCAAACAGAGGAGCTTTTTCTATCTATTGATCTTGGACGGCACAAGTATTCCCAGCTTTCTCCACTCTGTCCAGGCTGAACACCACAAACAAGTAGTCATTAACTCAGGGTCATTAACTAGCGTTTGAAATAATACTACAGGGTATCAAATGTTTACATACAAACTGCTGAATCTTATTGGGGTTTCACTGAACCCTGAGAGAGCGGGAACAGCAGGGCGTCTGGTTAAGGAATGGAGTTGTGACACACACACACACGTCTTTCAACAGTACCTAATAGTTCAGTATAAACCCTGTATTATTATTAACTCCCCATGCCCAACCCAGAATCCTTTACTTCTTGAGGCTGACATCATAAAGCTGTATAGACTAGGGCTGACATCCTAACATCAGGACAAAGCTGTATAGGCTAGGGCTGACATCATAACATCAGGACAAAGCTGTATAGGCTAGGGCTGACATCATAAAACCAGGACAAAGCTGTATAGGCTAGGACTGACATCATAAAAGCAGGACAAAGCTGTATAGGCTAAGGCTGACATCATAACATCAGGACAAAGCTGTGTAGGCTAGGGCTGACATCATAACATCAGGACAAAGCTGTGTAGGCTAGGGCTGACATCATAACATCAGGACAAAGCTGTATAGGCTAGGGCTGACATCATAACATCAGGACAAAGCTGTATAGACTAGCGGTGTGAAGTGCTAGTTGTATCCCTGCATTCTCTCCTAATCAGGCAGTGGGTGTAGCCCACTTTCTAGCTGCAACTATAAAAAAAATTAAAATTAAAATCAGAAACTGAAAGTCGAGTTTAGTTTCAGGTAGCATTATGGCTTGGATGGCCTTAACCACCAGCCACTTTCTACAGCCCACGAGATAAAAGACTGAGTGAAACCTGAAACAGCGTATTGTCAGACAACACATCAATCTCAGGGGGAACACACTTCCTTAGCGCTCTGCAATAAAACCACATGGTAATGACCAGCAACGGGAGCCTTTATATACAAACTGTGTGCACTAGTTGTTTGAAGTTGTGCCGTTGTATGCACGGTAAGCATCTAGACAAGAAGAGAAAGACGTTTCTGAAAGTCTACCTATACTTAATGAAAGGGAGAAGGTAGCCGACACATTGCAGAAGATTATGTGTAACTCTGGCAAAGGTTTGATTATAGACCAGAATGGCAGAATGTAGGGCACTCATATGTCAACTATGGTGTGCACCTGGACCCACACAAAGGTCTGACACTATATTCCCTATGTAGTGCACTACTTTTGACCAGGACCCATAGCACTCTGGTCAAAAGTAGTGCACTATACAGGGAATGAGATGCCATTTGGGAAGCACCCTAAGTACCCCCACAGAGTCCAGACTGAATATTGAACATTAGGCTTTTGTTCCTGCTTGGCTTGATTCTATCTTCTGTGTTACTTGATGACGCAGATACTGTACTGTACGGTCCATCACAATCAATGCACACACACACACACACACACACACACACACACACACACACACACACACACACACACACACACACACAATGAATGTACAAACATTGGAAATGCTTTATCCTGAACGACAATCTCACATAAAAAGTGTTTTTTTTTCTTCCCCAGAGTAATTCAATCATTGATTCAGAAACACTTAACTTTTTCTTTCAACTCCATGACAACCCATGAATATCACAATGATCAAAATATCAAATGAAATTCATATTTCCCATTGTTTGTTTGTTTGTTTGGTTCCCTAGTTTGAGAGTAATGACAGAGCGGGTTTCTGGGCTTTGCCTGTAACAGTTCTCCTCTGTATGCACTAACTGCCGTGAGCAACGGTTTGGATACGCCCCAAATGGCACCCTATTCCCTACATAGTGCACTACTTTTGACCAGAGCCCTGTGGGTCCTAGGAAATAGGGTTCCGTTTGGGAGGCGGCCTTTGTTGAGCTGCCACTAAGCTTTCATCAAAGCCACATGTGGTTACAATTAGTCCATATGGTCGGAGTTAAGAGAGCAGAGTCGGTCTAGAAAGATTCTCAGGTAATTCATTCTCAACACTCAGAGACTTTCATCCTCCATAGTTACCCACCGTTAAGCACATTCAGGAGTCAAAGGGAATTGTCTGTGTGAATCATGTCTGGGCCCTCAGCTTATCTTTTGTCTTTCTTTTGTCTTTCATTAAAAAAAATATATCACATTGGCAATCGGGGTAGGGGGGACTAGTATCTCTGTTTCTCAGTGTGTGGGACAGAGGAAGGACTAGTATCTCTGTTTCTCAGTGTGTGGGACAGAGGAAGGACTAGTATCTCTGTTTCTCAGTGTGTGGGACAGAGGAAGGACTAGTATCTCTGTTTCTCAGTGTGTGGGACAGAGGAAGGACTAGTATCTCTGTTTCTCAGTGTGTGGGACAGAGGAAGGACTAGTATCTCTGTTTCTCAGTGTGTGGGACAGAGTAAGGACTAGTATCTCTGTTTCTCAGTGTGTGGGACAGAGGAAGGACTAGTGTCTCTGTTTCTCAGTGTGTGGGACAGAGGAAGGACTAGTATCTCTGTTTCTCAGTGTGTGGGACAGAGTAAGGACTAGTATCTCTGTTTCTCAGTGTGTGGGACAGAGGAAGGACTAGTATCTCTGTTTCTCAGTGTGTGGGACAGAGGAAGGACTAGTATCTCTGTTTCTCAGTGTGTGGGACAGAGGAAGGACTAGTATCTCTGTTTCTCAGTGTGTGGGACAGAGGAAGGACTAGTCTCTCTGTTTCTCAGTGTGTGGGACAGAGTAAGGACTAGTATCTCTGTTTCTCAGTGTGTGGGACAGAGGAAGGACTAGTATCTATGTTTCTCAGTGTGTGGGACAGAGGAAGGACTGGTATCTCTGTTTCTCAGTGTGTGGGACAGAGTAAGGACTAGTATCTCTGTTTCTCAGTGTGTGGGACAGAGGAAGGACTAGTATCTCTGTTTCTCAGTGTGTGGGACAGAGTAAGGACTAGTATCTCTGTTTCTCAGTGTGTGGGACAGAGGAAGGACTAGTATCTCTGTTTCTCAGTGTGTGGGACAGAGGAAGGACTAGTATTTCTGTTTCTCAGTGTGTGGGACAGAGGAAGGACTAGTATCTCTGTTTCTCAGTGTGTGGGACAGAGGAAGGACTAGTATCTCTGTTTCTCAGTGTGTGGGACAGAGGAAGGACTATTATCTCTGTTTCTCAGTGTGTGGGACAGAGGAAGGACTAGTATCTCTGTTTCTCAGTGTGTGGGACAGAGGAAGGACTAGTATCTCTGTTTCTCAGTGTGTGGGACAGAGGAAGGACTAGTATCTCTGTTTCTCAGTGTGTGGGACAGAGTAAGGACTAGTATCTCTGTTTCTCAGTGTGTGGGACAGAGGAAAGACTAGTATCTCTGTTTCTCAGTGTGTGGGACAGAGGAAGGACTAGTATCTCTGTTTCTCAGTGTGTGGGACAGAGGAATGACTAGTATCTCTGTTTCTCAGTGTGTGGGACAGAGGAATAACTAGTATCTCTGTTTCTCAGTGTGTGGGACAGAGGAAGGACTAGTATCTCTGTTTCTCAGTGTGTGGGACAGAGGAAGGACTAGTATCTCTGTTTCTCAGTGTGTGGGACAGAGTAAGGACTAGTATCTCTGTTTCTCAGTGTGTGGGACAGAGTAAGGACTAGTATCTCTGTTTCTCAGTGTGTGGGACAGAGGAAGGACTAGTATCTCTGTTTCTCAGTGTGTGGGACAGAGGAAAGGCTAGTATCTCTGTTTCTCAGTGTGTGGGACAGAGGAAAGGCTAGTATCTCTGTTTCTCAGTGTGTGGGACAGAGGAAAGGCTAGTATCTCTGTTTCTCAACACTCAACTATCTAGTTTTATTGCTGCACATCAGCCACATGAAGCATCCCAATGTAATGTCCTGCGTCAGCCTTCCTGTAAACTTCTCCTTGCCGTTTGTGTATAACTCAACTGTACGCCAATATTCCACTTCATTTAGCACAACTGCCTGTACTGAAAAATGAAAAAACCCTGGCACTGAGTTGGGTTGGTTGGCTATCTGCAGAGATTGTTCTGTTGTGGTGCTCTGTCCCATCACAGTTACTGGAGCTAGCTCGAGTAAGACTGGCCATCTGGAAGGAAACATCTATGCAATCACAGTCCCAGTCCTAGTCCACGATGGCATTTCTAATAAATGTCTAAAACATGGTTTTAAAAAATGTGTTAGGATGGTGATTGTTTCTGCCAGAAGGATGGTATGCTATTCCGTTAGGATCCCCATTAGCAGACGCCATAACATCAGCTAACCTTCCTGGGGCCCAACACTGAACTAAAAATACATTAAACAATCCCAAAGTAACACTGAGGACAGAGTTCTCTCCACTCCAGGGACCTCATAAAGAAACAGCACTGAGGACAGAGTTCTCTCCACTCCAGGGACCTCATAAAGAAACAGCACTGAGGACAGAGTTCTCTCCACTCCAGGGACCTCATAAAGAAACAGCACTGAGGACAGAGTTCTCTCCACTCCAGGGACCTCATAAAGAAACAGCACTGAGGACAGAGTTCTCTCCACTCCAGGGACCTCATAAAGAAACAGCACTGAGGACAGAGTTCTCTCCACTACAGGGACCTCATAAAGAAACAGCACTGAGGACAGAGTTCTCTCCACTCCAGGGACCTCATAAAGTAACAGCACTGAGGACAGAGTTCTCTCCACTCCAGGGACCTCATAAAGTAACAGCACTGAGGACAGAGTTCTCTCCACTCCAGGGACCTCATAAAGAAACAGCACTGAGGACAGAGTTCTCTCCACTCCAGGGACCTCATAAAGAAACAGCACTGAGGACAGAGTTCTCTCCACTCCAGGGACCTCATAAAGAAACAGCACTGAGGACAGAGTTCTCTCCACTCCAGGGACCTCATAAAGAAACAGCACTGAGGACAGAGTTCTCTCCACTCCAGGGACCTCATAAAGAAACAGCACTGAGGACAGAGTTCTCTCCACTACAGGGACCTCATAAAGAAACAGCACTGAGGACAGAGTTCTCTCCACTCCAGGGACCTCATAAAGTAACAGCACTGAGGACAGAGTTCTCTCCACTCCAGGGACCTCATAAAGTAACAGCACTGAGGACAGAGTTCTCTCCACTCCAGGGACCTCATAAAGAAACAGCACTGAGGACAGAGTTCTCTCCACTCCAGGGACCTCATAAAGTAACAGCACTGAGGACAGAGTTCTCTCCACTCCAGGGACCTCATAAAGAAACACTGAGGACAGAGTTCTCTCCACTACAGGGACCTCATAAAGAAACACTGAGGACAGAGTTCTCTCCACTACAGGGATCTCATAAAGTAACACTGAGAGGACAGAGTTCTCTCCACTACAGGGACCTCATAAAGTAACACTAAGGACAGAGTACTCTCCACTACAGGGACCTCATAAAGAAACAGCACTGAGGAGAAAGATCTCTCCACTACAGGGACCTCATAAAGAAACACTGAGGACAGAGTTCTCTCCACTACAGGGACCTCATAAAGAAACAGCACTGAGGACAGAGTTCTCTCCACTACAGGGACCTCATAAAGAAACACTGAGGACAGAGTTCTCTCCACTACAGGGACCTCATAAAGTAACAGCACTGAGGACAGAGTTCTCTCCACTCCAGGGACCTCATAAAGAAACACTGAGGACAGAGTTCTCTCCACTACAGGGACCTCATAAAGAAACACTGAGGACAGAGTTCTCTCCACTACAGGGATCTCATAAAGTAACACTGAGAGGACAGAGTTCTCTCCACTACAGGGACCTCATAAAGTAACACTAAGGACAGAGTACTCTCCACTACAGGGACCTCATAAAGAAACAGCACTGAGGAGAAAGATCTCTCCACTACAGGGACCTCATAAAGAAACACTGAGGACAGAGTTCTCTCCACTACAGGGACCTCATAAAGAAACAGCACTGAGGACAGAGTTCTCTCCACTACAGGGACCTCATAAAGAAACACTGAGGACAGAGTTCTCTCCACTACAGGGACCTCATAAAGAAACACTGAGGACAGAGTTCTCTCCACTACAGGGACCTCATAAAGAAACACTGAGGACAGAGTTCTCTCCACTACAGGGACATCATAAAGAAACAGCACTGAGGACAGAGTTCTCTCCACTACAGGGACCTCATAAAGTAACAGCACTGAGGACAGAGTTCTCTCCACTCCAGGGACCTCATAAAGAAACAGCACTGAGGACAGAGTTCTCTCCACTACAGGGACCTCATAAAGAAACAGCACTGAGGACAGAGTTCTCTCCACTACAGGGACCTCATAAAGAAACACTGAGGACAGAGTTCTCTCCACTACAGGGACCTCATAAAGAAACAGCACTGAGGACAGAGTTCTCTCCACTACAGGGACCTCATAAAGAAACAGCACTGAGGACAGAGTTCTCTCCACTACAGGGACCTCATAAAGAAACACTGAGGACAGAGTTCTCTCCACTACAGGGACCTCATAAAGAAACACTGAGGACAGAGTTCTCTCCACTACAGGGACATCATAAAGAAACAGCACTGAGGACAGAGTTCTCTCCACTACAGGGACCTCATAAAGTAACAGCACTGAGGACAGAGTTCTCTCCACTCCAGGGACCTCATAAAGAAACAGCACTGAGGACAGAGTTCTCTCCACTACAGGGACCTCATAAAGAAACAGCACTGAGGACATAGTTCTCTCCACTACAGGGACCTCATAAAGAAACAGCACTGAGGACAAGAGTTCTCTCCACTACAGGGACCTCATAAAGTAACAGCACTGAGGACAGAGTTCTCTCCACTACAGGGACCTCATAAAGAAACAGCACTGAGGACAGAGTTCTCTCCACTACAGGGACCTCATAAAGAAACAGCACTGAGGACAGAGTTCTCTCCACTACAGGGACCTCATAAAGAAACACTGAGGACAGAGTTCTCTCCACTACAGGGACCTCATAAAGAAACACTGAGGACAGAGTTCTCTCCACTACAGGGACATCATAAAGAAACAGCACTGAGGACAGAGTTCTCTCCACTACAGGGACCTCATAAAGTAACAGCACTGAGGACAGAGTTCTCTCCACTCCAGGGACCTCATAAAGAAACAGCACTGAGGACAGAGTTCTCTCCACTACAGGGACCTCATAAAGAAACAGCACTGAGGACATAGTTCTCTCCACTACAGGGACCTCATAAAGAAACAGCACTGAGGACAAGAGTTCTCTCCACTACAGGGACCTCATAAAGTAACAGCACTGAGGACAGAGTTCTCTCCACTACAGGGACCTCATAAAGAAACAGCACTGAGGACAAGAGTTCTCTCCACTACAGGGACCTCATAAAGTAACAGCACTGAGGACAGAGTTCTCTCCACTACAGGGACCTCATAAAGTAACAGCACTGAGGACAGAGTTCTCTCCACTACAGGGACCTCATAAAGAAACACTGAGGACAGAGTTCTCTCCACTACAGGGACCTCACAAAGAAACAGCACTGAGGACAGAGTTCTCTCCACGACAGGGACCTCATAAAGAAACACTGAGGACAGAGTTCTCTCCACTACAGGGACCTCACAAAGAAACAGCACTGAGGACAGAGTTCTCTCCACGACAGGGACCTCATAAAGAAACACTGAGGACAGAGTTCTCTCCACTACAGGGACCTCACAAAGAAACAGCACTGAGGACAGAGTTCTCTCCACTACAGGGACCTCATAAAGTAACAGCACTGAGGACAGAGTTCTCTCCACTACAGGGACCTCATAAAGAAACAGCACTTTGAACCGGGTATGGTAGTTTGTGTCATTGAACCGGGTATGCTAGTATATGTGCGTTTGAACCGGGTATGGTAGTAAGTGCCATTGAACTGGGTATGGTAGTTTGTATCTTTGAACCAGGTATGGTAGTAAGTGCCTTTGTACCGGGTATGGTAGTAGGTGCCTTTGAACCGGGTATGGTAGTAGGTGCCTTTGAACAGGGTATGGTAGTGGGTACCTTTGAACAGGGTATGGTAGTAGGTGCCTTTGAACCGGGTATGGTAGTAGGTGCCTTTGAACCGGGTATGGTAGTAGGGAGCATTGGACCGGGTATGGTAGTGGGTGCCTTTGAACAGGGTATGGTAGTAGGTGCCTTTGAACCGGGTATGGTAGTAGGTGCCTTTGAACCGGGTATGGTAGTAGGGAGCATTGGACCGGGTATGGTACTGGGTGCCTTTGAACAGGGTATGGTAGTAGGTGCCTTTGAACCGGGTATGGTAGTAGGTGCCTTTGAACCGGGTATGGTAGTAGGTGCCTTTGAACCGGGTATGGTAGTAGGGGCCTTTGAACAGGGTATGGTAGTAGGGGCCTTTGAACAGGGTATGGTAGTAGGTGCCTTTGAACAGGGTATGGTAGTAGGTGCCTTTGAACAGGGTATGGTAGTAGGTGCCTTTGAACAGGGTATGGTAGCAGGTGCCAGGCGCAAAGGTTTGAGTGTGTCAAGATCTGCAACCCTGCTGGGTTTTTCAAGCTCAACAGTCACCTGTGTGTATCAAGAATGGTCCACCACCTTAAAGGACAACTTTTTATTGAACCCTTAAATTACCAGGCAAGTTGACTGAGAACACATTCTCATTTACAGCAACAACCTGGGGCATAGTTACAGGGAAAAGGAATGAGCCAATTGGAAACTGGGGATGATTTGGTGGCCATGATGGTATGAGGGCCAGGACACCGGGGTTAACACCCCTACTCTTACAATAAGTGCCATGGGATCTTTAGTGATCACAGAGAGTCAGGACACCCGTTTAACGTCCCATCCGGAAGAAGGTACCCAATTACTGCCTTGGGGCATTGGGATATTTATTTATTCTATACCAAAGGAAAGAGGGCCTGCTATTGGCCCTCCAACACCCCTTCCAGCAGCATCTGGTCTCCCATCCAGAGACTGACCAGGACCAACCTTACTTAGCTTCAGAGGCAAGCCAGCAGTGGGGTGCAGGGTGGTATGCTGCTGGTATGCAAATTGACACAACTGTGGGAAGCATTGGAGTCAACATGGGCCAGCATCCCTGTGGAACGCTTTGGCACCTTGTAGAGTCCTGCTACATGCCTAATCAATCCCTTTGAATTACTATGTAATGCCTAATCAATCCCTTTGAATTACTATGTAATGCCTACACATTACTGCTACATGCCTAATCAATCCCTTTGAATTACTATGTAATATCTACACATTACTGCTACATGCCTAATCAATCCCTTTGAATTACTATGTAATGCCTACACATTACTGCTACATGCCTAATCAATCCCTTTGAATTACTATGTAATGCCTAATCAATCCCTTTGAATTACTATGTAATGCCTAATCAATCCCTATTGAATTACTATGTAATGCCTACACATTACTGCTACATGCCTAATCAATCCCTTTGAATTACTATGTAATGCCTAATCAATCCCTTTGAATTACTATGTAATGCCTAATCAATCCCTTTGAATTACTATGTAATGCCTACACATTACTGCTACATGACTAATCAATCCCTATTGAATTACTTTGTAATGCCTACACATTACTGCTACCATGTGTGTATCATTACTGAATTGCTCTTGATCTTTTTTAATTTCCTACATAAACCCTTTTGAGTTAATATTGACAACTGACCAATGTACTACTGTTTTCCCATTCAAAATCCCTGTCTCAATAGTGTGTTACTACTATACTGGTGCACTGTGTTATTTCTTCAAGTTTCTAACTGTAGTTATATCATAAAACAAGAAATGATCAGCTTCTTCAAACGTAATTAAGTGTATTATATTACACATTCGATTACATATTTACATATGTGTTAATCCCTTTTGAGGCCTTGTCTTCATTCAGCTTGGATTTACCTATTGTCACGACTTCTACCGTAGGTAGTTCCTCTCGCTGTTCGGGCTGCGCTCGGCCGCTCGGCGTCACCGGTCTACTAGCTGTTCTCGCTGTTCGGGCGGCGCTCGGCCGCTCGGCGTCGCCGGTCTACTAGCCATCACCGATCCCTTTTTCCTTTTCTGTTGGTTTTGTCTTTGGTTCTTTTTCACACCTGGTTTCATTTGCTTTAATTTCTGTGTGTATATATTTACCCTGTTTCCTGCCTAGGTTTGTGCGGGATTATTCTTTCATTGTGATTGGCTCGGTGAGGTTATGCCATTCTTTGTGTTCATGGATTCATAAGAGTGTTATTGTCTGAACTTTGTTTGTTCCTCCGTGCGTTTGTACGGGTTCTCTGTTGTCGAGGGTGTTGTACTTGTTTGATTGTGCCATACCTGTGTTGGTGGACTTGCCAATTAAAGTCTCAGACATCCCTGCTCTCCTGCACCTGACTCCTTCACCTACCTTCTAAACGCAACATTATCACACCTATCTTCAGATCCTTCAACTTTGACTTATCTATCTTCAGATCCTTCAACTTTGACTTATCTGTCTTCAGATCCTTCAGCTTTGACTTATCTGTCTTCAGGTCCTTCAACTTTGACTTATCTGTCTTCAGGTCCTTCAACTTTGACTTATCTGTCTTCAGGTCCTTCAACTTTGACTTATCTGTCTTCAGGTCCTTCAACGTTGACTTATCTATCTTCAGATCCTTCAACTTTGACTTAACTATCTTCAGATCCTTCAACTTTGACTTAACTATCTTCAGATCCTTCAACTTTGACTTATCTATCTTCAAATCCTTCAACTTTGACTTATCTATCTTCAGAATCTTCAACTTTGATTTACCTATCTTCAAATCCTTCAACTTTGACTTATCTATCTTCAGAATCTTCAACTTTGACTTATCTATCTTCAGAATCTTCAACTTTGACTTATCTATCTTCAGAATCTTCAACTTTGACTTATCTATCTTCAGATCCTCTTTTTGTTGCAGCCACATTTCTTCACCACAGTAACGTTTTAGAAAATAAAGACACGCACAAGAGACAACCGAAGAGACAACCTCTGCTAACAGAGGTCACATACGACAACACAGATAAACAATGTTAATCTTACCAACGATGGCCTCCAGTCTTCCAATGTCGAGGGCCTCCTTGGCCATAGGTCAAAAGAGCTAAGTAGAATGGGTAAGTACATTTCAATGGGGCTAGCAAACAGATAGGGTAAACAAAAGTCTGTTTTGGCTAGCAATCGTTTTGATCTGGTAGGAAGTTATATACGCGGCTTAACAACGACATGAAGGCATTTATAAAACACAAAGAAAAGTTAAACTGCCAGATGCCAGATCATAAGGGCTGTGAAAGACATGATGACAAAGGATGGAAGATCATTCAATTCAGGGGTTGTTCAAAAACAATAGCTAGGCAACAACAACCAACTACTTCCTGTTTTGTCTTCTGCGGTTGTGAAAAGCCGGTGTAGTCTGGCTGTAGTGTTGTGGCTACTTATTTACTACCAACACAAGTAGTAAAATCTCTACCTGATTACTACTGAAAACACGACTGTTTTCCCACTGAACACTATAAAATCTCTACCTGATTACTGGAACCTACTGTTTTCCTACTGAACACTATAAAATCTCTACCTGATTACTGGAAACTACTGTTTTCCTACTGAACACTATAAAATCTCTACCTGATTACTGGAAACTACTGTTTTCCTACTGAACACTATAAAATCTCTACCTGATTACTGGAACCTACTGTTTTCCTACTGAACACTATAAAATCTCTACCTGATTACTGGAAACTACTGTTTTCCTACTGAACACTATAAAATCTCTACCTGATTACTGGAAACTACTGTTTTGCTACTGAACACTATACAATCTCTACCTGATTACTGGAAACTACTGTTTTGCTACTGAACACTATAAAACTCTATTTGTGTATCTTGAGTAGTGCATTAACTACACATGAACTACACAACCCCTACACGTCTCTACATAGTCACTACTGCACAAATAGATTTTGTGTAGTAATTCAGTAGTACTTTTTCATGAGTGCAGGGAGAGAGAAAAAAAATAGGGGGTCATTTGTGAATTTTTGTAATTTATTTTTATTAACTACTGAAAACACTACGAAGATATGAATTGATTTAACCTTCCAAAATGTAGTTAAATGACCATTAAAATAACATGTAATGGAACTGCTCCCCAACACTGTCGGCTTCCACGTCTCCTAGGTAACCTGGGGTCACGTTCTAGAGGTCAACACGTCTTCTTAATTCCTCCATTACAGAAACAGGTCTGCTTTGTGTCACTGTCAACGTGGAAAATGTGGATCATGTTTAGTGTCTCTACCAGACGCATTGCTCTTTTAACTGCCTCCTTTGATAATTGCACGGGGACCAAACCACACGTACATACAGTATCAAATATGGAACACAAACTTACTAAGAACTCGGCTAATACATCATACAGATTTGTCACTCAGATTTAGAAACCCATTTCTCATCTTCGTGTATGAATGCAGGATACACGCAGCACTGCCACAAAGCACAGTCGCCAGTTGAAAGTTACAATCTAAGTCGATTACAGGTATTAAACTGACTAAGACGTGAAAGCCTTTAGTCCTGTGCCATGTCTATATCCCATAGTCATCTATTTAGACAAACAAGCTCTCCATTGGCTAACACTAACCCGAACTGTGGGAAATAAAGTGTTGGGTCTGCTCTGTTGACATGCTTTACAGGCCTCTTGAGAAATCCTTCAACCCTTCCTTTCCAAATGTCGTTTTGAATTACGTCCACTAGGCTGGCGTCTGTAGTGCCTGTGCTGCTTGCCAGCGACATTCGGGGGGGTGTTTGAGCAGTAAGCCTCACAGAGCCGACTGTAGACAAAAGTTGGAGTGTGAAGTCAGGGGGACTTGCATCTGTGACAGTCGAAAGCCGGGACAATGCAGTGGTTTTTTACAACAGCAAGGCTCAGATGAACATGGCAGTGTTTTAGCATAGCTGCTATTGTTTATAAACGTTTTTCTGCAATAAATGTCTAAATAAACAGTTTGTGAGTGTGACATAACATGTGTACAATGAATTGTTTAAAGAGACATCTCAAATGTCACTTTCATTTGTCTCCCCTGTAGCTTTAGAATCACAGCAAAGTTGGTTCCTGTTTCAGTCGCATCTTTGACTACGCGCCTGAGCCAAACTAAAACACCCTAATGATCGGTTACATTGCAGGTGATGAGACTTCATGGCGACTTCATCAAACACTGCAAGTTTATGCAGTCGGCATCGTAGTCTTTAAGTTGGACAATTTTTATAACCATAATGCAACACACTTTGAAAGGCGCTGACGAAGGATTACAAACTTGACAAAAGTGATCTGCTCGAACGCGCCCATTGGGCTTGTTCCACATTGCAGCTGACAGTGCAGGCGACTGCCATCTGACTGATCTACAAATCACCTTGCATCATAGATAAATACTAATTATTATTTGTCGATCAGTCAGTCACAATTTACCCACGATCCATCACGGCCATGGACGTTGTTGGTCTGATGCCAAAATGAACAACTGATGTGACAGAGGGAGCAAGCTGTGTGCTGTGTTACCTCCCTCTCTAGTGGGCAGTGGGGGGATAACAGTCCTTCTCAGGGGCAGTGGGGGGATAACAGTCCTTCTCAGGGGCAGTGGGGGGATAACAGTCCTTCTCAGGGGCAGTGGGGGGATAACAGTCCTTCTCAGGGGCAGTGGGGGGATAACAGTCCTTCTCAGGGGCAGTGGGGGGATAACAGTCCTTCTCAGGGGCAGTGGGGGGATAACAGTCCTTCTCAGGGGCAGTGGGGGGATAACAGTCCTTCTCAGGGGCAGTGGGGGGATAACAGTCCTTCTCAGGGGCAGTGGGGGGATAACAGTCCTTCTCAGGGGCAGTGGGGGGATAACAGTCCTTCTCAGGGGCAGTGTGGGGATAACAGTCCTTCTCAGGGGCAGTGGGGGGATAACAGTCCTTCTCAGGGGCAGTGGGGGGATAACAGTCCTTCTCAGGGGCAGTGTGGGGATAACAGTCCTTCTCAGAGGTCCATTAGGACATGTTAGGAAGCTTCATATTCACCATCACTACTGATGTGCTTTCCATGTAATTACTTAGTCTTCTCCGGGGGTCAAATCAAACTTTCACTTCGTCTGATTAAGTCCATTGCAGTTCATCTCAAGAGAATCACTGATTCAGTTCCTTGTTAATCTCATTCCTACTGAATCATATCCCTGTGTTTTAGCTCCAGGTGATTCAGTTCCTTGTTAATCTCATTCCTACTGAATCAGATCCCTGTGTTTTAGCTCCAGGTGATTCAGTTCCTTGTTAATCTCATTCCTACTGAATCAGATCCCTGTGTTTTAGCTCCAGGTGATTCAGTTCCTTGTTAATCTCATTCCTACTGAATCAGATCCCTGTGTTTTAGCTCCAGGTGAATCAGTTCCTTGTTAATCTCATTCCTACTGAATCAGATCCCTGTGTTTTAGCTCCAGGTGAATCAGTTCCTTGTTAATCTCATTCCTACTGAATCAGATCCCTGTGTTTTAGCTCCAGGTGAATCAGTTCCTTGTTAATCTCATTCCTACTCAATATTAGGAAGGGCGTTCCTCATGTTCTGTACACTCAGTGTACATTGCTAAGAATATGAGAGTAGGGGTGACTCCCCTTACCGGGGTCTCAAACCCTAGGCCAGCAGCACGAATGACGAACACCCTAACCACAGTCCCAATAAGGGATCTCATCTAGAAGAAACCCTAACCACTCCTCCTTAGACACATAGGTAGATCTGTACCAACCTGATAGGTGGAAGCAACAGGAAGAATGCACTTTTGAAGTCAATCTCAATCCCTGTTAAAAAAGTACAATCCTAGTGATTCAGGAGTATCATTAAAAAGAGGTTAATATGCCTCTGTCACGTTCTGACCTTAGTTTTTTTGTTATGTCTTTGTTTTAGTTTGGTCAGGGCGTGAGTTGGGTGGGTAGTCTATGTTCTTTTTTCTATGTTGTGGTTTTGTGTTTGGCCTGGTGTGGTTCTCAATCAGAGGCAAGTGTCGTTTGTTGTCTATGATTGAGAATCATACTTAGGTAGCCTTTTCCCACCTGTGTGGGTGATTGTTTTCTGTTATGTGTCTGTCACCTTACAGAACTGTTTCGGGCTCTGTTGTTGTTTTGTTTAGTGGTCTCTGTTTAAGAATATAATGATGAACTCTTACCACGCTGCGCTTTGGTCCTCACCTCATTCCAACGACCAGCGTTACAGCCTCACCGACATTAGACAACTATACAGTAGGCCCTTCAATTGCTGATACAAGTCATTAAAATGATGAGAATAGTCAAATTAACTGATAGCTGACACAGACATTGTGGAGCAGCAGGAAGATGGGAGTACAGTGAACCAAGAGGATGTGAGTTCATATACCAGGTGAGGACATGTTCAATAATAATTACTCTATAAATAAACATGCACAATGTCATTATTTATGTCAAATACGTCAGTTGAAAACAGTGTATGTTAAAAGCACTGTGAGTATCTCTAACCTCGTCAACAGACAAAGAGCTACGAATGGATCAAGGAGTTCACCAATCAATTGGCTCGGAAACAGTAACAAGATGGGATGTGTAATTAATGTTTCCTTGGACACAAATGTTTTTGCAACGTTCCCATGAAACGTGTCTAGAACATTAATATCTAATGTTCTGATAACATGACAACCATGTTCTGTGTATGTTTGGTGAAATGTTGACAGAATATGCTCCTATTGCACAGAGAACCCGGAAGCATGAATGTTCTTGCAATGTTCTCATTTAACGTGTCTAGAACATTAATATCATATCTTCGGAGAACATGGCAACCGTGTTCCGTATATATGTTTGGTGGGACGTTGATGAACTATTCTCCTAAACCACAGAACTCCAAACCCACTTAAAAAACTCCTCAAGCAGATAAGTCATGAAACAATAACCTCTGCTGTCCAACCAGCCGTCCTCCTGCTCCAGAAGGGGAGGAGTGCCCGTTGAAATAGGGGAAACATGATGGAAGAGGGAGACGCTCATCTCGTCTTCAGCGCGTGTGTCTGCGTGTGCGTTCTCAGCTTCCTCTGCCGTCCTACACCGTGGTCATCATGGATGGAGGTTTCCCTGTGACCTGGCCAGTGGGTCCATGCCAATAATGCAGATCACTTCTTACCAAGCTGTCCAAGCTGACATTTCCACTCAATAAGACCATTGTGTGATGCTTCCTCCACGCTCTGCTCTCTCTCTCTCTCTCTCTCTCAAGACTCATGTCATATTCAGGCATGTCTATATCTATATTTACTGGTCAAAATATTCACAACACATTGTGGTATTTATATCGGAATTTGTTCTGCATAGTGCCTGTCCATAACCGGTCTATCCGTAAATATACACATCCTCCTTGTTAAGTATTCAGAACCGTCTGTCCACTGAGGTCAACTTAGCGTGAGATGTACGTTGAGGTAACATGTCCTTTGGCTCCATCTACTGGCTACATTTGGCTACTTCACACAAGTAATGAAATAATGAATATCCAGAACCTTTTAGTTCCAGCTTCATGCATAGTACTGTTTTATTTAACAAAACATAAATGACACATATTACACTGTTTTTATGGCTTTGGACAGCCACCTGTCACTTTTAATTCCCTCAATTTTGTTTGGAGGTAGGTAGGTGGCAGTTTATGCATGTTCTGTATTGTCGATGTTAACTAAGCCTGTTCAATGACGACACGGAAACAAAGACAGCAGTAAAGTAATTATTAATATTGCATTAGAAAACAAATTTGTATGTAAATGTGTCCACAAACCATAGCAACCCAACTCCACTCTGCTTAATGAATAATGCATGAGCTGAGCCCGCGACACGTCCCAAATGGCACCCTATTCCCTTTTAAAGTGCACTACTTTTGACCAGGGTCCATAAGGTAGTGCACAACTATATAGGGGCTAGTGTGTAATTTGGACTGTAACCTGAGCCTCCACCAAGCTTCTCACTGCAGCAGAGAACTGCATCATGTTTTGGAAATGCCTCACCCCCCCCCCCCCAATTTAGACAATGTGCTGTTTTGTTTTCCTTACTGGGGTTGAACTTTAATTTAGGCAAAACAGTTTAGGTACAAATTGATTGATTTCAATTGATTGATTTCATTGATGCGTCCCATGGGAATTCAGTGGGTCATCTCAGAATACCAAGGTTTTTTTATAATAAGAATGTGGTTCAGCTACTGTATTTGGAAAAACCAAAGCCAGAATGAGCTATTCTATTACAACAAAAAACAGATGGTGTCACTGTTGTCTACAGATTGTTTGAGTCTTTTATTTATATATCTATGAACCGTTCACTATTAGCACTTCATTAATGAGAGACTGGAGCTGTAGAATCTGACCTAATATTCGTGGTGCACTTATTAGTATACATATCTCTAGTCACAAACACGATTACAAACTATTCAAACGACATATGAGAGAGAGAGGGGGGGGAGAGAGTGAATTCTGCAAAAAATATCCTCTGTGTTCAACATAAAACACCAAATAATGCAAGCAGAGCAGAATTAGGCCGATACTCGCTAATTATCAAAATCCGGAAAAGAGCTGTTAAATTCTACAACCACCTAAAAGGAAACGATTCCCAAACCTTCCATAACAAAGCCGGAATCTACAGAGAGATTCACCTGAAGAGTCCCCTAAGCAAGCTGGTCCTGGGGCTCTGTTCACAAAGAGACCCTACAGAGCCCCAGGACAGCAGCACAATTAGACCCAACCAAATCCTGAGAAAACAAAAAGATAATTACTTGATACATTGGAAAGAATTAACAAAAAAACAAAGCAAACTAGAATGCTATTTGTCCCTAAACAGAGAGAACACAGTGGCAGAATACCTGACTACTGTGACTGACCCAAATTTAAGGAAAGCTTTGACTATGTACAGACTCAGTGAGCATAGCATTGCTATTGAAACAGGCTGTCGTAGGCAGACCTGGCTCTCAAGAGAAGACAGGCTATGTGCACACTGCCCACAAAATGAGGTGGAAACTGAGCTGCACTTCCTAACCTCTTGCCAAATGTATGACCATATTAGAGACACATATTTCCCTCAGATCACAAAGAATCCAGAAAACAAAACAGATTACTAAAAATAAAACAATACTGATAAACTCCCATATCTACTGGGTGAAATACCACAGTGTGCCATCACAGCAGCAAGATCTGTGACCTCATGCCACAAGAAAAGGGCAACCAGTGAATCAAATCAAATTGTATTAGTCACATGCTCCGAATACAACAGGTGTAGAAGAACAAACACCATTGTAAATTCAACCCATATTTATGTATATTTATTTTCCCTTTTGTACTTTAACTATTTGTACATAATATGACAATTGAAATGTCTTTATTATTTTGGAACTTCTGTGAGTGTAATGTTTACTGTTCATTTTTATTGTTTATTATCTACTTCCCTTGCTTTGGCAATGTCAACATATGTTTCCCATGCCAATAAAGCCCTTCAATTGAATTGAAATTGAGAGAGAGAGGAGTGAGGGCGATAAATCACTGCTGCCTTTCACGATGTCTCATTAGCTACTCAGATGGAAGGTATTCAGTGAAGAATGTCAAACTAGGTGAGACGCCAAACAGAGACCGAGAGAAAGAGAGACATTTAAAATCACAGTCAGTAGCACTTCTAGACACCATTGACCTGAGACGCAGCTGTAAGTACTGCAGCAACACTAGCAGTAAAGTAGTGTCCCTCCCTCGACAGGCTTTGACACGCCCAGTCCTCTCAGTTTACTGCTTACTATTCAATGACCTACACAACGATGAGCTGGCGCAGAGCACAGGACGTCAACAACAGTTTATTCCTTTTCAAAAGTCGAAAGCAAGGTTCCAGCAACCACCGAAGGGCTGTCATTTCCTGGACACTATCCGAGACTTGACACTGACCGCCGTCCTAACTTTTAGGAGCGATTAGAACAACTCCGGGATGGAAGTGGCCCTGGTATCGTATGCAAATACGTACGCTGACGTAGTTGATCACGTGGTTTTTGGCGTAGATCCCCCTGCGAACGCCGATTTTTTCCGGCTGTTGTCTGGCGGATTCGGTCGAATCTGTAGAATAAATCGTCGTATTCGGTTGTTATCGTGTTGTAAGACCCGTTTTGGACCCCGTTTAACGGTGCTCGGCATTACAGCGCATCATACGCGGTGGACAGGTAAGAATCTGCCAAATAGAATATTTATCAGTTTTGCATATCGGCGAAAACAAGTCCCAAAGTTAAACCTGTAGCCTAGCTATGTAGCTAGCTAGCCTCCCACCACCACTGTTTCTGTACGCAGACGCCACTACACATTTTAACTTGGTTAGCCAGTAAACTTTGATTGTCCCGGTGTGGCTGGCTACACCTGATTGACGACCTGCGAGTAGTAACAATGTGTCCAGTTTCAAGCAATGAAACGATGTGCCTACAGTCCTCTCGCTTTAGGAAGTTTTGTTTGCTACAATGCTGCGGTAATGTTAGCCGAGATTTTGTGGGAGAGGACTTGTACTTTTTTCCCCTATGTCGACATAACCAGCAAAATATGGCCTCCACGCCGACATGGCGTTACGTCGTTGGCGAGGGAAGGGGACATTTGGGGAGCTTTAAAAAAATGTTTTTATCTTGCCTATTTCTGTTGTATGCTATGGAATGGCGATTGGACTCATAAGACCAGAAGGTTATAAATTATATTCTAGTTCTGGAGTTTAACCAGCAACCTACTTCGATGTCGGGTACCAATGCCTTCCGTCGTATGATGTAGGCAGGCTGCAGGCAGCGGTGACGCCTTCTTTGCACGTCCCTACTGCACTGTGGCAACAGTCACAGTGGAATTAAACGCCTCGTTGCAGTACAGCCAGGCTACTGGCCGAAGTAGAATATATTGGTGGTATACGATGGACTTGGTTCTCAGTATCAAGTTTGTTTCTTGATGATCTATCCATATGAAATGAGCCTGACACAATAGGCAGTATCTTTACAAACTACAGTACTGTTGCCCAATGACATGCCTCATGTTATCTTCATGTTATTTCCTCATGCTACACCACATGCTCATGTAGCCAAGTCAAGAAACGTCTGAATTGGAGTTATTTTATTGTGGTATTTAGTGGTGGGTGGGGGTTACAGTATGATTATGGTGTCCAAAAGCCTGAAAAGATGCAGCTCTCAACAGGATGACCTGATTTGACTTTTAGCCCACTGCATGTGTCCACTTACACCACTATTAAAGGTACAGCGCATGTTTTTATGTTCACACAGGACACACCAACAACTGTAGACCTCATCAACTAGGTTACTAACACAGGAGGTTGGTGGCACATTAATTGGGGAGGACGGGGGCTCGTGGTAATGACTGGAGCAGAATAAGTGGAATGGTATCAAACACATGGTTCTGGAAAATGATGAGCCGTTCTCCCCTCAGCAGCCTCCACTGGTTACTAGGCATATTCAGGATAGGATCACGCAGGGCTTGTGCATTCATCACATTAGTCGGGGGAGGGGGGGGAAGAAGAGTTATCACCAACATTAGTCAGGGGGGGATCATCAACATTAGTCGGGGGGGGGATCATCAACATTAGTCGGGGGGGGGATCATCAACATTAGTCAGGGGGGGATCATCAACATTAGTCGGGGGGGGATCATCAACATTAGTCGGGGGGGGGATCATCAACATTAGTCGGGGGGGGGGATCATCAACATTAGTCGGGGGGATCATCAACATTCGTCGGGGGGGGATCATCAACATTAGTCGGGGGGGGGATCATCAACATTAGTCGGGGGGGGGATCATCAACATTAGTCGGGGGGGGGGATCATCAACATTAGTCGGGGGGGGGATCATCAACATTAGTCGGGGGGGGGATCATCAACATTAGTCGGGGGGGGTATCAACAATAGTCGGGGGGGTATCATCAACATTGGTCGGGGGGGGGTATCAACAATAGTCGGGGGGGTATCATCAACATTGGTCGGGGGGGGGGGGGTATCATCAACATTAGTGACCTGACTAATCCAGTCATGCCACAGTTGTGCCGCGTCTCTAGGGTGACAACCTCAGTTAATTTCTGACTGGTGGAATGTATTCATTCAGATCAAGGCATGGCAGTCATTCTCAAGTCATATGTGCACACTGACTGGTGGGATGTATTCATTCAGATCAAGGCATGGCAGTCATTCTCAAGTCATATGTGCACACTGACTGGTGGGATGTATTCATTCAGATCAAGGCATGGCAGTCATTCTCAAGTCATATGTGCACACTGACTGCTGGGATGTATTCATTCAGATCAAGGCATGGCAGTCATTCTCAAGTCATATGTGCACACTGACTGCTGCTGATGTCATACAGCAGGTGTAGATCACACTTCTATTACTTGGGCTTAGGTTGCTGAAGAAAAACGTAGGCCTACATCCATTTGGTCTCCCTCCCCATTCAGTGTCCTTGATTTTTTTTCATGGTCCAGGCAGCGAATGGCTTGTTTAAAGATGGCCGCCTGTTCTTTGTGACTCATGTGGTGCTCACCTCAGCAGTATCCTCTGTCAGACTCGGGGAGATGTTGTTCCTGCCTCCTCTGATTCTAGATTTTGTGTCGTTAGCTAGGGGACTAAGATGGCCCTGGTGATGTCATACCTGCTGTGGGCACGTCTTCCTGTAAAATCCCTGTAGTCTGTGTGGAGCGGCCGTAGTCATGATGACTTCATGACAGCATAGAGACAGCCTCGTTAGCCTTGCACTTATTTATTAGGCAGTCGGGCCCCAAAAAATGGAGTTCATCTTCTCAGTGACAGGGTTGAGGAGCTACTCGTGTTTGAAAATGTACTCACTCTCTACTGTCGCTCTGGATAATAGCATCCGCTAAATGACTCAAATATATTTATTAGGCAGTCAGGCCCCCAAAATGTAGTTAATCTCCTCAGTGAGCAGGTTGAGGAAGAGTCCAGACTAATGCAGTGCATGTGCTCATCATGAATCATATGATAATCACCATATGATTACCCTCTTTTTATGTCTTTGTGTAAAATTAAAAAAAAAGGCTAGCCCTTTCAACCTGATTGGCCTGCAGCCCTGTCAATCGCCCTTCCCTTCAACAAGTTGAACGGAATCGTCTGTGTGCCGTGTGATGGTTTCTAAGTGTTTAGTATGGGCCTCAACATCATGTTCTGACCGGACAACAGTACCGTGTGATGGTGTGTTTAGTATGGGCCTCAACATCATGTTCTGACCGGACAACAGTGGCGTGTGATGGTTTGTTTAGTATGGGCCTCAACATCATGTTCTGACCGGACAACAGTGGCGTGTGATGGTTTGTTTAGTATGGGCCTCAACATCATGTTCTGACCGGACAACAGTGGCGTGTGATGGTTTCCAAGTGTTTAGTATGGGCCTCAACATCATGTTCTGACCGGACAACAGTGGCGTGTGATGGTTTGTTTAGTATGGGCCTCAACATCATGTTCTGACCGGACAGCAGTGGCGTGTGATGGTTTCCAAGTGTTTAGTATGGGCCTCAACATCATGTTCTGACCGGACAACAGTGGCGTGTGATGGTTTGTTTAGTATGGGCCTCAACAACATGTTCTGACCGGACAACAGTGGCGTGTTGCTACTTTTTAAGTAAATACCTGCAGTCAACTTGTGCAATACGTTAAGAGAGGAAGCTGATGGTGTTGATCATTTCACCTGTCACATTATGAAGCTCACCGTAGTTCCCCAGAACAGTTGAGCCTGTCACATTATGAAGCTCATCGTAGTTCCCCAGAACAGTTGAGCCTGTCACATTATGACGCTCACCGTCGTTCCCCAGAACAGTTGAGACAGTCGCATTATGAAGCTCACCGTAGTTCCCCAGAACAGTTGAGACAGTCACATTATGACGCTCACCGTAGTTCCCCAGAACAGTTGAGACAGTCACATTATGAAGCTCACCGTAGTTCCCCAGAACAGTTGAGCCTGTCACATTATGAAGCTCACCGTAGTTCCCCAGAACAGTTGAGACAGTCACATTATGAAGCTCACCGTAGTTCCCCAGAACAGTTGAGACAGTCACATTATGAAGCTCACCGTAGTTCCCCAGAACAGTTGAGACAGTCACATTATGAAGCTCACCGTAGTTCCCCAGAACAGTTGAGACAGTCACATTATGAAGCTCACTGTAGTTCCCCAGAACAGTTGAGCCTGTCACATTATGAAGCTCACTGTAGTTCCCCAGAACAGTTGAGACAGTCACATTATGAAGCTCACCGTAGTTCCCCAGAACAGTTGAGACAGTCACATTGTGAAGCTCACCGTAGTTCCCCAGAACAGTTGAGCCTGTCACATTATGAAGCTCACCGTCGTTCCCCAGAACAGTTGAGACAGTCACATTATGAAGCTCACCGTAGTTCCCCAGAACAGTTGAGACAGTCACATTATGAAGCTCACCGTAGTTCCCCAGAACAGTTGAGCCTGTCACATTATGAAGCTCACCGTAGTTCCCCAGAACAGTTGAGACAGTCACATTATGAAGCTCACCGTCGTTCCCCAGAACAGTTGAGACAGTCACATTATGAAGCTCACCGTCGTTCCCCAGAACAGTTGAGACAGTCACATTATGAAGCTCACCGTAGTTCCCCAGAACAGTTGAGACAGTCACATTATGAAGCTCACCGTAGTTCCCCAGAACAGTTGAGACAGTCACGTGTTTGTTTGTAAATGGCACAACGGGAGAAAGTGCAACACATTCAGCAGAGATTAGCACGTGGACATACAAACACTACTGCCACCTTCTGGTTTGGAGTATTTTAACAAGGCAGAGTAGCTGACGACTTAAAGGTTTTTGCTGTGTGGACACAAAAAGAATGAGTGCCGACACCGTTCAGAGGTGCTAAGTACTGTCGGCAGGCAAACGTTTAACCAGTGTGTCTGTTGTTGTTATTATTTATTATTATTGTTATTGAATCTTTATTTAACTAGTCAAGTCAGTTCAGCTTCGGCTAGACAGCTAGGTGAGACGAGCACGTCTCAGTCCATAGTGAGTCCATAGGTGAGACGAGCACGTATCAGTCCATAGTGAGTCCATAGGTGAGACGAGCACGTCTCAGTCCATAGTGAGTCCATAGGTGAGACGAGCACTTTTCAGTCCATAGGTGAGACGAGCACTTTTCAGTCCATAGGTGAGACGAGCACGTATCAGTCCATAGTGAGTCCATAGGTGAGACGAGCACGTATCAGTCCATAGTGAGTCCATAGGTGAGACGAGCACTTTTCAGTCCATAGGTGAGACGAGCACTTTTCAGTCCATAGGTGAGACGAGCACTTTTCAGTCCATAGGTGAGACGAGCACTTTTCAGTCCATAGGTGAGACGAGCACGTATCAGTCCATAGGTGAGACGAGCACGTCTCAGTCCATAGTGAGTCCATAGGTGAGACGAGCACGTTTCAGTCCATAGGTGAGACGAGCACTTTTCAGTCCATAGGTGAGACGAGCACTTTTCAGTCCATAGGTGAGACGAGCACTTTTCAGTCCATAGGTGAGACGAGCACTTTTCAGTCCATAGGTGAGACGAGCACGTATCAGTCCATAGGTGAGACGAGCACGTATCAGTCCATAGGTGAGACGAGCACTTATCAGTCCATAGGTGAGACGAGCACTTATCAGTCCATAGTGAGTCCATAGGTGAGACGAGCACGTATCAGTCCATAGGTGAGACGAGCACGTCTCAGTCCATAGGTGAGACGAGCACGTATCAGTCCATAGGTGAGACGAGCACGTTTCAGTCCATAGGTGAGACGAGCACGTTTCAGTCCATAGGTGAGACGAGCACGTATCAGTCCATAGGTGAGACGAGCACGTATCAGTCCATAGGTGAGACGAGCACGTCTCAGTCCATAGGTGAGACGAGCACTTTTCAGTCCATAGGTGAGACGAGCACGTTTCAGTCCATAGTACGTTTGTCCTCAGTGTTTATCAGCCAAGTCTGTGCTAGTAGGAAAAGACAAGTGCCAGTGTTTTGAGTTACAGAGGGAATGTTTTATCTGGAACTAAAAGAAGCCAATCTCTTGGAAAGAAAGAGCTTCACAGAGGAGAAGCAGTGACTGTAAATAGCGTCCTGGAGCCACACAACTCTCACACAGACCGCATGGGTTTCCTAGGTAACGTCTCCCATCTGTTTTCTACTCAACAGTAAATTGATGTATTCATGTGTGTAATGGGCAGGCTTTCATGTTAGAAGAGTACAGGGAAAGGAAGGAGAGAAAGATGATGATGATGATAGGAGGGAGAGAAAGATGATAGGAGGGGGAAAGGAAGCAGAGAAAGAGATGATAGGAGAGTGATATGATAGGAGAGAGAGAGAGGAAGAGAAAGAGATGATGATGATGATGATGATAGGAGGGAGAGAAAGAGGTGATGGGAGAGGAAGGAGAGAGGGATATGATAGGAGAGGGAGAGAAAGAGATGATAGGAGAGGGAGTTCGTACTGTTAGCTGACTTAAACTGGGATATGCTTAACACCCCGACTGTCCTACAATCTAAGCTAGATGCCCTCAATCTCACACAAATTATCTAGGAACCTACCAGGTACAACCCTAAATCCGTAACCAATGGGCACCCTCATAGATATCATCCTGACCAACTTGCCCTCTAAATACACCTCTGCTGTCTTCAACCAGGATCTCAGCGATCACTGCCTCATTGCCTGCGTCCGTAATGGGTCCGCGGTCAAACGACCATCCCTCAACACTGTCAAACGCTCCCTTAAACTCTTGGTTGCTCTTTAAAAGTGCTTTCCTCACCATCTTAAATAAGCATGCCCTGTTCAAAAAATGTAGAATTAAGAATGTATATAGCCCTTGGTTCACCCCAGACTTGACTGCCCTTGACCAGCACAAAAACATTCTGTGGCGTACTGCATTAGCATCGAATAGCCCCCGCGATATGCAACTTTTCAGGGACTTCAGGAACCAATATACACAGTCAGTTAGGAAAGCTAAGGCTAGCTATTTCAAACAGAAAAAGCACTAATTGCAAAAAGTTTTGGGACACTAAAGTCCATGGAGAATAAGAGCACCTCCTCCCAGCTGCCCAATGCACTAGGCTAGGAAACACTGTCACTATCCATTATCCTATATTTATCGGTGATTTCAATAAACATTTTTCTCCACCTGGCTACCCCTATCCCGCCCAACAGCTCTGCAACCCCCCCCCCCCTCCCCGCAGAAAATTGCCCTAGCCCCCTCTGCTTCTCCTTCACCCAAATCCAGACAGCTGATGTTCTGGAAGAACTGCAAAATCTGGATCCCTACAAATCTGCTGGGCTGGACAATCTGGACCCTTTCTTTCTAAAAAATTAACCGCCAAAATTGTTCCAACCTCTATTACTAGTCTGTTCAACCTCTTTCGTATCGTCTGAGATTCCTAAAGATTGGAAAGCTGCCACGGTCATCCCCCTCTTCAAAAGGGAAGACTCTAGATCCAAACCGTTATAGACCCATATCCGTCCTGCCTAGGGAGGAGGAGACGAGGGGGGGGGGGGAGAAGGGGAGGAGGAGGAGAGAGAGACAAGGAAAGGGAGGAGAGGGAAAGGAAGCAGAGAAACAGAGGACAGGTTGAGAGAAGACGAGAGAAGGAAAATAGATGAGTATGTGAAGGCAAGGAGAGAGCATAAGAGGAGAGGACAAATCAGAATCAACGTTTATTGGTTGCATACACAGATTTGCAGATGTCGCAGGTGCAGCGAAATGCTGGAGGAAGGGAGAGGACAGAAGAAAGAGCTCAGCTGGGGCTCTTCTCTCTGACTGCAGAAACCCACAGCTCTGACCCAGTCACGTGTCTCCGGCCTGACCAGCAGGTCACCCCTGCTGTAGCAGAGGCTGTCTGATATGTGGACACCCGGTAACGCCAGTCAAGCTTGGTTGACTCTACAGTAGGTCGAACAACTGTCTGTCGCTGATATAGGCTAGAGTAGGTACTCTGGATGTACAGGTGGTTCGTTAGAGAAACACTGCTAGGTAACCTTGTGTTGAATGCCACAACAGAAATTCCCTATTTATTCTATCCCGACCTTCTTTATCCCAACATGTGAAATACAATTGCACAAGGAGTAATGTTCCAAAACGTAGAGTTCTCTGACTGTATTTGATCTCCGTAGTGGAGAAGCTGCTTTTTTAAAAGACGACCCTGGCACAAATATGCCATGCGGTCTAACCCATTCCGTCAGTATTTCATAACTGCCTGGGACGGCAGCCATCAGGATCTGGGGTTCAAATACTATTTTAAATCTTTCAAATATGTTGAGCGTTTGCTCGAGCCTGCCTGGCGTGCCAGATGGGTTTTTCACTTTCACAACTACTCTACTTCCATTGTGCCAGGCAAGCTAAATCAAGCCCAGATGGAGTATTTGATTTAAAATAACATTTGAACCGGGGTCTGGCAGCCATGGAAGAGATCTGTCTCTGCCTGGCTGGTTTTGGTTTCAGTTGGAAACGCCATATGTAGCCCAGGGTTAGGAGGGAACTTACTGACTGCTACAGAGGGTTTTACCAGACACCGCCCTGCCAGGACTGACTGCTACAGATGGTTTTACTAGACACCGCCCTGCCAGGACTGACTGCTACAGATGGTTTTACTAGACACCGCCCTGCCAGGACTGACTGCTACAGATGGTTTTACTAGACACCGCCCTGCCAGGACTGACTGCTACAGATGGTTTTACCAGACACCACCCTGCCAGGACTGACTGCTACAGATGGTTTTACCAGACACCACCCTGCCAGGACTGACTGCTACAGATGGTTTTACCAGACACCACCCTGCCAGGACTGACTGCTACAGATGGTTTTACCAGACACCACCCTGCCAGGACTGACTGCTACAGATGGTTTTACCAGACACCACCCTGCCAGGACTGACTGCTACAGATGGTTTTACCAGACACCACCCTGCCAGGACTGACTGCTACAGATGGTTTTACCAGACACCACCCTGCCAGGACTGACTGCTACAGATGGTTTTACCAGACACCACCCTGCCAGGACTGACTGCTACAGATGGTTTTACCAGACACCACCCTGCCAGGACTGACTGCTACAGATGGTTTTACCAGACACCACCCTGCCAGGACTGACTGCTACAGATGGTTTTACCAGACACCACCCTGCCAGGACTGACTGCTACAGATGGTTTTACCAGACACCACCCTGCCAGGACTGACTGCTACAGATGGTTTTACCAGACACCACCCTGCCAGGACTGACTGCTACAGATGGTTTTACCAGACACCACCCTGCCAGGACTGACTGCTAAGAGGTTCCTCTGGTTTCTCTGTCCTCCACTCGTTACCTGTATTAATGGCACCTGTTTGAACTTGTTATCAGTATAAAAGACACCTGTCTACTATTTTCTACATTGTAGAATAGTGAAGACATCAAAACTACGAAATAACACACATGGAATCATGTAATAAGCAAAAAAGTGTTCATCAGAATATATTTTATATTTGACATTATTCAAAGTAGCCACCCTTTTTCTTAATGACAGCTTTACACACTCTTGACATTCTCTCAACCAGCTTCATGAGGTAGTCACCTGGAATTAACAGGTGTGCCTTGTTAAAAGTTAATTTGTGGAATTTCTTTCCTTAATGCGTTCGAGCCAATCAGTTGTGTTGTGACAAGGTAGAGGTGGTATATAGAAGATAGCCCTATTTGGTCCATAATATGGCAAGAACAGCTCAAATAAGCAAAGAGAAACGACAGTCCGTTACTTTAAGACATGCAGCACGACATCTATGCGAAGATCTATGCGAAGGGGATGTCGTGCTTCATGAGGCACATGGTGGTCACACCAGATACTGATCGGTTTTCTGATCCACGCCCCTACCTTTTTTTTTAAAGGCATCTTTGACCAACAGATGCATATCTGTATTTCCCAATCATGTGAAATCCATAGATTAGGGCCTAATTTATTTATTTAAATGGACTGGTTTCCTTATGAACTGTAACTCAGTAAAATCTTTGAAATTGTTGCATGTTACCTTTCTTTATATTTTTGTTCAGTTCATAAATATGTTGAGGACAGAGTTGAAGAAAGAATGGTCATTCTCAGGGTTAGACTGCATGGTCATTCTCAGGGTTAGACTGCATGGTCATTCTCAGGGTTAGACTGCATGGTCATTCTCAGGGTTAGACTGCATGGTCATTCTCAGGGTTAGACTGCATGGTCATTCTCAGGGTTAGACTGCATGGTCATTCTCAGGGTTAGACTGCATGGCCATTCTCAGGGTTAGACTGCATGGTCATTCTCAGGGTTAGACTGCATGGTCATTCTCAGGGTTAGACTGCATGGTCATTCTCAGGGTTAGACTGCATGGTCATTCTCAGGGTTAGACTGCATGGTCATTCTCAGGGTTAGACTGCATGGTCATTCTCAGGGTTAGACTGCATGGTCATTCTCAGGGTTAGACTGCATGGTCATTCTCAGGGTTAGACTGCATGGTCATTCTCAGGGTTAGACTGCATGGTCATTCTCAGGGTTAGACTGCATGGTCATTCTCAGGGTTAGACTGCATGGTCATTCTCAGGGTTAGACTGCATGGTCATTCTCAGGGTTAGACTGCATGGTCATTCTCAGGGTTAGACTGCATGGTCATTCTCAGGGTTAGACTGCATGGTCATTCTCAGGGTTAGACTGCATGGTCATTCTCAGGGTTAGACTGCATGGTCATTCTCAGGGTTAGACTGCATGGTCATTCTCAGGGTTAGACTGCATGGTCATTCTCAGGGTTAGACTGCATGGTCATTCTCAGGGTTAGACTGCATGGTCATTCTCAGGGTTAGACTGCATTGTGAATGCAGGGACATGGTTTGATGTTTCCCTCAGCTTGGTATTAATATCAGGATTCCTTTTCTAAACCAAATACTTAACTCCTCATGCTGTCTGTGTTCACTGTGAATACCAGGCTCGGTGTTGTAGAGGTACTAGGTCTTTACCAGTGGGAAAGTACTCCTCATGCTGTCTGTATTCACTGTGAATACCAGGCTCTGTGTTGTAGAGGTACTAGGTCTTTACCAGTGGGAAAGTACTCCTCATGCTGTCTGTATTCACTGTGAATACCAGGCTCTGTGTTGTAGAGGTACTAGGTCTTTACCAGTGGGAAAGTACTCCTCATGCTGTCTGTATTCACTGTGAATACCAGGCTCTGTGTTGTAGAGGTACTAGGTCTTTACCAGTGGGAAAGTACTCCTCATGCTGTCTGTATTCACTGTGAATACCAGGCTCTGTGTTGTAGAGGTACTAGGTCTTTACCAGTGGGAAAGTACTATACAATGCAGTCTACTCAATGCTCCGCTTGGGCAAAGTATCGATTCAATTGACCCCTACCTGGATCCCACTTGACCCCTACCCGGATCCCACCAGTTGAATAGAAGAATATGTCTTGTGGACCCCGTCCATCTTGATGTGTCTACAGTATCATCAAAAGGGGTGGTGTCTTACTACTTTTGGCCCGACCAACTTTGAGGCGGAACATTCTGGTCTCTGGTGAAGTGGAGAGAATAAATCCCCCCCCCCCCCCCCCCCCCCCTGCTGTTAGCCTGTTTCCATGGTAACCTGGCTGCTAGACCAGTTCAGACTCCATCCAGACTTTGACTGTTATATTTAGAGACACGATGGGACCCTAACCAGTAACTTTGTGGATTATTTAATTGTCCAAATCAGAATCAATGTGGTGTATTGGGTGTATTGACTGGACTCACCCCGGAGAGGATAGGCTTGCTCCAGTCCAGTAGTGGCCTGGTAGGCTTTAACATTGGGCTTTAAACACTGTTATTTGTACACTTCTAATGCAGAGAATCTGCACCAACCTTGCAGTGCACCACTCAACATTCCTTGAACCAATTCACTTATTAATATTCTGTGTTCATACCCTAAACAGAATGCTAAGTAAAGCAGGGATAGAGAGATTGCCGGTTTCAATGCAGAGCTACAGTGGGTTTTTTTCAGGGCCCATTTGATGAGATTTAAATTCATTCTGTGACGTTCCCAAATTCAGCCCCCCTACTGGGGGATGCAGTATTAGCAGAGCACTGTCTCCTCCCACACAGCTTCTCTCTTCTCGCTCTCTACTATCATCACATCACCCTCCTCTAGAACACTGCAGCTGTGGGTCTTTTCAGAACGCCGCAATGTTTCACAACGTTACACAAAGTTCGGATAGAAATGCATTGTCTAGATCAGACACAATTCTCGGTCTGGTAGAATAGGGAATTCAGTCACCTCTATTTTGTTACGTTTCTGTCGCTGTCAAAGTTCTGAACGCTTCACCTCACTGAATACAGCAGATCTATGGAACAATGAGCCAGTCTGGATGGAATGCCTACCATCTTCCTGTCCACTCTGTTATCCTAGCAACAGTAGTCTGTGCCTTGTCCCCCTCCCCACACCCACCATGACATGTGTTTCTGTCACGTCAGATGAAGGCTGCTCTGGAAGTGTCTCGGCACTCAGCAGGTGGATCCATTCTGCTCTTCAGTCTGTTATAATTTACCAACTGTCTTGTTGTCATGGTAGATATGGAAGGGCTGTAGTGGTGGAAGGGCTGTAGTGGTGGAAGGGCTGTAGTGGTGGAAGGGCTGTAGTGGTGGAAGGGCTGTAGTGGTGGTGTGATGGAAGGGCTGTAGTGACGGAAGGGCTGTAGTGACAGTGTGATGGAAGGGCTGTAGTGGTGGAAGGGCTGTAGTGGTGGAAGGGCTGTAGTGGTGGAAGGGCTGTAGTGACGGTGTGATGGAAGGGCTGTAGTGGTGGAAGGGCTGTAGTGGTGGTGTGGTGGAAGGGCTGTAGCGGTGGAAGGGCTGTAGTGACGGTGTGATGGAAGGGCTGTAGTGACGGTGTGATGGAAGGGCTGTAGTGACGGTGTGATGGAAGGGCTGTAGTGACGGTGTGATGGGCTCATGAGTCATAGTGTTGTCTCTGATTGGCCGGATAGAAAGGTCCTTTGACACACAGTCTGCGACTCAGCAGCTTCACACTTGTAGGGATTCATTGTCCTGCTGCTATTACTGGACACACAGCAGGTTGATACACAGCAGAGTGAAGTCATTAACTCTTGAGCTTTGGTTGTTATTGTGTCAGATGGAATGACGTTAGTGATCTGGTGAGAGGGATGTTTCGTGTTCTGTAACTGATGTTGACGTCTGTGGCAAGCTAAATCGTCAGGAATGATTAATGATGTATGTTCTCCTGTTGGAAGCAAATAATGAAAGCCCATGAATACAGCAGCGAGTCACCACAGCAGTGTCCATTGGGGGAGTTACTTTGGTATCTGCTGGCCTGGGTTAGTCGGGCTGGGAGCATATGAGTGGACAGAGTAGGTCTCTCCAGAAAAGAGACGGTGAGCTGAGGACATGATATGAGAGACAAAGCGTCGGCTGGGACCTCATTCAAGTTTAATTTGGCTCCAGTATGGCTGTGCTCCTCTCCACCCAGCCAGACACGCCACAGCAGCACAGGGATAAGACGCCCAGCCTGACACGCCACAGCAGCACAGGGATAAGACGCCCAGCCTCACACGCCACAGCAGCACAGGGATAAGACACCCAGCCAGACACGCCACAGCAGCACAGGGATAAGACACCCACCCAGCCAGACACTCCACAGCAGCACAGGGATAAGACACCCACCCAGCCAGACACTCCACAGCAGCACAGGGATAAGACACCCAGCCAGACACGCCACAGCAGCACAGGGATAAGACACCCACCCAGCCAGACACGCCACAGCAGCACAGGGATAAGACACCCACCCAGCCAGACACTCCACAGCAGCACAGGGATAAGACACCCACCCAGCCAGACACGCCACAGCAGCACAGGGATAAGACACCCACCCAGCCAGACACTCCACAGCAGCACAGGGATAAGACACCCACCCAGCCAGACACGCCACAGCAGCACAGGGATAAGACACCCACCCAGCCAGACACTCCACAGCAGCACAGGGATAAGACACCCACCCAGCCAGACACTCCACAGCAGCACAGGGATAAGACACCCACCCAGCCAGACACGCCACAGCAGCACAGGGATAAGACACCCACCCAGCCAGACACGCCACAGCAGCACAGGGATAAGACACCCACCCAGCCAGACACTCCACAGCAGCACAGGGATAAGACACCCACCCAGCCAGACACTCCACAGCAGCACAGGGATAAGACACCCAGCCTGACACGCCACAGCAGCACAGGGATAAGACGCCCAGCCTGACACGCCACAGCAGCACAGGGATAAGACGCCCAGCCTGACACGCCACAGCAGCACAGGGATAAGACGCCCAGCCTCACACGCCACAGCAGCACAGGGATAAGACGCCCAGCCTGACACGCCACAGCAGCACAGGGATAAGACGCCCAGCCTGACACGCCACAGCAGCACAGTCCTGAATGAAGAGGAGAGCGTCAGTCTGCTACATTTTGAAACAGACAATTGGTGTTTCTCAATGGACAAGTCGAGGTTTCAGTCCTTTTTCTTCCATTTGGAGCCTACTGAACACAACCCAGGTCTGGTCGACAGACGGACTGGCTCTTAGCAACGGCCCCTGAGTCTGCCTGACTTCCTGGCTCCATGTCTCCTCCCAGATGAATGAATACCTGCAAGGTGTGTTTTTAATACACTGCAGCAGTAGCATCAACAGCAATGCATCAAGGGCAAGTCCATTTCCGGACAGTGGTTGTCATAACTACCTTATGGAAATGAGGCTGGCCTGAATTTTAACAATGCGCCTCTTCTGCTGGTTATGGGAATACCCCAAGTGACGATCCAATGAGTGACTGAGTTTGACGGCAGTCATTTGTACTTGACATTTCCCAGTGCTGATGTGTCTAGTCTTCGCTGTTCCACTTAGACCATCTCTTACCAGAGCCCTGACCACCAGGCCAACAGCATGGAACATGATGTTCTACTTAGACCATCTCTTACCAGAGCCCTGACCACCAGGCCAACAGCATGGAACATGTTCTACTTAGACCATCTCTTACCAGAGCCCTGACCACCAGACCAACAGCATGGAACATGATGTTCTGGGTTCTAAACAGGAGGCTGTAACAGTTGTTCCTGAAATGAAACATGTTGGTTCTCATCCCGAGCACCACTGGATCTTAGTCACCGTTGTGAATAAAAATGGGTTTTCCACAGCAAAGCAATCTTTGAAGAGTTTGAAGAGCGGCAGTTACTGAAATGTGATATTTGATCGTTTTCTCCTGATTTAGAGAAGTGATAACTGATCCGAGGTCAGGCAGTCCACTGTGAAAACAGATTTATATCTTCATTTTGGAGCCAAACGCTACATTATCCACCATTCATCACACAAAGCCTACTCTTCTATTAAAGTCTTCCTACCATCACTTACCTGCTGTCCTGTCCAATCAGATTCTATCAGCTCAGTCACTGCTGAATGTCGGAACACATCGGCCCTTATAGAAGTGTTCTATTGCAGAACCAAAAGTCTACGATGTTTGTTATATAAAAACACGTTCTCCCTTCCAGTTTTTGTTGCATGGAAATGTGATTTGGTAATGCATGAGGCAACTAGAATATCAATGACTTCTTTCACGCTCTCTTGAATTAGCTCCTCTATCGCTTCATAATAAAAAAAGAAATGCTCAGGGAAATTAAATCCATGTACTGTATTATATTGCATCCTTAAGGCTTCTCTGAAGTTTTTTCACATCTGTTACCTTGGAGCCGATTCTGTTTTGGTGCGTTGTCAGATTCAGCTACAGTATGTGTTGCACCAACATGGAGCTGTCTTGGCTTTGGGTGTATGTACTACTGGCTTTAGGCCTTCAATGTAGACTGTACTATATTGACTCTGTTTTACAAATCTTTTGAGAGTATTTTAACTTGTTGTATTGTTTGTTGGTTTGGCAATGCCACTGTCAGCCAGAGAAATATGTTGAGAAGGATTATCAACACAGCAAGCAAGGTACTCGGAGTCAAACAGACAGGCCTGGATGAGCTCTTTAAGGTCAGGGCCCTCTGTAAGGTACTAGGAGTCAAACAGACAGGCCTGGATGAGATCTTTAAGGTCAGGGCCCTCCCCAAGGTACTAGGAGTCAAACAGACAGGCCTGGATGAGATCTTTACGGTCAGGGCCCTCCCCAAGGTACTAGGAGTCAAACAGACAGGCCTGGATGAGATCTTTAAGGTCAGGGCCCTCCCCAAGGTACTAGGAGTCAAACAGACAGGCCTGGATGAGATCTTTACGGTCCGGGCCCTCTGTAAGGTACTCGGAGTCAAACAGACAGGCCTGGATGAGCTCTTTAAGGTCAGGGCCCTCCCCAAGGTACTAGGAGTCAAACAGACAGGCCTGGATGAGATCTTTACGGTCAGGGCCCTCTGTAAGGTACTAGGAGTCAAACAGACAGGCCTGGATGAGATCTTTACGGTCCGGGCCCTCTGTAAGGTACTAGGAGTCAAACAGACAGGCCTGGATGAGATCTTTACGGTCCGGGCCCTCTGTAAGGTACTAGGAGTCAAACAGACAGGCCTGGATGAGATCTTTACGGTCAGGGCCCTCTGTAAGGTACTAGGAGTCAAACAGACAGGCCTGGGTGAGATCTTTACGGTCAGGGCCCTCTGTAAGGTACTAGGAGTCAAACAGACAGGCCTGGATGAGATCTTTAAGGTCAGGGCCCTCCGCAAGGCTCACAAAATCATTTTAGACCCAAGCCACCCCCTGTACCTGGACTTTGAACTACTCCCCTCTGGGTGCAGGTATAGGGCACCCCTCAGCAGGAAAAACACAACTAGACAATCATTTGTGCCAGACGTGATATCCCTCCTAAATAGCTCGGGCTAATGTTCCTATCGACTCCGTAAGGCCAGCAGGCTAGTCTTTTTTTAATGTTTTATTTCTTTATTGGTATGTAACTGTTATGAAAGTTGTATTGTCAATTTTCTTTTGCATTTAAACGCCACTTTAAACGTGTACATGACACTGCAACACAGTTTCCCCATGGGGACAATAAAGTCAGGAAAGTAAAGCTAAAGATGCTCTTTGTGGAAGAATCACTATTTCCTGGTTGCTAAAATTCAAATAGTTCTCTTAATTTCAGTTTGTGACAAAACAAGCAAGTATAGTGTAGAGAATCGTTGTACCATGTAAACGGCTGTGAAATATATTTTTCCAGAACTAAAAAGATAGTATTTTCAGCTCTTGGATACTAGTGTATAAAACTGTAAAAGATGCTAAAAAACCAGTGCACACAGAACAGATCTACAGCTTCTTTAGACTTGCTTTCAATGAGTGACAGATCTATAACACATATTTCTGTGTTAATTTGGTTGGGTTGGCCATAAAAGTGACATTGCATCTTTAACAGAGAGAAGACATATGTAATCTGCTACTAGGGAGACAGTTACATATGGTATCTAACAGAGAGATGACATATGTAATCTGCTACTAGGGAGACTGTTACATATGTAATCTGCTACTAGGGAGACAGTTACATATGGTATCTAACAGAGAGATGACATATGTAATCTGCTACTAGGGAGACTGTTACATATGTAATCTACTACTAGGGAGACTGTTACATATGTAATCTGCTACTAGGGAGACTGTTACATATGTAATCTGCTACTAGGGAGACTGTTACATATGTAATCTGCTACTAGGGAGACTGTTACATATGTAATCTGCTACTAGGGAGACTGTTACATATGTAATCTGCTACTAGGGAGACTGTTACATATGTAATCTGCTACTAGGGAGACTGTTACATATGTAATCTGCTACTAGGGAGACTGTTACATATGTAATCTGCTACTAGGGAGACTGTTACATATGTAATCTGCTACTAGGGAGACTGTTACATATGTAATCTGCTACTAGGGAGACTGTTACATATGTAATCTGCTACTAGGGAGACTGTTACATATGTAATCTGCTACTAGGGAGACTGTTACATATGTCATCTGCTACTAGGGAGACTGTTACATATGTAATCTACTACTAGGGAGACTGTTACATATGTAATCTGCTACTAGGGAGACAGTTACATATTGCATCTAACAGAGAGATGACATATGTAATCTGCTACTAGGGAGACTGTTACATATGTAATCCGCTACTAGGGAGACTGTTACATATGTAATCTGCTACTAGGGAGACTGTTACATATGTAATCTGCTACTAGGGAGACTGTTACATATGTAATCTGCTACTAGGGAGACTGTTACATATGTAATCTGCTACTAGGGAGACTGTTACATATGTAATCTGCTACTAGGGAGACAGTTACATATGTAATCTGCTACTAGGGAGACTGTTACATATGTAATCTACTACTAGGGAGACTGTTACATATGTAATCCGCTACTAGGGAGACAGTTACATATGTCATCTGCTACTAGGGAGACTGTTACATATGTCATCTGCTACTAGGGAGACTGTTACATATGTCATCTGCTACTAGGGAGACTGTTACATATGTCATCTGCTACTAGGGAGACTGTTACATATGTCATCTGCTACTAGGGAGACTGTTACATATGTCATCTGCTACTAGGGAGACTGTTACATATGTAATCTGCTACTAGGGAGACTGTTACATATGTAATCTGCTACTAGGGAGACTGTTACATATGTAATCTGCTACTAGGGAGACTGTTACATATGTAATCCGCTACTAGGGAGACTGTTACATATGTAATCTGCTACTAGGGAGACTGTTACATATGTAATCTACTACTAGGGAGACAGTTACATATGTCATCTGCTACTAGGGAGACTGTTACATATGTAATCTACTACTAGGGAGACTGTTACATATGTAATCTGCTACTAGGGAGACTGTTACATATGTAATCTGCTACTAGGGAGACTGTTACATATGTAATCTGCTACTAGGGAGACTGTTACATATGTAATCTGCTACTAGGGAGACTGTTACATATGTAATCTGCTACTAGGGAGACTGTTACATATGTAATCTGCTACTAGGGAGACTGTTACATATGTCATCTGCTACTAGGGAGACTGTTACATATGTCATCTGCTACTAGGGAGACTGTTACATATGTAATCTACTACTAGGGAGACTGTTACATATGTAATCTGCTACTAGGGAGACTGTTACATATGTAATATGCTACTAGGGAGACTGTTACATATGTAATCTGCTACTAGGGAGACTGTTACATATGTAATCTGCTACTAGGGAGACAGTTACATATTGCATCTAACAGAGAGATGACATATGTAATCTGCTACTAGGGAGACTGTTACATATGTAATCCGCTACTAGGGAGACTGTTACATATGTAATCTGCTACTAGGGAGACTGTTACATATGTAATCTGCTACTAGGGAGACTGTTACATATGTAATCTGCTACTAGGGAGACTGTTACATATGTAATCTGCTACTAGGGAGACTGTTACATATGTAATCTGCTACTAGGGAGACAGTTACATATGTAATCTGCTACTAGGGAGACTGTTACATATGTAATCTACTACTAGGGAGACTGTTACATATGTAATCCGCTACTAGGGAGACAGTTACATATGTCATCTGCTACTAGGGAGACTGTTACATATGTCATCTGCTACTAGGGAGACTGTTACATATGTAATCTGCTACTAGGGAGACTGTTACATATGTAATCTGCTACTAGGGAGACTGTTACATATGTAATCTGCTACTAGGGAGACTGTTACATATGTAATCTGCTACTAGGGAGACTGTTACATATGTAATCTGCTACTAGGGAGACTGTTACATATGTAATCTGCTACTAGGGAGACTGTTACATATGTAATCTGCTACTAGGGAGACTGTTACATATGTAATCTGCTACTAGGGAGACTGTTACATATGTAATCTGCTACTAGGGAGACTGTTACATATGTAATCCGCTACTAGGGAGACAGTTACATATGTAATCTGCTACTAGGGAGACTGTTACATATGTAATCTACTACTAGGGAGACAGTTACATATGTCATCTGCTACTAGGGAGACAGTTACATATGTAATCTACTACTAGGGAGACTGTTACATATGTCATCTGCTACTAGGGAGACTGTTACATATGTAATCTGCTACTAGGGAGACTGTTACATATGTAATCCGCTACTAGGGAGACAGTTACATATGTAATCTGCTACTAGGGAGACTGTTACATATGTAATCCGCTACTAGGGAGACTGTTACATATGTAATCCGCTACTAGGGAGACTGTTACATATGTAATCCGCTACTAGGGAGACTGTTACATATGTAATCTGCTACTAGGGAGACTGTTACATATGTAATCTACTACTAGGGAGACTGTTACATATGTAATCTGCTACTAGGGAGACAGTTACATATGTCATCTGCTACTAGGGAGACTGTTACATATGTAATCTGCTACTAGGGAGACTGTTACATATGTAATCTACTACTAGGGAGACTGTTACATATGTAATCTGCTACTAGGGAGACTGTTACATATGTAATCTGCTACTAGGGAGACTGTTACATATGTAATCTACTACTAGGGAGACTGTTACATATGTAATCTACTACTAGGGAGACTGTTACATATGTAATCTGCTACTAGGGAGACTGTTACATATGTAATCTGCTACTAGGGAGACTGTTACATATGTAATCTACTACTAGGGAGACTGTTACATATGTAATCTGCTACTAGGGAGACTGTTACATATGTAATCCGCTACTAGGGAGACAGTTACATATGTCATCTGCTACTAGGGAGACAGTTACATATGTCATCTGCTACTAGGGAGACAGTTACATATGTCATCTGCTACTAGGGAGACTGTTACATATGTAATCTGCTACTAGGGAGACTGTTACATATGTAATCTACTACTAGGGAGACAGTTACATATGTCATCTGCTACTAGGGAGACAGTTACATATGTCATCTGCTACTAGGGAGACTGTTACATATGTAATCCGCTACTAGGGAGACAGTTACATATGTCATCTGCTACTAGGGAGACGGGATCGGAAGCAGTTTAGGGTTTCTACCATCATTGAGTTTGAAATGCTTCTTGTTTTGTCACAGAAGGGCCATGCTAGGCCCTGTGACAGAGGGATGGAGAACAATAACTCTGAATATGTACACTGGTTTAGGGACATTTTCATTGCAGAGTTAGGCCTTATTACCATGGCCAGTTATGTTAAGTAGAGAACAGGAGGAAAAGTGATGCTGACTATTGAACCAGCGGTATGGGATTTTAATATGGTCTGTTTTCAGGTTATTGCAGGATTGTCCTTGTTTCTTTTAATTTCTCCTCTCTCTCTCTCCCTCAGATTGGGTGATCTGGGATGAAGTCTCATGAATTCCCTCATTGGAGCTGACATTAACAGTCAGCAGGAACAAGTGCATATTCTTCACAAGACAGAAACATCCCCTCGTTTCCCCTCTACAACGTCCGTCTAACAGTCCCAGGGGACGTACGCACGCCATGGCCAGCCGGAGGAAGACCACGACCCCTTGTAGAGCTGATGCTGTTTTTCGAGGTGATGACATGATGGGGCAAGAGGATCCAGGTGAGATGGAGATGGAGGTGGAGGTATCGGCGAAGGACAAAAGCACAGTGGTGAATGGATCCACAGAGATGCTTCCTGGAGAGGACTGGAGCTCCGGGACAGAGCCTAGTGGTTCACGTCAGGAGTCGCCGGCCCCTGAGAAACCTAATGCGGTGGATTCAAGGCCTCAGAGGAAGCAGCAGGGAGGCTATGAATGCAAGTACTGTCCGTTCTCTACACAGAACCTGAATGAGTTCAAGGAACACGTGGACTCCAATCACCCCAATGTCATTCTCAACCCGCTCTACCTGTGTGCTGTGTGCAACTTCAACACAAAGAAGTTTGACACCTTGACGGAGCACAACGAGAGGTGTCATCCGGGGGAGAGCAACTTCAAGTTCAAGAGAATCAAGCTGAACAATCAGACCATCCTAGAGCAGTCGATAGAAGGAGCGAGCAACGCTGTGGTCTGTGATTCAACCAACGGCATTCAGACGGGAGAAGACTTCGCCACTTTCCCCCTGAGCAAATCCACCACGGTGAAGATTAGTAAGCCAAAAACAGACAACAAACGGTTATTCACAGAAAGTCAACCGGACAGACTCGATCACGAGCTCCCCAGAAAGCAGATTGCCGCCGTGAATGTGACCGGGACCGTGATCATCCCAGAAGCGACCCTAAAAGATGGCGTCTCTCATATCATGCCTTCTCTTCAGCGCCCGCCTAACTACAACTTAGTACCAAAAATCGCTGTCCCTTTGAACACCTCCAAGTACAACCCTTCACTGGACAGTAACATGACACTCATCACATCCTTCACCAAGTTCCCGTACCCGACCCAGGCGGAGCTGTCCTGGCTTACCGTTGCCTCCAAGCACCCCGAGGAACAGATCAAGGTGTGGTTCACCCTCCAGAGACTGAAGCAAGGCATCAGCTGGTCCCCTGAAGAGGTGGAAGAAGCTCGGAAGAAGATGTTCAACGGCACCATCCAGTCGGTCCCACAGACCACCTTCACCGTGCTGAGCGGCGCCCAGATGGCTCAGTCCACCAAAGGACAACAGTCCCTAGTTCAATCCGTCCCCTTCAACCTCCTGGGACAGACCAGTTATGTGTTGACGCCGGTTGCGAACGGCTCAGCTGTCAGTTGTTCTCCCATCACACTAACCATGGCAAACCAGGTCGTGCAGTCAGTCAAGCGACCCTTGGTAGCTCCAGTAGTGGCCGCTTCAGAGATCAAACGTCCCTCCATAATCCAGACGATTCAGGCACCTACATCTAGACTGGTGGCTTCGCCTAAACCCAGCTTCACTTCAGACGCTAATAAAACCCCGGACCAGATTGCTGTACTGAAAGCGAGTTACACCCAGTGCCAGTTCCCTGAAGAAGAGGAAGTGTACCGCCTCATTGAGTCCACCGGCCTCTCTAGAGGAGAAATCAAGAAGTGGTTCAGTGAGCAACGACTCCTCAATCACAAGGTGGCGCCACAGGTGATCAAGATTGAGCCCCAGGCATTGAAAGACAGTCAGCCCAAAAAGGCTGTGCCCACCCAGTTTCCTCTCCTGGAGAGGCTCAAAGGCAAATCCTCTGAGCAGCTCAAGATGCTAGAGGAGAGTTTTCAGAGGACCAGCTCCCCCACTGAAATTGACGTTGACAACCTTGTTGTGGACACAAGGCTCTCCAAGACTGAGATCGACTGCTGGTTCTCAGAGCGCAGAGCACTGCGGGACAACTTGGAGCAAGCCCTGGCAAACTCCATGTGTCCTAAGAGCCTTGAGGAGCAACGAGGGATACTGAACAGTGTTTACGAACAGGACAGCAAAGTCCGGTGCTCACCTCTTCCCATCGTCACCACTTCCACCAGTCCTGAGCCCATCGACAGGAAATCCCTAGGGCTTCTCAAAGAGGTGTTCACCCAGACCCAGTGGCCGTCGCCAGAAGAGTACAGCCAGCTGGAGGGACAGACAGGTTTGTCTCGCACAGAGATTGTCCGCTGGTTCAAGGAAAACCGATCCGCCCTGAAGAACGGAACCTTGGACTGGATGGAACCGTTCCAGAAAGTCAACGGCAAAGCAGGACAGAACGGTCAGAGCTCGTCAGGCATCACCGAACGACCCCCAAGCAGCATTCTCCAGCAGCACTTCACGGAAGCCAAGACCACGCTGCTCTCAGCAGAGGACGCAGAGAAGCTTCCTTTGCAGTCAAAACTCATCAACCAGGACATAGTCCAGTGGTTTACCAGTAAGCTGGGCCAGAGTATGACAGACATCAGCAGGGGCAGGGACCAACATGGACAGGCCAACGTGGACAGAAGCAGATGGGTGAAGGTGACCATGGCTGTAGGGGACGAGACTAAAGGTGCTTTGGAGAACCAGAAGATCGGCTCGGAAGCAGAGGTGCTGATGGGAGACCAACCTGGTCGGGTGACTGGATGAGAAGAGCATGGTGAGTAGTCTATGATGAGCTACTGTCCTGCAAGTTTACAATTCCTTTGATCATTAACACTGAAATGCATAATTATCTCGTCTTGATGCCTGTAAGTAACTCAGTCAAAAAATATGTCCCAGATGAAGGGGAATTGGTTATGTAGTAGTGATGGTTTTCCCTTTAACAGAGCGATGGCTAGCAACAATCTAGCAGCTGTGGCTTTGAACCACGCGGGATGCCTGTAATTTAGCCTTCAGAAAAACATCTTGGCAGGAAGAGGCTATTGAGATTATACACATGTGGTTATCACTGGGGATTTTCCCCCCCTGGTGAACAGAAAAGCACCTCTGATAGCCTGCTGTATGGGTACGTTAACTGCAGAATGATAGGTTAACAACGAAGGGTGTGGTCAGCCATCTGTATAACAAGTCTTGTGTTTTGACATTTTCCTTTGTTTCAGAGGATACTGAGTTTCTCAGGCAGAAGATTCTCAAGATTGTTGAATTCTGGAACCAATGATTTCCTACCTGGCCTGTGACATCAGCACAGTGGACAGTAGAGTCCACGCCAAACACTGACTGGCAAAGACCATTGAGTGCCAAAGCTGGACTTGATGCATTATTATTATTATTATTATTATTATTATTATTATTATTATCATTACACTTAATAAATAAAAAAAGGGCCCTTGTAAATATTTTTCTGTATTGCAAAAGCTTTGTAAACATTTTGGGGGTTGCTGGTTTTTACATTTCTAACAGGAGTCAATAACCCCTAAAAGAGGAATGTTTTGGTTTTTAATGACTGTGATGGAAATTGTAAACCAATTCATCAGTTGGTAATTATTTTCTTTTTAACAAAACATTTAGTGACTGACAGCTGGTCATAGATGGCACTTATTTCAAGTGGATAGACTAGTAACACTTCTGATCTGATAACCAGTGTGTTCATCCATTTGGACTAAAGGGACTAGTGGTTCTCTACCAGACCATAGAATCACCTAGCCTGGGTTCCAGGAGTGGAATGATGGCACAAAACAGGTCTGCTACCCAGGCTAAGAATCACATACTTACATTACAATAACAGTTCTCCCTTCAGCATTCATGCTGAATGCTCCTGCTGCCTGAGACGACAGTCAGCCACAGAATGGACATGAATACATTTTTTAAAAACAAGAAAATGCACTGTACATGTTTTTTGTAGTTCAGTCTCATTTTTGAATTGCAGCGTCCGTTGCATCAGTGACTGGTCTTTTCTCGTGTTGGCTTTCTAGATATCCATAGATATCCTAGGTGTAGTTAGGCTCCATTTTTCAATGGCTCGCTCCTTCAGTTTCATGCTGCTTCTATTAGTGAATCATGTTCACACGTGTATCTGGAATACTGTACTGCTACCAAGAATCTCTTTACTTCCTGGTTTGTTTTTTATTTATCCGTCTGCTGTAACTCAATAAAACACAACCAACTGAAGGATGTCTCTTGGTCCGTTGTGCAGTGGTCACTACTCAGAGATACTCAACCCTAAGGGCCCAGGGTCACTACTCAGAGATACTCAACCCTAAGGGCCCAGGGTCACTACTCAGAGATACTCAACCCTAAAGGCCCAGGGCAGGGTCACTACTCAGAGAGATACTCAACCCTAAGGGCCCAGGGCCACTACTCAGAGATACTCAACCCTAAGGGCCCAGGGTCACTACTCAGAGATGCTCAACCCTAAGGGCCCAGGGTCACTACTCAGAGATGCTCAACCCTAAGGGCCCAGGGCAGGGTCACTACTCAGAGATGCTCAACCCTAAGGGCCCAGGGCTGGGTCACTACTCAGAGAGATACTCAACCCTAAGGGCCCAGGGCAGGGTCACTACTCAGAGATGCTCAACCCTAAGGGCCCAGGGCTGGGTCACTACTCAGAGAGATACTCAACCCTAAGGGCCCAGGGCAGGGTCACTACTCAGAGATGCTCAACCCTAAGGGCCCAGGGCTGGGTCACTACTCAGAGATACTCAACCCTAAGGGCCCAGGGTCACTACTCAGAGATACTCAACCCTAAGGGCCCAGGGCAGGGTCACTACTCAGAGAGATGCTCAACCCTAAGGGCCCAGGGTCACTACTCAGAGAGATACTCAACCCTAAGGGCCCAGGGCAGGGTCACTACTCGGAGAGATACTCAACCCTAAGGGCCCAGAGCTGGGTCACTACTCAGAGATGCTCAACCCTAAGGGCCCAGGGCTGGGTCACTACTCAGAGAGATACTCAACCCTAAGGGCCCAGGGCAGGGTCACTACTCAGAGATGCTCAACCCTAAGGGCCCAGGGCTGGGTCACTACTCAGAGATACTCAACCCTAAGGGCCCAGGGTCACTACTCAGATACTCAACCCTAAGGGCCCAGGGTCACTACTCAGAGATACTCAACCCTAAGGGCCCAGGGCAGGGTCACTACTCAGAGAGATGCTCAACCCTAAGGGCCCAGGGTCACTACTCAGAGAGATACTCAACCCTAAGGGCCCAGGGCAGGGTCACTACTCGGAGAGATACTCAACCCTAAGGGCCCAGAGCTGGGTCACTACTCAGAGAGATACTCAACCCTAAGGGCCCAGGGTCACTACTCAGAGAGATACTCAACCCTAAGGGCCCAGGGCTGGGTCACTACTCAGAGAGATACTCAACCCTAAGGGCCCAGGGTCACTACTCAGAGAGATACTCAACCCTAAGGGCCCCGTGTCACTACTCAGAGATACTCAACCCTAAGGGCCCAGAGCTGGGTTTCTACTAAGCTAACATATGTAATAGTTTTTTAGATGGTCATGCTGAGGATCATTTAGTTATTTGGGGACCCCTGTATGTCTTATAAAATACTAATCAAAAGGAAGTATGTTTTGAAGAGTCTGGTCTATTTCTGGGAGATGTAAGTAAGCTCGGGGGGAAAAAGGTTGAATTTGACTGTGGAACCTTTCCAGTCTGGTACCGTGACACTTGTGGTCGTAGAGCAAAATTGAGAACACCATTGTGTTTGTGAGTCATCTTTCCATAGACTGGTCGTATTAGTTTGTAGCCCAAACCTTTTGGACACTAAAGATATTTGTGAGAATCGATTTTTAGGATGTCTCCTGGTCTGACAAACACAGCTGCAGCTCTGCCACCTTCCACAGATGTGCTGGATTGAGGACTGGCCCATACAAAAACAGACTGATTTTGGTGTTATGCTGATTAGATTAAGCGGACATGTCAATCAACTCTAGGGGAAATGCACACTGGGTAGACCAAATATTGAATTGCATCCCCTTTTGCCCTCAGAACAGCCTCAACTCTTCAGAGCATGGACTACAAGGTGTTGAAAGAGTTTCACAGGGATGCTGATCCACGTTGACTCCAAAGCTTCCCACAGTCAAGTTGGCTGGATCATTCTTGATACACACGGGAAACTTGTGTGTGGAAAAACCCAGCAACGTTGCAATTCTTGTCACAAACCAGAGCGTACCCCGTTCAAAGGCGCTTACATTTTGCGTCTTGCCCATTCACCCACAATCCTCCTCCAGCCGGTCTCCCCTTTATCTACACTGATTCAAGTGAATAACAAAGGATCATAGCTTTCACCTGGTCAGTCTGTCACGGTGTTGTGTTCAGTGTATATGGGCTGCCTTATTCTGCATTTCCCCCCCTTCCTGTGTCCTTTAACAATGTTTCGGTCCACAGACATGCACAGGATTTGATTTACTTCAGAACAACGTTCAAAGATTTTTTTTTATGCAACAAAAACTGAATTTGTTACGTTCTGTTTACTCAAGTACAAAATGGCATTGTACAAAAGTTAGAGAAGCAGACCCAGACAGAAAAAACACAATCATAAGATACTCAACTGAAAGACATCCTCTGGTATAAGGTCAAGGGTCACTGTACATGTGTGTCGGGGTCAATTCCATTGTAAAATCAAATTGTAATTTCAGTTAACTTGAATTGACCCTGGTGAATAACTAAATATTCATCCTCAAGACAAGAGTGCTGCTATTTAGCCTGGTTCATCTTCTGAATGGAAATCAAGTTGGCAACAAGCAAATCACTCAGTGTGAAAACAGTTGATACCCATTTCACACCAACTGGGGGTATTCATCAAATCTTGCAGTTTCATTTAATTGCCATGTTGCAGAGCTAAATCAAAGGAGAAGAAACAGAACCATGACACTGCAGTTTGATATGGATCCAAAACATCTACTGGGACAGTCGGAGCACGAACTGTAGGCTTTTATCTCAAAATACAAACTGCATTGTTGTATCATTATACTACGTTGAAGATGACATTTTTCAATCCCCCACAACTTCGACCCTACTCCCCCATTCAAAACAGACAGACATTCAGTGTGGCGGTGTGATCATACAACCGCGCAGACCCGGGGGGGGGGGGGTGAACAAGAAATATTGTTTTGTGTTATTATATATGAGCCTCTATCTACACAGCCAGCGTGAGTGTTGCTGTTGCCCCGTGTTCTATTTAAGGAGCAAAGAGAATTCAGTCCTTAGTGCTTCGGCTGTTCTCTCCCAGAACAATGCTTTTCTAAATGGCCAAACCCACGCTCTGAAAAGGCTGGCTGCGGCAACACACTGGTTAGGAGGAGCCCTGTAATTACAGTGTAATCAGATATGGCATCTTGTGTAAAAGAGAGCACTGAAAGAATAACATGCTGATCATATCCACAGCTGAGACATCTCTTTTCTGAACAGTTCAAAGGAAGGGGAGTTGGATACAAAAACAATCTGCTTTCTTCTGTATAATTTGGGCATCGGCGGTAGTCTTGAGGAGTGGAGACAAGAGTCTTTGTCCTGCTACTCGGTAGGACAATCTCCTCAGTCGTCCCCTAGACGGAAGCCAGCTCCCCAGGCATGACGTCCTCCCATACCTCCTCCACCACCTCCTCCACCACCACCACCGGCCTCAGGAGCTGCAGGTCTCCTGCTGGGTGGCGCTCCAAACCCAGACACGCCCCCTCGTCTGTTGGGCAGGAAGCGGTACCTGTAGAGACAGAAGAAAGCACACTGTATTAACACAGACATGCATCTCTGAAATGTAGAATGAGGACAACAGGGCTGTGTTCAGCAGGAATGTTCATGTAGAAATATATTTGTGTAGAACAGACATGCATTACACATCTCTGTAGTATATGGAATCGTGTCACTTCTACCTGTCATGTTGCTTCAGGATTAAAGCAACATGACTGGGACACTAGACAGGCAGAGAAGCAGAGGAACTCACAGGAAGTCAGGTGTTGACAGGAAGGACCTGCCTCCCAGGTCCATGGGGTATTTAAACATCAGGAAGAAGTAGAGATGGCCCACCAGGTTCCCAATCAGTTCATTGACAACACTGGAGAGATGAGAACCACCAAGACATTGAGGATTTTACTAATGGCTTAGACATTTCTGTTATACGTAAATTGTAGTTATAACATGTTGATTAAGTAATGGAACTACTTACGAGCCCCCAATAATGTAGTTGAATCCAAGGATGACCCAGGGTAGGTAACATGCTTTAAAGCGTGTCCCAAACCAGAAGGAGACTATGGTTTCTCTGTTCAGCTGAGCCCACACGTACAGGACGGACATTATCAACGGGATCATCAGGAGCTGGAAAACACAGCATCATTTGCATATTTTTAAAAGTCTAAATGCATTTGTCACATGCGCTGAATACAACAGGTGTAGTAGACCTTACAGTGAAATGCTGAATACAACAGGTGTAGTAGACCTTACAGTGAAATGCTGAATACAACAGGTGTAGTAGACCTTAGTGAAATGCTGAATACAACAGGTGTAGTAGACCTTACAGTGAAATGCTGAATACAAACAGGTGTAGTAGACCTTACAGTGAAATGCTGAATACAACAGGTGTAGTAGACCTTACAGTGAAATGCTGAATACAACAGGTGTAGTAGACCTTACAGTGAAATGCTGAATACAACAGGTGTAGTAGACCTTACAGTGAAATGCTGAATACAACAGGTGTAGTAGACCTTACAGTGAAATGCTGAATACAACAGGTGTAGGTAGACCTTACAGTGAAATGCTGAATACAACAGGTGTAGTAGACCTTACAGTGAAATGCTGAATACAACAGGTGTAGTAGACCTTACAGTGAAATGCTGAATACAACAGGTGTAGTAGATCTTACAGTGAAATGCTGAATACAACATGTGTAGTAGACCTTACAGTGAAATACTGAATACAACAGGTGTAGTAGACCTTACAGTGAAATGCTGAATACAACAGGTATAGTAGACCTTACAGTGAAATGCTGAATACAACAGGTATAGTAGACCTTACAGTGAAATGCTGAATACAACAGGTGTAGTAGACCTTACAGTGAAATGCTGAATACAACAGGTGTAGGTAGACCTTACAGTGAAATGCTGAATACAACAGGTGTAGGTAGACCTTACAGTGAAATGCTGAATACAACAGGTGTAGGTAGACCTTACAGTGAAATGCTGAATACAACAGGTGTAGTAGACCTTACAGTGAAATGCTGAATACAACAGGTATACTAGACCTTACAGTGAAATGCTGAATACAACATGTGTAGTAGACCTTACAGTGAAATACTGAATACAACAGGTGTAGTAGACCTTACAGTGAAATGCTGAATACAACAGGTGTAGTAGACCTTACAGTGAAATGCTGAATACAACAGGTGTAGTAGACCTTACAGTGAAATGCTGAATACAACAGGTGTGGTAGACCTTACAGTGAAATGCTGAATACAACAGGTGTAGTAGACCTTACAGTGAAATGCTGAATACAACAGGTGTAGTAGACCTTACAGTGAAATGCTGAATACAACAGGTGTAGTAGACCTTACAGTGAAATGCTGAATACAACAGGTGTAGTAGACCTTACAGTGAAATACTGAATACAACAGGTGTAGTAGACCTTACAGTGAAATGCTGAATACAACAGGTGTAGTAGACCTTACAGTGAAATACTGAATACAACAGGTGTAGTAGACCTTACAGTGAAATACTGAATACAACAGGTGTAGTAGACCTTACAGTGAAATGCTGAGTACAACAGGTGTAGTAGACCTTACAGTGAAATGCTGAATACAACAGGTGTAGTAGACCTTACAGTGAAATGCTGAATACAACAGGTATAGTAGACCTTACAGTGAAATGCTGAATACAACAGGTGTAGTAGACCTTACAGTGAAATGCTGAATACAACAGGTGTAGTAGACCTTACAGTGAAATGCTGAATACAACAGGTATAGTAGACCTTACAGTGAAATGCTGAATACAACAGGTGTAGTAGACCTTACAGTGAAATGCTGAATACAACAGGTGTAGTAGACCTTACAGTGAAATGCTGAATACAACAGGTGTAGTAGACCTTACAGTGAAATGCTGAATACAACAGGTGTAGGTAGACCTTACAGTGAAATGCTGAATACAACAGGTGTAGTAGACCTTACAGTGAAATGCTGAATACAACAGGTGTAGTAGACCTTACAGTGAAATGCTGAATACAACAGGTGTAGTAGACCTTACAGTGAAATGCTGAATACAACAGGTGTAGTAGACCTTACAGTGAAATGCTGAATACAACAGGTGTAGTAGACCTTACAGTGAAATGCTGAATACAACAGGTGTAGTAGACCTTACAGTGAAATGCTGAATACAACAGGTGTAGTAGACCTTACAGTGAAATGCTGAATACAACAGGTGTAGTAGACCTTACAGTGAAATGCTGAATACAACAGGTGTAGTAGACCTTACAGTGAAATACTGAATACAACAGGTGTAGTAGACCTTACAGTGAAATGCTGAATACAACAGGTGTAGTAGACCTTACAGTGAAATACTGAATACAACAGGTGTAGTAGACCTTACAGTGAAATACTGAATACAACAGGTGTAGTAGACCTTACAGTGAAATACTGAATACAACAGGTGTAGTAGACCTTACAGTGAAATGCTGAGTACAACAGGTGTAGTAGACCTTACAGTGAAATGCTGAATACAACAGGTGTAGTAGACCTTACAGTGAAATGCTGAATACAACAGGTATAGTAGACCTTACAGTGAAATGCTGAATACAACAGGTGTAGTAGACCTTACAGTGAAATGCTGAATACAACAGGTGTAGTAGACCTTACAGTGAAATGCTGAATACAACAGGTATAGTAGACCTTACAGTGAAATGCTGAATACAACAGGTGTAGTAGACCTTACAGTGAAATGCTGAATACAACAGGTGTAGTAGACCTTACAGTGAAATGCTGAATACAACAGGTATAGTAGACCTTACAGTGAAATGCTGAATACAACAGGTGTAGGTAGACCTTACAGTGAAATGCTGAATACAACAGGTATAGTAGACCTTACAGTGAAATGCTGAATACAACAGGTGTAGGTAGACCTTACAGTGAAATGCTGAATACAACAGGTGTAGTAGACCTTACAGTGAAATGCTGAATACAACAGGTGTAGTAGACCTTACAGTGAAATGCTGAATACAACAGGTGTAGTAGACCTTACAGTGAAATGCTGAATACAACAGGTGTAGTAGACCTTACAGTGAAATGCTGAATACAACAGGTGTAGTAGACCTTACAGTGAAATGCTGAATACAACAGGTGTAGTAGACCTTACAGTGAAATGCTGAATACAACAGGTGTAGTAGACCTTACAGTGAAATGCTGACTAACAAGCCCCTTAACCAACAATGCAGTTAAAAAAAATAGATAAAAGTAACATAATTAAAGAGCAGCAGTAAAATAACAATGTGGAGGCTATATACAGGGGTATTACGGTACAGAGTCAATGTGGAGGCTATATACAGGGTGTTACGGTACAGAGTCAATGTGGAGGCTATATACAGGGGTATTACGGTACAGAGTCAATGTGGAGGCTATATACAGGGGGTACCGGTACAGAGTCAATGTGGAGGCTATATACAGGGGGTACCGGTACAGAGTCAATGTGGAGGTTATATACAGGGGGTACCGGTACAGAGTCAATGTGGAGGCTATATACAGGGGGTACCGGTACAGAGTCAATGTGGAGGTTATATACAGGGTATTACGGTACAGAGTCAATGTGGAGGTTATATACAGGGTGTTACGGTACAGAGTCAATGTGGAGGCTATATACAGGGTGTTACGGTACAGAGTCAATGTGGAGGCTATATACAGGGGGTACCGGTACAGAGTCTATGTGTGGGGGCTATATACAGGGGGTACCGGTACAGAGTCAATGTGGAGGCTATATACAGGGTGTTACGGTACAGAGTCAATGTGGAGGCTATATACAGGGTGTTACGGTACAGAGTCAATGTGGAGGCTATATACAGGGTGTTACGGTACAGAGTCAATGTGGAGGCTATATACAGGGTGTTACGGTACTGAGTCAATGTGGAGACTATATACAGGGTGTTACGGTACAGAGTCAATGTGGAGGCTATATACAGGGGATACCGGTACAGAGTCAATGTGGAGGCTATATACAGGGGGTACCGGTACAGAGTCAATGTGGAGGCTATATACAGGGGGTACCGGTACAGAGTCAATGTGGAGTCTATATACAGGGGGTACCGGTACAGAGTCTATGTGGAGGCTATATACAGGGGGTACCGGTACAGAGTCAATGTGGAGGCTATATACAGGGGGTACCGGTACAGAGTCAATGTGGAGGCTATATACAGGGGGTACCGGTACAGAGTCAATGTGGAGGCTATATACAGGGGGTACCGGTACAGAGTCAATGTGGAGGTTATATACAGGGGGTACCGGTACAGAGTCAATGTGGAGGCTATATACAGGGGGTACCGGTACAGAGTCAATGTGGAGGTTATATACAGGGTATTACGGTACAGAGTCAATGTGGAGGCTATATACAGGGGGTACCGGTACAGAGTCAATGTGGAGGCTATATACAGGGTATTACGGTACAGAGTCAATGTGGAGGCTATATACAGGGTGTTACGGTACAGAGTCAATGTGGAGGCTATATACAGGGTGTTACGGTACAGAGTCAATGTGGAGGCTATATACAGGGGGTACCGGTACAGAGTCTATGTGTGGGGGCTATATACAGGGGGTACCGGTACAGAGTCAATGTGGAGGCTATATACAGGGTGTTACGGTACAGAGTCAATGTGGAGGCTATATACAGGGTGTTACGGTACAGAGTCAATGTGGAGGCTATATACAGGGTGTTACGGTACAGAGTCAATGTGGAGGCTATATACAGGGTGTTACGGTACTGAGTCAATGTGGAGACTATATACAGGGTGTTACGGTACAGAGTCAATGTGGAGGCTATATACAGGGGATACCGGTACAGAGTCAATGTGGAGGCTATATACAGGGGGTACCGGTACAGAGTCAATGTGGAGGCTATATACAGGGGGTACCGGTACTGAGTCAATGTGGAGTCTATATACAGGGGGTACCGGTACAGAGTCAAAGTGGAGTCTATATACAGGGGGTACCGGTACAGAGTCAATGTGGAGTCTATATACAGGGGGTACCGGTACAGAGTCTATGTGGAGGCTATATACAGGTGGTACCGGTACAGAGTCAATGTGGAGGCTATATACAGGGGGTACCAGTACAGAGTCAATGTGGAGGCTATATACAGGGGGTACCGGTACTGAGTCAATGTGGAGTCTATATACAGGGGGTACCGGTACAGAGTCAATGTGGAGTCTATATACAGGGGGTACCGGTACAGAGTCAATGTGGAGTCTATATACAGGGGGTACCGGTACAGAGTCAATGTGGAGGCTATATACAGGGGGTACCAGTACAGAGTCAATGTGGAGGCTATATACAGGGGGTACCAGTACAGAGTCAATGTGGAGGCTATATACAGGGGGTACCGGTACTGAGTCAATGTGGAGGCGATATACAGGAGGTACCGGTACAGAGTCAATGTGGAGGCTATATACAGGAGGTACCGGTACAGAGTCAATGTGGAGGCTATATACAGGAGGTACCGGTACAGAGTCAATGTGGAGGCTATATACAGGGGGTACCGGTACAGAGTCAATGTGGAGGCTATATACAGGGGGTACCGGTACAGAGTCAATGTGGAGGCTATATACAGGGTGTTACGGTACAGAGTCAATGTGGAGGCTATATACAGGGTGTTACGGTACAGAGTCAATGTGGAGGCTATATACAGGGTGTTACGGTACAGAGTCAATGTGGAGGCTATATACAGGGTGTTACGGTACTGAGTCAATGTGGAGACTATATACAGGGTGTTACGGTACAGAGTCAATGTGGAGGCTATATACAGGGGATACCGGTACAGAGTCAATGTGGAGGCTATATACAGGGGGTACCGGTACAGAGTCAATGTGGAGGCTATATACAGGGGGTACCGGTACAGAGTCAATGTGGAGTCTATATACAGGGGGTACCGGTACTGAGTCAATGTGGAGTCTATATACAGGGGGTACCGGTACAGAGTCAATGTGGAGTCTATATACAGGGGGTACCGGTACAGAGTCTATGTGGAGGCTATATACAGGTGGTACCGGTACAGAGTCAATGTGGAGGCTATATACAGGGGGTACCAGTACAGAGTCAATGTGGAGGCTATATACAGGGGGTACCGGTACTGAGTCAATGTGGAGTCTATATACAGGGGGTACCGGTACAGAGTCAATGTGGAGTCTATATACAGGGGGTACCGGTACAGAGTCAATGTGGAGTCTATATACAGGGGGTACCGGTACAGAGTCAATGTGGAGGCTATATACAGGGGGTACCAGTACAGAGTCAATGTGGAGGCTATATACAGGGGGTACCAGTACAGAGTCAATGTGGAGGCTATATACAGGGGGTACCGGTACTGAGTCAATGTGGAGTCTATATACAGGGGGTACCGGTACAGAGTCAATGTGGAGTCTATATACAGGGGGTACCGGTACAGAGTCAATGTGGAGGCTATATACAGGGGGTACCGGTAAAGAGTCAATGTGGAGTCTATAGACAGGGGGTACCGGTACAGAGTCAATGTGGAGTCTATATACAGGGGGTACCGGTACAGAGTCTATGTGGGGGCTATATACAGGGGGTACCGGTACAGAGTCTATGTGGAGACTATATACAGGAGGTACCGGTACAGAGTCAATGTGGAGGCGATATACAGGAGGTACCGGTACAGAGTCAATGTGGAGGCGATATACAGGGGGTACCGGTACAGAGTCAATGTGGAGGCGATATACAGGAGGTACCGGTACAGAGTCAATGTGGAGGCGATATACAGGAGGTACCGGTACAGAGTCAATGTGGAGGCGATATACAGGGGGTACCGATACAGAGTCAATGTGGAGGCGATATACAGGAGGTACCGGTACAGAGTCAATGTGGAGGCGATATACAGGGGGTACCGGTACAGAGTCAATGTGGAGGCGATATACAGGGGGTACCGGTACAGAGTCAATGTGGAGGCGATATACAGGAGGTACCGGTACAGAGTCAATGTGGAGGCGATATACAGGAGGTACCGGTACAGAGTCAATGTGGAGGCGATATACAGGAGGTACCGGTACAGAGTCAATGTGAAGGCGATATACAGGGGGTACCGGTACAGAGTCAATGTGGAGGCGGTATACAGGAGGTACCGGTACAGAGTCAATGTGGAGGCGATATACAGGAGGTACCGGTACAGAGTCAATGTGGAGGCTATATACAGGAGGTACCGGTACAGAGTCAATGTGGAGGCGATATACAGGAGGTACCGGTACAGAGTCAATGTGGAGGCTATATACAGGAGGTACCGGTACAGAGTCAATGTGGAGGCTATATACAGGTGGTACCGGTACAGAGTCAATGTGGAGGCTATATACAGGGGGTACCGGTACAGAGTCAATGTGGAGGCTATATACAGGAAGTACCGGTACAGAGTCAATGTGGAGGCTATATACAGGAGGTACCGGTACAGAGTCAATGTGGAGGCTATATACAGGGGGTACCGGTACAGAGTCAATGTGGAGGCTATATACAGGGGGTACCGGTACAGAGTCAATGTGGAGGCTATATACAGGGTGTTACGGTACAGAGTCAATGTGGAGGCTATATACAGGGGGTACCGGTACAGAGTCAATGTGGAGGCTATATACAGGGGGTACCGGTACAGAGTCAATGTGGAGGCTATATACAGGGGGTACCGGTACAGAGTCAATGTGGAGGTTATATACAGGGGGTACCGGTACAGAGTCAATGTGGAGGCTATATACAGGGGGTACCGGTACAGAGTCAATGTGGAGGTTATATACAGGGTATTACGGTACAGAGTCAATGTGGAGGCTATATACAGGGGGTACCGGTACAGAGTCAATGTGGAGGCTATATACAGGGTATTACGGTACAGAGTCAATGTGGAGGCTATATACAGGGTGTTACGGTACAGAGTCAATGTGGAGGCTATATACAGGGTGTTACGGTACAGAGTCAATGTGGAGGCTATATACAGGGGGTACCGGTACAGAGTCTATGTGTGGGGGCTATATACAGGGGGTACCGGTACAGAGTCAATGTGGAGGCTATATACAGGGTGTTACGGTACAGAGTCAATGTGGAGGCTATATACAGGGTGTTACGGTACAGAGTCAATGTGGAGGCTATATACAGGGTGTTACGGTACAGAGTCAATGTGGAGGCTATATACAGGGTGTTACGGTACTGAGTCAATGTGGAGACTATATACAGGGTGTTACGGTACAGAGTCAATGTGGAGGCTATATACAGGGGATACCGGTACAGAGTCAATGTGGAGGCTATATACAGGGGGTACCGGTACAGAGTCAATGTGGAGGCTATATACAGGGGGTACCGGTACTGAGTCAATGTGGAGTCTATATACAGGGGGTACCGGTACAGAGTCAAAGTGGAGTCTATATACAGGGGGTACCGGTACAGAGTCAATGTGGAGTCTATATACAGGGGGTACCGGTACAGAGTCTATGTGGAGGCTATATACAGGTGGTACCGGTACAGAGTCAATGTGGAGGCTATATACAGGGGGTACCAGTACAGAGTCAATGTGGAGGCTATATACAGGGGGTACCGGTACTGAGTCAATGTGGAGTCTATATACAGGGGGTACCGGTACAGAGTCAATGTGGAGTCTATATACAGGGGGTACCGGTACAGAGTCAATGTGGAGTCTATATACAGGGGGTACCGGTACAGAGTCAATGTGGAGGCTATATACAGGGGGTACCAGTACAGAGTCAATGTGGAGGCTATATACAGGGGGTACCAGTACAGAGTCAATGTGGAGGCTATATACAGGGGGTACCGGTACTGAGTCAATGTGGAGGCGATATACAGGAGGTACCGGTACAGAGTCAATGTGGAGGCTATATACAGGAGGTACCGGTACAGAGTCAATGTGGAGGCTATATACAGGAGGTACCGGTACAGAGTCAATGTGGAGGCTATATACAGGGGGTACCGGTACAGAGTCAATGTGGAGGCTATATACAGGGGGTACCGGTACAGAGTCAATGTGGAGGCTATATACAGGGTGTTACGGTACAGAGTCAATGTGGAGGCTATATACAGGGTGTTACGGTACAGAGTCAATGTGGAGGCTATATACAGGGTGTTACGGTACAGAGTCAATGTGGAGGCTATATACAGGGTGTTACGGTACTGAGTCAATGTGGAGACTATATACAGGGTGTTACGGTACAGAGTCAATGTGGAGGCTATATACAGGGGATACCGGTACAGAGTCAATGTGGAGGCTATATACAGGGGGTACCGGTACAGAGTCAATGTGGAGGCTATATACAGGGGGTACCGGTACAGAGTCAATGTGGAGGCTATATACAGGGGGTACCGGTACAGAGTCAATGTGGAGGCTATATACAGGGGGTACCGGTACTGAGTCAATGTGGAGTCTATATACAGGGGGTACCGGTACAGAGTCAAAGTGGAGTCTATATACAGGGGGTACCGGTACAGAGTCAATGTGGAGTCTATATACAGGGGGTACCGGTACAGAGTCTATGTGGAGGCTATATACAGGGGGTACCGGTACTGAGTCAATGTGGAGTCTATATACAGGGGGTACCGGTACAGAGTCAAAGTGGAGTCTATATACAGGGGGTACCGGTACAGAGTCAATGTGGAGTCTATATACAGGGGGTACCGGTACAGAGTCTATGTGGAGGCTATATACAGGTGGTACCGGTACAGAGTCAATGTGGAGGCTATATACAGGGGGTACCAGTACAGAGTCAATGTGGAGGCTATATACAGGGGGTACCGGTACTGAGTCAATGTGGAGTCTATATACAGGGGGTACCGGTACAGAGTCAATGTGGAGTCTATATACAGGGGGTACCGGTACAGAGTCAATGTGGAGTCTATATACAGGGGGTACCGGTACAGAGTCAATGTGGAGGCTATATACAGGGGGTACCAGTACAGAGTCAATGTGGAGGCTATATACAGGGGGTACCAGTACAGAGTCAATGTGGAGGCTATATACAGGGGGTACCGGTACTGAGTCAATGTGGAGGCGATATACAGGAGGTACCGGTACAGAGTCAATGTGGAGGCTATATACAGGAGGTACCGGTACAGAGTCAATGTGGAGGCTATATACAGGAGGTACCGGTACAGAGTCAATGTGGAGGCTATATACAGGGGGTACCGGTACAGAGTCAATGTGGAGGCTATATACAGGGGGTACCGGTACAGAGTCAATGTGGAGGCTATATACAGGGTGTTACGGTACAGAGTCAATGTGGAGGCTATATACAGGGTGTTACGGTACAGAGTCAATGTGGAGGCTATATACAGGGTGTTACGGTACAGAGTCAATGTGGAGGCTATATACAGGGTGTTACGGTACTGAGTCAATGTGGAGACTATATACAGGGTGTTACGGTACAGAGTCAATGTGGAGGCTATATACAGGGGATACCGGTACAGAGTCAATGTGGAGGCTATATACAGGGGGTACCGGTACAGAGTCAATGTGGAGGCTATATACAGGGGGTACCGGTACAGAGTCAATGTGGAGTCTATATACAGGGGGTACCGGTACTGAGTCAATGTGGAGTCTATATACAGGGGGTACCGGTACAGAGTCAAAGTGGAGTCTATATACAGGGGGTACCGGTACAGAGTCAATGTGGAGTCTATATACAGGGGGTACCGGTACAGAGTCTATGTGGAGGCTATATACAGGTGGTACCGGTACAGAGTCAATGTGGAGGCTATATACAGGGGGTACCAGTACAGAGTCAATGTGGAGGCTATATACAGGGGGTACCGGTACAGAGTCAATGTGGAGGCGATATACAGGAGGTACCGGTACAGAGTCAATGTGGAGGCGATATACAGGGGGTACCGGTACAGAGTCAATGTGGAGGCGATATACAGGAGGTACCGGTACAGAGTCAATGTGGAGGCGATATACAGGAGGTACCGGTACAGAGTCAATGTGGAGGCGATATACAGGGGGTACCGATACAGAGTCAATGTGGAGGCGATATACAGGAGGTACCGGTACAGAGTCAATGTGGAGGCGATATACAGGGGGTACCGGTACAGAGTCAATGTGGAGGCGATATACAGGGGGTACCGGTACAGAGTCAATGTGGAGGCGATATACAGGAGGTACCGGTACAGAGTCAATGTGGAGGCGATATACAGGAGGTACCGGTACAGAGTCAATGTGGAGGCGATATACAGGAGGTACCGGTACAGAGTCAATGTGAAGGCGATATACAGGGGGTACCGGTACAGAGTCAATGTGGAGGCGGTATACAGGAGGTACCGGTACAGAGTCAATGTGGAGGCGATATACAGGAGGTACCGGTACAGAGTCAATGTGGAGGCTATATACAGGAGGTACCGGTACAGAGTCAATGTGGAGGCGATATACAGGAGGTACCGGTACAGAGTCAATGTGGAGGCTATATACAGGAGGTACCGGTACAGAGTCAATGTGGAGGCTATATACAGGTGGTACCGGTACAGAGTCAATGTGGAGGCTATATACAGGGGGTACCGGTACAGAGTCAATGTGGAGGCTATATACAGGAAGTACCGGTACAGAGTCAATGTGGAGGCTATATACAGGAGGTACCGGTACAGAGTCAATGTGGAGGCTATATACAGGGGGTACCGGTACAGAGTCAATGTGGAGGCTATATACAGGGGGTACCGGTACAGAGTCAATGTGGAGGCTATATACAGGGTGTTACGGTACAGAGTCAATGTGGAGGCTATATACAGGGTGTTACGGTACAGAGTCAATGTGGAGGCTATATACAGGGTGTTACGGTACAGAGTCAATGTGGAGGCTATATACAGGGTGTTACGGTACTGAGTCAATGTGGAGACTATATACAGGGTGTTACGGTACAGAGTCAATGTGGAGGCTATATACAGGGGGTACCGGTACAGAGTCAATGTGGAGGCGATATACAGGAGGTACCGGTACAGAGTCAATGTGGAGGCGATATACAGGAGGTACCGGTACAGAGTCAATGTGGAGGCGATATACAGGGGGTACCGGTACAGAGTCAATGTGGAGGCGATATACAGGAGGTACCGGTACAGAGTCAATGTGGAGGCGATATACAGGGGGTACCGGTACAGAGTCAATGTGGAGGCGATATACAGGGGGTACCGGTACAGAGTCAATGTGGAGGCGATATACAGGGGGTACCGGTACAGAGTCAATGTGGAGGCGATATACAGGAGGTACCGGTACAGAGTCAATGTGGAGGCGATATACAGGGGGTACCGGTACAGAGTCAATGTGGAGGCGATATACAGGGGGTACCGGTACAGAGTCAATGTGGAGGCGATATACAGGAGGTACCGGTACAGAGTCAATGTGGAGGCGATATACAGGAGGTACCGGTACAGAGTCAATGTGGAGGCGATATACAGGAGGTACCGGTACAGAGTCAATGTGAAGGCGATATACAGGGGGTACCGGTACAGAGTCAATGTGGAGGCGATATACAGGAGGTACCGGTACAGAGTCAATGTGGAGGCGATATACAGGAGGTACCGGTACAGAGTCAATGTGGAGGCTATATACAGGAGGTACCGGTACAGAGTCAATGTGGAGGCGATATACAGGAGGTACCGGTACAGAGTCAATGTGGAGGCTATATACAGGAGGTACCGGTACAGAGTCAATGTGGAGGCTATATACAGGTGGTACCGGTACAGAGTCAATGTGGAGGCTATATACAGGGGGTACCGGTACAGAGTCAATGTGGAGGCTATATACAGGAAGTACCGGTACAGAGTCAATGTGGAGGCTATATACAGGAGGTACCGGTACAGAGTCAATGTGGAGGCTATATACAGGGGGTACCGGTACAGAGTCAATGTGGAGGCTATATACAGGGGGTACCGGTACAGAGTCAATGTGGAGGCTATATACAGGGTGTTACGGTACAGAGTCAATGTGGAGGCTATATACAGGGTGTTACGGTACAGAGTCAATGTGGAGGCTATATACAGGGTGTTACGGTACAGAGTCAATGTGGAGGCTATATACAGGGTGTTACGGTACTGAGTCAATGTGGAGACTATATACAGGGTGTTACGGTACAGAGTCAATGTGGAGGCTATATACAGGGGATACCGGTACAGAGTCAATGTGGAGGCTATATACAGGGGGTACCGGTACAGAGTCAATGTGGAGGCTATATACAGGGGGTACCGGTACAGAGTCAATGTGGAGTCTATATACAGGGGGTACCGGTACTGAGTCAATGTGGAGTCTATATACAGGGGGTACCGGTACAGAGTCAAAGTGGAGTCTATATACAGGGGGTACCGGTACAGAGTCAATGTGGAGTCTATATACAGGGGGTACCGGTACAGAGTCTATGTGGAGGCTATATACAGGTGGTACCGGTACAGAGTCAATGTGGAGGCTATATACAGGGGGTACCAGTACAGAGTCAATGTGGAGGCTATATACAGGGGGTACCGGTACTGAGTCAATGTGGAGTCTATATACAGGGGGTACCGGTACAGAGTCAATGTGGAGTCTATATACAGGGGGTACCGGTACAGAGTCAATGTGGAGTCTATATACAGGGGGTACCGGTACAGAGTCAATGTGGAGGCTATATACAGGGGGTACCAGTACAGAGTCAATGTGGAGGCTATATACAGGGGGTACCAGTACAGAGTCAATGTGGAGGCTATATACAGGGGGTACCGGTACTGAGTCAATGTGGAGTCTATATACAGGGGGTACCGGTACAGAGTCAATGTGGAGTCTATATACAGGGGGTACCGGTACAGAGTCAATGTGGAGGCTATATACAGGGGGTACCGGTAAAGAGTCAATGTGGAGTCTATAGACAGGGGGTACCGGTACAGAGTCAATGTGGAGTCTATATACAGGGGGTACCGGTACAGAGTCTATGTGGGGGCTATATACAGGGGGTACCGGTACAGAGTCTATGTGGAGACTATATACAGGAGGTACCGGTACAGAGTCAATGTGGAGGCGATATACAGGAGGTACCGGTACAGAGTCAATGTGGAGGCGATATACAGGGGGTACCGGTACAGAGTCAATGTGGAGGCGATATACAGGAGGTACCGGTACAGAGTCAATGTGGAGGCGATATACAGGGGGTACCGGTACAGAGTCAATGTGGAGGCGATATACAGGAGGTACCGGTACAGAGTCAATGTGGAGGCGATATACAGGGGGTACCGGTACAGAGTCAATGTGGAGGCGATATACAGGGGGTACCGGTACAGAGTCAATGTGGAGGCGATATACAGGAGGTACCGGTACAGAGTCAATGTGGAGGCGATATACAGGAGGTACCGGTACAGAGTCAATGTGGAGGCGATATACAGGAGGTACCGGTACAGAGTCAATGTGGAGGCGATATACAGGGGGTACCGGTACAGAGTCAATGTGGAGGCGATATACAGGAGGTACCGGTACAGAGTCAATGTGGAGGCGATATACAGGAGGTACCGGTACAGAGTCAATGTGGAGGCTATATACAGGAGGTACCGGTACAGAGTCAATGTGGAGGCTATATACAGGTGGTACCGGTACAGAGTCAATGTGGAGGCTATATACAGGGGGTACCGGTACAGAGTCAATGTGGAGGCTATATACAGGAAGTACCGGTACAGAGTCAATGTGGAGGCTATATACAGGAGGTACCGGTACAGAGTCAATGTGGAGGCTATATACAGGGGGTACCGGTACAGAGTCAATGTGGAGGCTATATACAGGGGGTACCGGTACAGAGTCAATGTGGAGGCTATATACAGGGTGTTACGGTACAGAGTCAATGTGGAGGCTATATACAGGGTGTTACGGTACAGAGTCAATGTGGAGGCTATATACAGGGTGTTACGGTACAGAGTCAATGTGGAGGCTATATACAGGGTGTTACGGTACTGAGTCAATGTGGAGACTATATACAGGGTGTTACGGTACAGAGTCAATGTGGAGGCTATATACAGGGGGTACCGGTACAGAGTCAATGTGGAGGCGATATACAGGAGGTACCGGTACAGAGTCAATGTGGAGGCGATATACAGGAGGTACCGGTACAGAGTCAATGTGGAGGCGATATACAGGGGGTACCGGTACAGAGTCAATGTGGAGGCGATATACAGGAGGTACCGGTACAGAGTCAATGTGGAGGCGATATACAGGGGGTACCGGTACAGAGTCAATGTGGAGGCGATATACAGGGGGTACCGGTACAGAGTCAATGTGGAGGCGATATACAGGGGGTACCGGTACAGAGTCAATGTGGAGGCGATATACAGGAGGTACCGGTACAGAGTCAATGTGGAGGCGATATACAGGGGGTACCGGTACAGAGTCAATGTGGAGGCGATATACAGGGGGTACCGGTACAGAGTCAATGTGGAGGCGATATACAGGAGGTACCGGTACAGAGTCAATGTGGAGGCGATATACAGGAGGTACCGGTACAGAGTCAATGTGGAGGCGATATACAGGAGGTACCGGTACAGAGTCAATGTGAAGGCGATATACAGGGGGTACCGGTACAGAGTCAATGTGGAGGCGATATACAGGAGGTACCGGTACAGAGTCAATGTGGAGGCGATATACAGGAGGTACCGGTACAGAGTCAATGTGGAGGCTATATACAGGTGGTACCGGTACAGAGTCAATGTGGAGGCTATATACAGGGGGTACCGGTACAGAGTCAATGTGGAGGCTATATACAGGAAGTACCGGTACAGAGTCAATGTGGAGGCTATATACAGGAGGTACCGGTACAGAGTCAATGTGGAGGCTATATACAGGGGGTACCGGTACAGAGTCAATGTGGAGGCTATATACAGGGGGTACCGTACAGAGTCAATGTGGAGGCTATATACAGGGTGTTACGGTACAGAGTCAATGTGGAGGCTATATACAGGGTGTTACGGTACAGAGTCAATGTGGAGGCTATATACAGGGTGTTACGGTACAGAGTCAATGTGGAGGCTATATACAGGGTGTTACGGTACTGAGTCAATGTGGAGACTATATACAGGGTGTTACGGTACAGAGTCAATGTGGAGGCTATATACAGGGGATACCGGTACAGAGTCAATGTGGAGGCTATATACAGGGGGTACCGGTACAGAGTCAATGTGGAGGCTATATACAGGGGGTACCGGTACAGAGTCAATGTGGAGTCTATATACAGGGGGTACCGGTACTGAGTCAATGTGGAGTCTATATACAGGGGGTACCGGTACAGAGTCAAAGTGGAGTCTATATACAGGGGGTACCGGTACAGAGTCAATGTGGAGTCTATATACAGGGGGTACCGGTACAGAGTCTATGTGGAGGCTATATACAGGTGGTACCGGTACAGAGTCAATGTGGAGGCTATATACAGGGGGTACCAGTACAGAGTCAATGTGGAGGCTATATACAGGGGGTACCGGTACTGAGTCAATGTGGAGTCTATATACAGGGGGTACCGGTACAGAGTCAATGTGGAGTCTATATACAGGGGGTACCGGTACAGAGTCAATGTGGAGTCTATATACAGGGGGTACCGGTACAGAGTCAATGTGGAGGCTATATACAGGGGGTACCAGTACAGAGTCAATGTGGAGGCTATATACAGGGGGTACCAGTACAGAGTCAATGTGGAGGCTATATACAGGGGGTACCGGTACTGAGTCAATGTGGAGTCTATATACAGGGGGTACCGGTACAGAGTCAATGTGGAGTCTATATACAGGGGGTACCGGTACAGAGTCAATGTGGAGGCTATATACAGGGGGTACCGGTAAAGAGTCAATGTGGAGTCTATAGACAGGGGGTACCGGTACAGAGTCAATGTGGAGTCTATATACAGGGGGTACCGGTACAGAGTCTATGTGGGGGCTATATACAGGGGGTACCGGTACAGAGTCTATGTGGAGACTATATACAGGAGGTACCGGTACAGAGTCAATGTGGAGGCGATATACAGGAGGTACCGGTACAGAGTCAATGTGGAGGCGATATACAGGGGGTACCGGTACAGAGTCAATGTGGAGGCGATATACAGGAGGTACCGGTACAGAGTCAATGTGGAGGCGATATACAGGAGGTACCGGTACAGAGTCAATGTGGAGGCGATATACAGGGGGTACCGGTACAGAGTCAATGTGGAGGCGATATACAGGAGGTACCGGTACAGAGTCAATGTGGAGGCGATATACAGGGGGTACCGGTACAGAGTCAATGTGGAGGCGATATACAGGGGGTACCGGTACAGAGTCAATGTGGAGGCGATATACAGGAGGTACCGGTACAGAGTCAATGTGGAGGCGATATACAGGAGGTACCGGTACAGAGTCAATGTGGAGGCGATATACAGGAGGTACCGGTACAGAGTCAATGTGAAGGCGATATACAGGGGGTACCGGTACAGAGTCAATGTGGAGGCGATATACAGGAGGTACCGGTACAGAGTCAATGTGGAGGCGATATACAGGAGGTACCGGTACAGAGTCAATGTGGAGGCTATATACAGGAGGTACCGGTACAGAGTCAATGTGGAGGCGATATACAGGAGGTACCGGTACAGAGTCAATGTGGAGGCTATATACAGGAGGTACCGGTACAGAGTCAATGTGGAGGCTATATACAGGTGGTACCGGTACAGAGTCAATGTGGAGGCTATATACAGGGGGTACCGGTACAGAGTCAATGTGGAGGCTATATACAGGAAGTACCGGTACAGAGTCAATGTGGAGGCTATATACAGGAGGTACCGGTACAGAGTCAATGTGGAGGCTATATACAGGGGGTACCGGTACAGAGTCAATGTGGAGGCTATATACAGGGGGTACCGGTACAGAGTCAATGTGGAGGCTATATACAGGGTGTTACGGTACAGAGTCAATGTGGAGGCTATATACAGGGTGTTACGGTACAGAGTCAATGTGGAGGCTATATACAGGGTGTTACGGTACAGAGTCAATGTGGAGGCTATATACAGGGTGTTACGGTACTGAGTCAATGTGGAGACTATATACAGGGTGTTACGGTACAGAGTCAATGTGGAGGCTATATACAGGGGATACCGGTACAGAGTCAATGTGGAGGCTATATACAGGGGGTACCGGTACAGAGTCAATGTGGAGGCTATATACAGGGGGTACCGGTACAGAGTCAATGTGGAGTCTATATACAGGGGGTACCGGTACTGAGTCAATGTGGAGTCTATATACAGGGGGTACCGGTACAGAGTCAAAGTGGAGTCTATATACAGGGGGTACCGGTACAGAGTCAATGTGGAGTCTATATACAGGGGGTACCGGTACAGAGTCTATGTGGAGGCTATATACAGGTGGTACCGGTACAGAGTCAATGTGGAGGCTATATACAGGGGGTACCAGTACAGAGTCAATGTGGAGGCTATATACAGGGGGTACCGGTACTGAGTCAATGTGGAGTCTATATACAGGGGGTACCGGTACAGAGTCAATGTGGAGTCTATATACAGGGGGTACCGGTACAGAGTCAATGTGGAGTCTATATACAGGGGGTACCGGTACAGAGTCAATGTGGAGGCTATATACAGGGGGTACCAGTACAGAGTCAATGTGGAGGCTATATACAGGGGGTACCAGTACAGAGTCAATGTGGAGGCTATATACAGGGGGTACCGGTACTGAGTCAATGTGGAGTCTATATACAGGGGGTACCGGTACAGAGTCAATGTGGAGTCTATATACAGGGGGTACCGGTACAGAGTCAATGTGGAGGCTATATACAGGGGGTACCGGTAAAGAGTCAATGTGGAGTCTATATACAGGGGGTACCGGTACAGAGTCAATGTGGAGTCTATATACAGGGGGTACCGGTACAGAGTCTATGTGGGGGCTATATACAGGGGGTACCGGTACAGAGTCTATGTGGAGACTATATACAGGAGGTACCGGTACAGAGTCAATGTGGAGGCGATATACAGGAGGTACCGGTACAGAGTCAATGTGGAGGCGATATACAGGGGGTACCGGTACAGAGTCAATGTGGAGGCGATATACAGGAGGTACCGGTACAGAGTCAATGTGGAGGCGATATACAGGAGGTACCGGTACAGAGTCAATGTGGAGGCGATATACAGGGGGTACCGGTACAGAGTCAATGTGGAGGCGATATACAGGAGGTACCGGTACAGAGTCAATGTGGAGGCGATATACAGGGGGTACCGGTACAGAGTCAATGTGGAGGCGATATACAGGGGGTACCGGTACAGAGTCAATGTGGAGGCGATATACAGGAGGTACCGGTACAGAGTCAATGTGGAGGCGATATACAGGAGGTACCGGTACAGAGTCAATGTGGAGGCGATATACAGGAGGTACCGGTACAGAGTCAATGTGGAGGCGATATACAGGGGGTACCGGTACAGAGTCAATGTGGAGGCGATATACAGGAGGTACCGGTACAGAGTCAATGTGGAGGCGATATACAGGAGGTACCGGTACAGAGTCAATGTGGAGGCTATATACAGGAGGTACCGGTACAGAGTCAATGTGGAGGCGATATACAGGAGGTACCGGTACAGAGTCAATGTGGAGGCTATATACAGGAGGTACCGGTACAGAGTCAATGTGGAGGCTATATACAGGTGGTACCGGTACAGAGTCAATGTGGAGGCTATATACAGGGGGTACCGGTACAGAGTCAATGTGGAGGCTATATACAGGAAGTACCGGTACAGAGTCAATGTGGAGGCTATATACAGGGTGTTACGGTACAGAGTCAATGTGGAAGCTATATACAGGGTGTTACGGTACAGAGTCAATGTGGAGGCTATATACAGGGGGTACCGGTACAGAGTCAATGTGGAGGCTATATACAGGGGGTACCGGTACAGAGTCAATGTGGAGGCTATATACAGGGGGTACCGGTACAGAGTCAATGTGGAGGCTATATACAGGGGGTACCGGTACAGAGTCAATGTGGAGGCTATATACAGGGGGTACCGGTACAGAGTCAATGTGGAGGCTATATACAGGGGGTACCGGTACAGAGTCAATGTGGAGGCTATATACAGGGGGTACCGGTACAGAGTCAATGTGGAGGCTATATACAGGGGGTACCGGTACAGAGTCAATGTGGAGGCTATATACAGGGGGTACCGGTACAGAGTCAATGTGGAGGCTATATACAGGGGGTACCGGTACGGAATCAATGTGGAGGCTATATACAGGGGGTACCGGTACAGAGTCAATGTGGAGGCTATATACAGGGGGTACCAGTACAGAGTCAATGTGGAGGCTATATACAGGGGGTACCGGTACTGAGTCAATGTGGAGTCTATATACAGGGGGTACCGGTACAGAGTCAATGTGGAGTCTATATACAGGGGGTACCGGTACAGAGTCAATGTGGAGTCTATATACAGGGGGTACCGGTACAGAGTCAATGTGGAGGCTATATACAGGGGGTACCAGTACAGAGTCAATGTGGAGGCTATATACAGGGGGTACCAGTACAGAGTCAATGTGGAGGCTATATACAGGGGGTACCGGTACTGAGTCAATGTGGAGTCTATATACAGGGGGTACCGGTACAGAGTCAATGTGGAGTCTATATACAGGGGGTACCGGTACAGAGTCAATGTGGAGGCTATATACAGGGGGTACCGGTAAAGAGTCAATGTGGAGTCTATATACAGGGGGTACCGGTACAGAGTCAATGTGGAGTCTATATACAGGGGGTACCGGTACAGAGTCTATGTGGGGGCTATATACAGGGGGTACCGGTACAGAGTCTATGTGGAGACTATATACAGGAGGTACCGGTACAGAGTCAATGTGGAGGCGATATACAGGAGGTACCGGTACAGAGTCAATGTGGAGGCGATATACAGGGGGTACCGGTACAGAGTCAATGTGGAGGCGATATACAGGAGGTACCGGTACAGAGTCAATGTGGAGGCGATATACAGGAGGTACCGGTACAGAGTCAATGTGGAGGCGATATACAGGGGGTACCGGTACAGAGTCAATGTGGAGGCGATATACAGGAGGTACCGGTACAGAGTCAATGTGGAGGCGATATACAGGGGGTACCGGTACAGAGTCAATGTGGAGGCGATATACAGGGGGTACCGGTACAGAGTCAATGTGGAGGCGATATACAGGAGGTACCGGTACAGAGTCAATGTGGAGGCGATATACAGGAGGTACCGGTACAGAGTCAATGTGGAGGCGATATACAGGAGGTACCGGTACAGAGTCAATGTGGAGGCGATATACAGGGGGTACCGGTACAGAGTCAATGTGGAGGCGATATACAGGAGGTACCGGTACAGAGTCAATGTGGAGGCGATATACAGGAGGTACCGGTACAGAGTCAATGTGGAGGCTATATACAGGAGGTACCGGTACAGAGTCAATGTGGAGGCGATATACAGGAGGTACCGGTACAGAGTCAATGTGGAGGCTATATACAGGAGGTACCGGTACAGAGTCAATGTGGAGGCTATATACAGGTGGTACCGGTACAGAGTCAATGTGGAGGCTATATACAGGGGGTACCGGTACAGAGTCGATGTGGAGGCTATATACAGGAAGTACCGGTACAGAGTCAATGTGGAGGCTATATACAGGGTGTTACGGTACAGAGTCAATGTGGAAGCTATATACAGGGTGTTACGGTACAGAGTCAATGTGGAGGCTATATACAGGGGGTACCGGTACAGAGTCAATGTGGAGGCTATATACAGGGGGTACCGGTACAGAGTCAATGTGGAGGCTATATACAGGGGGTACCGGTACAGAGTCAATGTGGAGGCTATATACAGGGGGTACCGGTACAGAGTCAATGTGGAGGCTATATACAGGGGGTACCGGTACAGAGTCAATGTGGAGGCTATATACAGGGGGTACCGGTACAGAGTCAATGTGGAGGCTATATACAGGGGGTACCGGTACAGAGTCAATGTGGAGGCTATATACAGGGGGTACCGGTACAGAGTCAATGTGGAGGCTATATACAGGGGGTACCGGTACAGAGTCAATGTGGAGGCTATATACAGGGGGTACCGGTACGGAATCAATGTGGAGGCTATATACAGGGGGTACCGGTACAGAGTCAATGTGGAGGCTATATACAGGGGGTACCGGTACAGAGTCAATGTGGAGGCTATATACAGGGGGTACCAGTACAGAGTCAATGTGGAGGCTATATACAGGGGGTACCGGTACGGAATCAATGTGGAGGCTATATACAGGGGGTACCGGTACAGAGTCAATGTGGAGGCTATATACAGGGGGTACCGGTACAGAGTCAATGTGGAGGCTATATACAGGGGGTACCGGTACAGAGACTGATGACTTAGAGCTGTCTGAGGTAGTGTCCCAAATGGCACCCTATTCCCTATTTAGTGCACTACTTTTGACCAGACTGCACAATAAAGGGAATCGGATGACACAGCCCGATTGGCTCTGTGAAACAAGATACAGCAGACTAGACCAGTCTGATCATCCTACAGTAACTCCCCATCGTAATAAACTGAACCAGTCTGATCATCCTACAGTAACTCCCCATCGTAATAAACTGGACCAGTCTGATCATCCTACAGTAACTCCCCATCGTCATAAACTGAACCAGTCTGATCATCCAACCGTAACTCCCCATCGTAATAAACTGGACCAGTCTGATCATCCAACCGTAACTCCCTATCGTGATAAACTGGACCAGTCTGATCATCCAACCGTAACTCCCTATCGTGATAAACTGGACCAGTCTGATCATCCAACCGTAACTCCCCATCGTAATAAACTGGACCAGTCTGATCATCCAACCGTAACTCCCCATCGTAATAAACTGGACCAGTCTGATCATCCAACCGTAACTCCCTATCGTGATAAACTGAACCAGTCTGATCATCCAACCGTAACTCCCTATCGTGATAAACTGGACCAGTCTGATCATCCAACCGTAACTCCCCATCGTAATAAACTGGACCAGTCTGATCATCCAACCGTAACTCCCCATCGTAATAAACTGGACCAGTCTGATCATCCAACCGTAACTCCCTATCGTGATAAACTGGACCAGTCTGATCATCCAACCGTAACTCCCCATCGTGATAAACTGGACCAGTCTGATCATCCAACCGTAACTCCCCATCGTGATAAACTGGACCAGTCTGATCATCCAACCGTAACTCCCCATCGTAATAAACTGGACCAGTCTGATCATCCAACCGTAACTCCCCATCGTGATAAACTGGACCAGTCTGATCATCCAACCGTAACTCCCCATCGTGATAAACTGGACTAGTCTGATCATCCAACCGTAACTCCCCATCGTGATAAACTGGACCAGTCTGATCATCTGACCTTCTTAATGAACCTAGTTTACATGATGTTCTACAGATTAAAGGGACAAACCACTCGAACTACAGTATGTGTTGGTATTGGTCCAATAGTCCTCTGTTGATTCAGTCCCAATGTGTTTTGCGTGTCAGCAGTCAAGTTGTTTTGCATCATCATGATGCTGTGGCCAGTGACACTTTGCTTCTAGAAAGTCCATTATCTTGAACATGTGATTGCTGACATGCAAAACATATTGGGACTGTATCAACAATGGTCTAATGGAAAATAATACCAAAAGATAGTTTGAGTGGATTTTCCATACACACACAGACACATACATACACATATATATATATATATATATATATATATATATAGCTAATAAAACTTTGCCTATCCTTGACAGGTGCAGTAGGGATGGGCTGACAGCCTTTAATTAATGCAGGGTTTGACTATGTGTCTTGGTAAATGAAAAAGGCAACAGGTCTTAATTCTTCTAAAGGACAGAGAGAGAATATAAGGAACCTACCTGCATGTCCATCATTAAGCCGGTTATCTACACAAGCAATGTCAAGGAAACCTGCATTCACATGTTGAATCAAACTCCCTTCGTCTAGTTGTATATAAACAGGCCACATACCCTGACCTTCATTTCCCTTCTAGTTACCCTGACCTCTAGTTACCCTGACCTCTAGTTACCCCGGCCTTCATTTCCCTTTAGTTACCCTGACCTTCATTTCCCTTTAGTTACCCTGACCTCTAGTTACCCTGACCTTCATTTCCCTTTAGTTACCCTGACCTTCATTTCCCTTTAGTTACCCTGACCTCTAGTTACCCTGACCTTCATTTCCCTTCTAGTTACCCTGACCTTCATTTCCCTTCTAGTTACCCCGGCCTTCATTTCCCTTCTAGTTACCCTGACCTTCATTTCCCTTTAGTTACCCTGACCTTCATTTCCCTTTAGTTACCCTGACCTCTAGTTACCCTGACCTTCATTTCCCTTTAGTTACCCTGACCTTCATTTCCCTTTAGTTACCCTGACCTCTAGTTATCCTGACCTCCATTTCCCTTCTAGTTACCCCGGCCTTCATTTCCCTTCTAGTTACCCCGGCCTTCATTTCCCTTTAGTTACCCTGACCTTCATTTCCCTTTAGTTACCCTGACCTCTAGTTACCCTGACCTTCATTTCCCTTCTAGTTACCCTGACCTTCATTTCCCTTCTAGTTACCCTGACCTCTAGTTACCCTGACCTTCATTTCCCTTCTAGTTACCCTGACCTTCATTTCCCTTCTAGTTACCCCGGCCTTCATTTCCCTTCTAGTTACCCCGACCTCTAGTTACCCTGACCTTCATTTCCCTTCTAGTTACCCTGACCTTCATTTCCCTTCTAGTTACCCTGACCTTCATTTCCCTTCTAGTTACCCTGACCTCTAGTTACCCTGACCTTCATTTCCCTTCTAGTTACCCTGACCTTCATTTCCCTTCTAGTTACCCTGACCTCTAGTTACCCTGACCTTCATTTCCCTTCTAGTTACCCCGGCCTTCATTTCCCTTCTAGTTACCCCGGCCTCCATTTCCCTTCTAGTTACCCCGGCCTCCATTTCCCTTCTAGTTACCCCGGCCTCCATTTCCCTTCTAGTTACCCCGGCCTCCATTTCCCTTCTAGTTACCCCGGCCTCCATTTCCCTTCTAGTTACCCCGGCCTCCATTTCCCTTCTAGTTACCCCGGCCTCCATTTCCCTTCTAGTTACCCCGGCCTCCATTTCCCTTCTAGTTACCCCGGCCTCCATTTCCCTTCTAGTTACCCCGGCCTCCATTTCCCTTCTAGTTACCCCGGCCTCCATTTCCCTTCTAGTTACCCCGGCCTCCATTTCCCTTCTAGTTACCCCGACCTTCATTTCCCTTCTAGTTACCCCGTTCCTTCATTTCCCTTCTAGTTACCCCGGCCTTCATTTCCGTTCTAGTTACCCCGGCCTTCATTTCCGTTCTAGTTACCCCGACCTTCAGTTCCCTTCTAGTTACCCCAACCTTCAGTTCCCTTCTAGTTACCCCGACCTTCATTTCCCTTCTAGTTACCCCGACCTTCATTTCCCTTCTAGTTACCCCGGCCTTCATTTCCCTTCTAGTTACCCCGACCTTCATTTCCCTTCTAGTTACCCCGGCCTTCATTTCCCTTCTAGTTACCCTGAGCTGACCTTAAGTTCCCTTCTAGTTACCCTGACCTTCATTTCCCTTCTAGTTACCCAAAAGGAAAAGCAGTGGAACAGATGACTTGACAACAGAACTATTGTGTCTGTTCTGTCATGGAGCATAGAGGAGCTTAATGATCCATTCCAGCTGTACTGAGGTTCTGGAACCACAACACAGTAACTGAGGCAGCACGGGCAGAAAGACAGAGGCTGTATTTCAACCAGATCTTTCACGTGAGTAGTGTTGTCCATCCATATGACCTGCATTAACCACATGGCTGTACAGACTGTAGCTAGGCCACTAGCAGACAGGGGGTTTGGCTGTACAGAGACTGTAGCTAGGCCACTAGCAGGCAGGGGGTTTGGCTGTACAGAGACTGTAGCTAGGCCACTAGCAGGCAGGGGGTTTGGCTGTACAGAGACTGTAGCTAGGCCACTAGCAGGCAGGGGGTTTGGCTGTACAGAGACTGTAGCTAGGCCACTAGCAGGCAGGGGGTTTGGCTGTACAGAGACTGTAGCTAGGCCACTAGCAGGCAGGGGGTTTGGCTGTACAGAGACTGTAGCTAGGCCACTAGCAGGCAGGGGGTTTGGCTGTACAGAGACTGTAGCTAGGCCACTAGCAGGCAGGGGGTTTGGCTGTACAGAGACTGTAGCTAGGCCACTAGCAGGCAGGGGGGTTGGCTGTACAGACTGTAGCTAGGCCACTAGCAGGCAGGGGGGTTGGCTGTACAGACTGTAGCTAGGCCACTAGCAGGCAGGGGGGTTGGCTGTACAGACTGTAGCTAGGCCACTAGCATGCAGGGGGGTTGGCTGTACAGAGACTGTAGCTAGGCCACTAGCAGGCAGGGGGTTTGGCTTTACAGACTGTAGCAAGGACACTAGCAGGCTGGGGGTTGGCTGTACAGACTGTAGCTAGGCCACTAGCAGGCTGGGGTTTTGGCTGTACAGACTGTAGCTAGGCCACTAGCAGGCAGGGGGGTTGCCTATACAGACTGTAGCTAGGCTACTACCAGACAGGGGGTTTGACTGTCCAGAGAAACAGAGACGGTTTGGCTGTCCAGAGAAACAGAGACTGGTTTGGCTGTCCAGAGAAACAGAGACTGGTTTGGCTGTACCACATGGCTGTACAGAGAAACAGAGACTGGTTTGGCTGTCCAGAGAAACAGATTGTAGCTAGGCCACTGGAAAGGGGCTGAACTGTTGCTTGGCAGCTTATAATACATACTATAACAAGGCCTGGACTCAGGAGAGGCAAAAACAATGGGAAATCATGGCAAAAAAACATGAAAAACTATTAGCCTACCTTTAACAATGGACAAAACAGCATAACGTCACTGTCTGATGAAAACCTTGTAACTCCAATTGTGCAAATATATATTTTTTTACATTACCGCTTTAAATGAACTCCCCTCAATGTTCTCTGAACATTTCATGACTCAAGGACACAAAACATTTATTCAAAATAAATGGTATGTTCCAATTCCTGAAAAGTTTCTGTTTTGAAGGTTTTCAGACAGAGACGATGAGGTAAATGTATGAAGAGGTTTTCAGACAGAGACGATAAGTTAAATGTATGAAGAGGTTTTCAGACAGAGACGATAAGTTAAATGTATGAAGAGGTTTTCAGACAGAGACAATAAGTTAAATGTATGAAGAGGTTTTCAGACAGAGACGATAAGTTAAATGTATGAAGAGGTTCTCAGACAGAGACGATAAGTTACATGTATGAAGAGGTTTTCAGACAGAGACGATAAGTTACATGTATGAAGAGGTTTTCGGACAGAGACGATAAGTTAAATGGCTAATTGATTTACTAGGACTTATAATGTTGTCAGCTGCATAACAGATGAAGGCATCATATTGATAGGCAGGTAAAGGATACAACGATGCAGAGCCAGTTGAAGAGCAGCATGAACACAAAGTCAGCCGGACGCCCATCAAACGCCCCTGGAAGAGATGGAAGAGAGAGGTTAGAGAGAGGAGATATAAGAGGGAGAGGGAGAGAGAGGAGATATGAGAGGGAGAGAGAGGAGATATGAGAGGGAGAGAGAGGAGATATGAGAGGGAGAGAGAGGAGATATGAGAGGGAGAGAGGACAGAGGGGGAGTGAGAGGAGATATGAGGGGGATAGAGAGGAAATATGAGAGGTAGAGAGGATAGAGGGGGAGTGAGAGGAGATATGAGAGGGAGAGGATAGAGAGGAGATATGAGAGGGAGAGAGGAGATGAGAGGGAGAGAGGAGATATGAGAGGGAGAGAGGAGATATGAGAGGGAGAGAGGAGATATGAGAGGGAGAGAGAGGATATGAGAGAGGGAGAGAGAGGATATGAGAGAGGGAGAGAGAGGATATGAGAGAGGGAGAGAGAGGAGATATGAGAGAGGGAGAGAGAGGAGATATGAGAGAGGGAGAGAGAGGATATGAGAGAGGGAGAGAGAGGATATGAGAGAGGGAGAGAGAGGATATGAGAGAGGGAGAGAGAGGATATGAGAGAGGGAGAGAGAGGATATGAGAGAGGGAGAGAGAGGATATGAGAGGGAGAGAGGACAGGGGGGGGAGAGAGGATAGAGAGGAGATATGAGAGAAACACTTGTTTGTTTATTTCACGTGCTGTGGCAACGTAAACATGTTTCCCATGCCAATAAATCCCCTTTGAAATGAAATTGAGAGAGATTTATTTGAGCGGCAGGCAATAGGTGTCATCACTTTTTTTTTTTAAATACTGTACATACAGACCTTACACCACAATTCTTTAATCATATTCTAATTGCCTAACCCCACCATGATCACAAGATTAAAAAATAAAAAAAATCTCTGTGAGTAGTGAACGACATGGTCTGCTACCTCCTACCGTCGTAGTGTTGTGTAACAGATCAGATGTATAATGGAGCCTGACTAACGATAAGAAGTGATCGGTGAGGCCTGGGATGGTCTAGCTGTCTAACCCGCTTCCTCTGGACCGCATCTACCATGTACCGCTGTCAGCATGGGTTCCAGTCCAGCCCACTGCTTCCTCTGGAGCACATCTACCATGTACCGCTGTCAGCATGGGTTCCAGTCCAGCCCACTGCTTCCTCTGGAGCACATCTACCATGTACCGCTGTCAGCATGGGTTCCAGTCCAGCCCACTGCTTCCTCTGGAGCGCATCTACCATGTACCGCTGTCAGCATGGGTTCCAGTCCAGCCCACTGCTTCCTCTGGAGCTCATCTACCATGTACCGCTGTCAGCATGGGTTCCAGTCCAGCCCACTGCTTCCTCTGGAGCGCATCTACCATGTACCGCTGTCAGCATGGGTTCCAGTCCAGCCCACTGCTTCCTCTGGAGCGCATCTACCATGTACCGCTGTCAGCATGGGTTCCAGTCCAGCCCACTGCTTCCTCTGGAGCACATCTACCATGTACCGCTGTCAGCATGGGTTCCAGTCCAGCCCACTGCTTCCTCTGGAGCACATCTACCATGTACCGCTGTCAGCATGGGTTCCAGTCCAGCCCACTGCTTCCTCTGGAGCGCATCTACCATGTACCGCTGTCAGCATGGGTTCCAGTCCAGCCCACTGCTTCCTCTGGAGCACATCTACCATGTACCGCTGTCAGCATGGGTTCCAGTCCAGCCCACTGCTTCCTCTGGAGCACATCTACCATGTACCGCTGTCAGCATGGGTTCCAGTCCAGCCCACTGCTTCCTCTGGAGCGCATCTACCATGTACCGCTGTCAGCATGGGTTCCAGTCCAGCCCACTGCTTCCTCTGGAGCTCATCTACCATGTACCGCTGTCAGCATGGGTTCCAGTCCAGCCCACTGCTTCCTCTGGAGCACATCTACCATGTACCGCTGTCAGCATGGGTTCCAGTCCAGCCCACTGCTTCCTCTGGAGCACATCTACCATGTACCGCTGTCAGCATGGGTTCCAGTCCAGCCCACTGCTTCCTCTGGAGCGCATCTACCATGTACCGCTGTCAGCATGGGTTCCAGTCCAGCCCACTGCTTCCTCTGGAGCTCATCTACCATGTACCGCTGTCAGCATGGGTTCCAATCCAGCCCAGTGCTCTTTAAGCCTGCTCTCTCCTACCTTTCACCTCCCTCTAGCCCATAAACATACAACATGCTTGTCTATATAAAAAAAGTGATGCCTATTGGGCTGCTCTTAGTTTGGTGCCTGATGGAGGGGCCTCTTCCACAGGACAGGCCTCTTCCACAGGATAGGCCTCTTCCACAGGACAGGCCTCTTCCACAGGACAGGCCTCTTCCACAGGACAGGCCTCTTCCACAGGACAGGCCTCTTCCACAGGACAGGCCTCTTCCACAGGACAGGCCTCTTCCACAGGACAGGCCTCTTCCACAGGACAGGCTCAACGTGTATTATGGTGCCTGATGGCAGGGCCTCTTCCACAGGACAGGCTCAACATGTATTATGGTGCCTGATGGCAGGGCCTCTTCCACAGGACAGGCTCAACGTGTATTATTTACCCTCAGACCTAACTGCAAATGAGAGCTGGCAGACTGTCAGCCTAGCTAGCCTGTGACCTGTTGTGAACCCACCTTCTGTGACCTGGCATGAACCCACCTTTCTCCAGCCTCTGTGACCTGGCGTGAACCCACCTGTCTCCAGCGCGGTAGAGTACTGTGTGAACCCACCTGTCTCCAGCCTGGTAGAGTACTATGTGAACCCACCTGTCTCCAGCCTGGTAGAGTACTATGTGAACCCACCTGTCTCCAGCCTGGTAGAGTACTGGTAGAGGAAATAAAGATTGACTAGGTAGAGGAAGCCTGTTCCAGGGCCCACAGGGAAGTATAGGGTGGAGGTGATTGGTCTCCATACCTGTAGAGAGAGAAAGAGAGATATCATAGAGTCGGTTAGCATTTAGGTAGGTCAGGGCAGTAACTGGTAGTGTGTGTGTGTGTGTGTGTGGGGGGGGGGGAGCTTGGCAGGCCCTCCACAGCTAAACACTTTATTCTCATGTGATGTAATGGGGCACCAGATCACAGTGACAAAATGTGAACTCAACTGTCACATTCACTGGTTGATGTAAACACACGAGGGTATTCAGGATACCATACACATATTGTGATACCAGGAAAACCCAAAGCAGACTAAACTCTATGGTTCTTTAAAGCCTGCCTGTATGTAACGGTCTATGATATAAGCCTAGTTGGGAGAAAAAGACTAATGCGACTGTTGACAACAGAAGGCTGTGTGTTTAAAACTTTAGAATGTTTTTTTTTCTCAACAAATGAAGTCTGCTTCATGTTTTGTGGCCACGATACTTCCAAGTATTGCAATACTGGGTTCGTGAGAACCCTAAAACATACACCCTGGGCCATCTGACCGGGTTGGGGCACTGCACTGGTTTACACAAAAACCCCAATGGAACAACAGCCCAGACTGCCCAGCACAGGTGTGCCAGCTGTGGCCTCGCCAATGGAAACCTACTCTGCCTTCACAAGATAACAACCAGTAGTCAGCTGAGCTGTCAGGGCTGAGAACCGATACTGTCCACCCGGTATGTGTTCGTGGTGGGAAATAACCTAATTATCATACTTGAGTAAAAAATAAAAAAGATACCTTAATAGAAAATGACTCAAGTAAGTCACCCCAAAAAATACTTGAGTAAAAGTATTTGGTTTTAAATATAATTAAGTATCAAAAGTAAAAGTATTAATAAATTAAAATATCTTATATTAAAGAAAACAAGATGTTTTTAATATTTTTTTATATGTTTTTAAGGATAGCCCAAGGCACACTACAACACGCAGACATCGCTTACAAACTAAACATGCGTGTTTAGTGAGTCCGCCAGATCAGAGGCAGTAGGGATGATCTCTTGATAAGTGAGTGAATTGGCCCACTTTCCTGTCCTGCTAAGCATTTGAAAATATAACAAGTACTTTTGGGTGTCAGGGAAAATGTATGGAGTAAAAAGTACATTATTTTCTTTAGGAATGTAGTGAAGTAAAACTAAAAGTTGTAAAAAATATAAATAGTGAAGTAAAGTTCAGATACCTAAAAAAATGTAATAATAATAATTGTGGTACTTTCAAGCATTTTTACTTGAAAACTTTACACCACTCTGTGTGTGTGTGAACCCACTTCATAGAGATGGGGGTCCAGTAACAAAAGAAGGGTCGAGTGTCACGTTGTGACGCCACCGGTCAGAAGACTATGATGAAACCCTTGCTTGAGAGTCATGACGACTACTGTACGTAATGTGGGAGGTGCCAGTTATGATGAGGATGTCCAAAGGTGGATGTGATAGCACCACCTGTTGGAATTGCATTGACATTATTTTTGGTCAAACCTCACTCAACCAAACCTATAACAAATCCAGGAATATCAAATATATGTGAGATATTCACCAAACCTTTCTAAATAATCATGTAGTTAATTTGTACATAATTGCTATTGGAAATGCTGCTATCCTATCACTGAACTAGCGTCTTCATGCATCCCGGAAGTCCAACCTGTTCGTTTTGTGATTGGACTGAATTCACACCCCTCGTACAATCCAAGGCCTGTTAGCCTTGATGCTAGGCTATCATAGCAACACAGCAAATTGTAGCACACAAAAACAACCCCACTGCCCATAACTTACCTGAAATTTGTGAAAGAAGTTCTCTGGCCATAAGACGAGGTACATGGGACTGATTAGTCCCAGTTTACCTATCAAGGGAACCGCAATCGACCCAGCAAACCAGTACCGGGTGATGAACGGGATTGTTTTGAACCAGTCCCCGATATCTGACATCTTTCCATACGATCTTGCCAAAACGAACACAGTCAACGAATTGCCTAAAGGCAAACGAACAGTCCCAAAGTCCTGTGGCGACTGACGATACCCCTTGTGTTATAATTCCCTTTCGATGACAACAATTATTCACGAAGGTTTGGTTCCTCAGTCAAGTTTTCATGACGTGGCTTCTTATTATACCTCAATCTTCTCGCGACTAGCTCTTGAACTGCTCACTTCCTGTCAAATTTGCACAGCAGTCCTTGCTATCTGGGATCCTTCGGACGTCACAACTCTGACGTTACCCCATTGAAGCTGACATTTTTTATGATTTACACTGAACAAAAATATAAACACAACATGCAACAATTTCTAAGATTGCACCGAGTTACAGTTCATATACGGAAATCAGTCAATTTAAATAAATTCATTAGGCCCTAATCTATGGATTTCACATGACTGGAAATACAGATATGCGTCTGTTGGTCAAAGATACCTTTAAAAAAAAGGTAGGGGCGTGGATCAGAAAACCGATCAGTATCTGATGACACCACCATTTGCCTCATGCAGTGTGACACATTTCCTTTGCATAGAGTTGACTAGGCTGTTGCTTGTGGCCTGTGGAATGTTTTCCCACTCCTCTTCAATGACTGTGCGAAATTGCTGGATATTGGCGTGAACTGGAACACACTGTTGTACACGTCGATCCAGCGCATCCCACACATGCTCAATGGTTGACATGTCTGGTGAGTATGCAGGCCATGGAAAAACTGGGACATTTTAATCTTCCAGGAATGGTGTACAGATCCTTGTGACATGGGGCCGTGCATTATCATGCTGAAACATGAGGTGATGGCGGTGGATGAATGGCACGATAATGGGCCTCAGGATCTCGTTATGGCATCTCTGTTCATTCAAATTGCCATTGATAAAATGCAATTGTGTTTGTTGTCCGTAGCTAATGCCTGACCGTACCATAACCCCACCATGGGGCACTCTGTTCACAACGTTGACATCGGCAAACCGCTCGCCCACACGACGTCATACACGCTCTCTGCCATCTGTCCAGTACAGTTGAAACCGGGATTCATCCATCGAAGGTAAGCATTTGCCTACTGACTGCAGTCAGGTCAAGACCACAGGAAGTTGGTGGCACCTTAATTGTGGCGAACGGGCTCGTGGTAATGGCTGGAGCGGAATAGGTGGAATGGTATCAAATACATCAAACACATGGTTCCCATTCTATTTGCTCCGTTCCAGCCATTATTATGAGCCATTCTCCCCTCAGCAGCCTCCACTGGATAAGACCCTGGTGAGGACGATGATCACACAGATGAGCTTCCCTGAGACGATTTCTGACAGTTTATGCAGAAATTCTTTGGTTGTGCAAACCCACAGTTTCATCAGCTGTCCGAGTGGCTGGTCTCAGACGATCCCGTAGGTGAAGAAGACGAATATAGAGGTCTTGAGCTGGCGTGTTTACACGCGGTCTGCGGTTGTGTGGCCGGTTGGACGTACTGCCAAATTCTCTAAAACGTTGGAGGCGGCTTATGGTAGAGAAATTAACATTCAGTTCTCGGGCAACAGCTCTGATGGACATTCCTGCAGTCAGCATGCCAATTGTGGTATTGTGTTGTGTGACAAAACTGCACATTTCAGAGTGGCCTTTTATTGTCTCCACCACAGCTGTCAAGTGGATGGATTATCTTGGCAAAGAATAAATGCTCACTAACAGGGATGTAAAATAATTGATGCACAACATTTTAGAGAAATAAGCTTTTTGTGCATATGGAACATTTTGTGGATCATTTATTTCAGCTCATGAAACTTGGGCCCAACACTTTACATGTTGCATTTATATTTTTGTTTGTGTAGTTAAGGTAGGGGTTAAGGTAGGTGATTTTGTCAACGCGGGTGTAGTATTTACATACAGTAGAATTGCTTTCAGTTGTATTGGGTTGCACAAAAACTTTCCGTGGGAAGCCAGAAGTTAAATACAATTGCATTTAAACCTACTGTGGGTTGGGCAGGACAGTTGGTCATTATGGCTGGGGAATTTGAGACAAAATATCTAAAGGATCCTATTATTAAACACACTTACCAAACGTGGGTATGTTGTAGACCCACTTCCTCTCTGCTTACTTAATGTCAAAATAAAAGTCCCCCACAAGTTATTCATTTTTTTCTCCACATATGGTGCAAGTGCAGGACCTTTATTTTGACACGAGATCAGCAGAGAGGAAGTGGGTCTACAACAGACCCACGTTTGGAAAGTCTGTTTAATAATATGATCCTTTAAGATATTTTGTCCAAATACAATTGAAAGCAACGCTAGTGTATATAATTAGAACCGCGTTGCTAAGAGTGCAGGAAAATAAGACAGGTGTCAAATACTGTAGCTAGCTAGATACATTTGATATTGTATTGTATTGTGATCACCTTGAGAAAGTGTCCACCTATCATACTTTTTTCTAAACCAAAACTTGGCACGGCATTGGTCCTTGTCCACCTCCATGGTCTATGGCTATGTTATGCACCCCCTTATAATTAGCAGTAATGACTATAGAACAATCACATTTATTCGTTTGTAACTGTGGTACATCTACACAGAGGGTTTCAAACCTCCAATCCTCCAATTTAACCTATTTGATCATAGAGAACTCCAGTAACCACAATTCCTGCTACTGTTTACATCCCATTCGTGACGTCATTCAAGAAGCGACAAGATAACCCCTGACAACTTTCTAACTGAAGACAGATTTATAATTATGGCTTTCATTTGAGTTTTGTTCTCAATAAATCATTTTGCGCGATATTGATTGCTCGATAATATGCGTGTGAATGCTCTTCTTGCGATTGGAGACCAACAATAACGTGTTATTTCAAATTTCGCGCTGTACAGACCGCCAGAGGATAGGCTGGTATTCAGGCTAGCTAATCAACAGTGAATTAGTTACCACTGCTAACTCGCTAGCTAGCTAGATCCAAACGTATCATATCCCCAATTCTGCTCATCAAAAAAAAAAATGCAAACGACCGACATTGGAAACAAGGAGGAGGGAAAAGTATGGCATCGAAAACCAACACCAAGTAATACTGGGTAGGTCGTTTCAAAGGATAACGTTAGCTCATAACTCACTTGTTGAGTCTCCATCACCTTGTGATTAGTGAAGCCTGGCTGTTGAGTGTTGTTGATCGTAAACGAGAGGGGAACGTTATTGTCTGTTTCTGCATATCTTGAATAGAAGCTGTGCTTTGCATTCTTGTCTGACAGCTAGACGTGCATCTTGTATGTAGACCATAATAACAGTTTTTGCTTTAACAGTGTCATGGTCACAGTGATTCGCAGTGCAGCTGCCTACCAGTCCAAAACAGTCCGCTTCCTTCATGTCACCTTCGACACTACAGGGGACTCTTTCCTGGCTGGAGATCACCATGGGAATATTTATGTCTTAGACATCACCAGAAACAGGTGCAGTATGTCACACTGTCAACACCACAATATGGCATTGCAATACTCTTACTGGTGCAGGCCGTGCTCATAACTGTTCTGTCTCTCTCCAGGTTTAGACTTGTTCAGAAAACCGGTCAAGCATGCACTGCCTTGGCCTTCAACTTGCGCAGAACAACGGAATTCTTGGTTGCTCTTGCAGACTACTCCATCAAGTGCTTTGACAAAGGTATGACTCCTTACATTGCTGCTTAATTGTTTTCCAAAAGGTTAGGAACTGATTAGCTGATTGAGGAGGGTAAAGTCATCTTCTGTGGTGTATTGGCCTGTATACCCAAACTTCCAGTATGTTGAAAGACCAATGATTCCATCAGATAATGGAGTTTTTGCTGTGTGTTTGCCAATTGGAACCAAAATCTGATTGATTGTTTGATTCCGTCAGATACGAAGCAGCTGGTGAGCTGGATGCGGGGTCACGAGGGGGCGGTATCCTCCATGTCGGTCCATGGCTCTGGCCGCTACGCCATCAGTACATCAGCTGACACGGCTCAGCTCTGGGACCTGGACACCTTCCAGAGGAAGAGGAAACTCAATGTCCGCCAATCTGTCGGCATACAGAGGGTTAGATCATTTACAGAACTGAATCATTTCATTTTTCAGATTTGACAGTACAATGAATACATAATGGCAAAATTCACACAGTGCCTTTTTATATTTTACATTTTGTAGAACTCTAAACAAGTTATCTGAATTTGTGACAATTCATTTGAACTGTGTGTGTTATTTTTTTCTAGGTGTTCTTTCTTCCTCTGGGGAACACCATCCTCAGCTGTTTCAACGATGACTCCATCTTTGCCTGGGAGAGTGACACGTTGTTCTGCAAATACCAGCTGCCTGTTCCTGATGAGGGACCCAGGATACACTACAAGGCATTTGCTGTCACACGGTGTGTGTGTGTGTGTTTTTTAACGGTTGAGTGGAAGTGGAAGTCTAATATACAAAAGTGTGTCTGTCTGTGGGGCTATGACTATTACAGATAAGCCCTGAACAACAAAGCAGCTGTTCAGTACCAGTGATGTCCTCCTAAAACCATCTGTGTTCTCTTGACAGTGATGGGAAGATTCTGGCTGCAGGGGGCAGATCCAACCTTCTGCATCTGTGGTGTCTGGACACCAGGCAGCTGCTTAGAGTGGTCCAGATGCCTCCCAAGGTCCGCACTGTCAGACAGCTGGAGTTCCTACCAGACAGCTTCGATGGTGGGGCCAGCCAGGTATGTATTCATTCATTCTATTCATTCATCCTTTAACCAAGGAAGTCACGTTGAGTTTTACATCTCTTTTTCAAGTGAACCCTTGCCAAAAAAAAGCAGCCAATGCACAGCCAATGCACAGCCAATGTACAGCCAATGTACAGCCAATGTACAGCCAATGCTATCTGATACTGAGGTATTTTGGAGAACATGTTTTATTTGTCTCGGTGGCTGGAAAATGAGAAAACATTTAGTTTTTGTTCTTCAGACTCTTGGGGTGCTGAGTCAGGATGGTGTGATGCGTTTCATCAACATCCAGACCTGCAAGCTGCTCTTCAACATCGGATCCCATGATGACGCCATCACCTCAGCCACCGTCAGTCCCAACGGACGCCATATTGTCACGATAATGGACAACGGCAGCCTAAACATCTACAGTGTTCAGTGTCTGACCCAGGACTACAACAAGGTAGCAATCATCAGAGTGATTAGAAAGGCCGTTCATCTGACACGTGTCCTTGAATTTGACTAAATGACCCAGGCAGCTTCGTTTCATCTGTGTAGTTTTTACATTAGCACACATCAGTCATGTTTCTGCCTTCCCCTGAGCCACTCGTCATCCTCTCCTAGCCTCCTCCGTCCCTGGTCAAAGTGGTGTCTGGTGGAGAGTGTTCCGCTCTGACAATGAAGGTGAAGTCAGAAGGGGTCCAGCGGCCGGCCAAAAACTCTGGTCGACGGGTCAAGACCAAAGTCCTGAGGCCTCCAGCTGTCCCCATGACAGAGGATAAAGAGGTACAGATGTAGGATATTCATTGGATCACTCTTTTGTTGCACAACAGGAAATGAAAACTTGTATTCAAGGTTTTAAAAAGCTTCTGAAGTTTGTAATTTCCCCTTGAAAATTTCTGATTTTGACCCCTACAAAAAAATGTCCATTAATTATAATCAATATTATAATTCACATTTCCTGTTGCTCCAGGATTATTTTCCCTCTGTAGAAAACTGCCTCAAATTAAGAGCCTACACCTGTAGAGCATGCAGAAACACATGGCAGACAGAAGCATAGAGATACTTGTGGTATAATCTCATAGTGACCGTATAATAGCATGACCTTATTTACTTCTCTGGTCTGGAGCCAAGCTGTCTGATGATTTTACCATTGGTTTTCCTCATCCCACATTTTGAATGATGTTCTTTTGAATCAAGTGAGGCATTCAACTGATTTGTGGCTTTTCTTTTTCAGAATGAACTGCCTGACGGTCTAAACAAGAAGAGACTTGTGACGTTACTGAAGGCATTTGGAGAATATCCAGCTAAATACAGGTAACTAACTACAAATCAGGAATCAGGTGCCAAGGTGTCACAGTTTTAACGAGGGGCAGCAACATACAAATGTGCTCCTTAGACACTAGAGTAAACGGTGCTCCTTTAGACACTAGAGTAAACGGTGCTCCTTTAGACACTAGAGTAAACGGTGCTCCGTTAGACACTACAGTAAACGGTGCTCCTTTAGACACTACAGTAAACGGTGCTCCTTTAGACACCACAGTAAACGGTGCTCCGTTAGACACTAGAGTAAACGGTGCTCCTTTAGACACTAGAGTAAACGGTGCTCCTTTAGACACTAGAGTAAACGGTGCTCCTTTAGACACCACAGTAAATGGTGCTCCGTTAGACACTACAGTAAACGGTGCTCCTTTAGGCACTACAGTAAATGGTGCTCCTTTAGACACTACAGTAAATGGTGCTCCTTTATACACTACGGTAAATGGTGCTCCTTTAGACACTACAGTAAACAGTGCTCCTTTAGACACCACAGTAAACGGTGCTCCGTTAGACACTAGAGTAAACGGTGCTCCTTTAGACACGACAGTAAACGGTGCTCCTTTAGACACTACAGTAAACGGTGCTCCTTTAGACACGACAGTAAACGGTGCTCCTTTAGACACGACAGTAAACGGTGCTCCTTTAGACACTACAGTAAACGGTGCTCCTTTAGACACCACAGTAAACAGTGCTCCTTTAGACACCACAGTAAAAGGGGGTCCCTTAGACACCACAGTAAACGGTGCTCCTTTAGACACCACAGTAAACGGTGCTCCTTTAGACACCACAGTAAACGGTGCTCCTTTAGACACCACAGTAAACAGTGCTCCTTTAGACACCACAGTAAATGGTGCTCCTTTAGACACCACAGTAAACGGTGCTCCTTTAGACACCACAGTAAACGGTGCTCCTTTAGACACCACAGTAAACGGTGCTCCTTTAGACACTACAGTAAACGGTGCTCCTTTAGACACTACAGTAAACGGTGCTCCTTTAGGCACTACAGTAAACGGTGCTCCTTTAGGCACTACAGTAAACGGTGCTCCTTTATACACTACGGTAAATGGTGCTCCTTTAGACACTACAGTAAACGGTGCTCCGTTAGACACTAGAGTAAACGGTGCTCCTTTAGACACTAGAGTAAACGGTGCTCCTTTAGACACTAGAGTAAACGGTGCTCCTTTAGACACTAGAGTAAACGGTGCTCCTTTAGACACTAGAGTAAACGGTGCTCCTTTAGACACTAGAGTAAACGGTGCTCCGTTAGACACTAGAGTAAACGGTGCTCCTTTATACACTACGGTAAATGGTGCTCCTTTAGACACTACAGTAAACGGTGCTCCTTTAGACACCACAGTAAACGGTGCTCCGTTAGACACTACAGTAAACGGTGCTCCGTTATACACTACAGTAAACGGTGCTCCTTTAGACACTAGAGTAAACGGTGCTCCGTTAGACACTAGAGTAAACGGTGCTCCTTTATACACTACAGTAAATGGTGCTCCTTTAGACACTACAGTAAACGGTGCTCCTTTAGACACCACAGTAAACGGTGCTCCGTTAGACACTACAGTAAACGGTGCTCCGTTATACACTACAGTAAACGGTGCTCCGTTATACACTACAGTAAACGGTGCTCCTTTAGACACTACAGTAAACGGTGCTCCTTTAGACACTACAGTAAACGGTGCTCCTTTATACACTACGGTAAATGGTGCTCCTTTAGACACTACAGTAAACGGTGCTCCTTCAGACACCACAGTAAACGGTGCTCCGTTAGACACTAGAGTAAACGGTGCTCCTTTAGACACGACAGTAAACGGTGATCCTTTAGACACTACAGTAAACGGTGCTCCTTTAGACACGGCAGTAAACGGTGCTCCTTTAGACACGACAGTAAACGGTGCTCCTTTAGACACGACAGTAAACGGTGCTCCTTTAGACACTACAGTAAACGGTGCTCCTTTAGACACCACAGTAAACGGTGCTCCTTTAGACACCACAGTAAACGGTGCTCCCTTAGACACCACAGTAAACGGTGCTCCTTTAGACACCACAGTAAACGGTGCTCCTTTAGACACCACAGTAAACAGTGCTCCTTTAGACACCACAGTAAACGGTGCTACCTTAGACACGACAGTAAACGGTGCTCCTTTAGACACCACAGTAAACGGTGCTCCTTTAGACACCACAGTAAACGGTGCTCCTTTAGACACCACAGTAAACGGTGCTCCTTTAGACACCACAGTAAACAGTGCTCCTTTAGACACCACAGTAAATGGTGCTCCTTTAGACACCACAGTAAACGGTGCTCCTTTAGGCACTACAGTAAACGGTGCTCCTTTAGGCACTACAGTAAACGGTGCTCCTTTAGGCACTACAGTAAACGGTGCTCCTTTATACACTACGGTAAATGGTGCTCCTTTAGACACTACAGTAAACGGTGCTCCTTTAGACACCACAGTAAACGGTGCTCCGTTAGACACTAGAGTAAACGGTGCTCCTTTAGACACTAGAGTAAACGGTGCTCCTTTAGACACTAGAGTAAACGGTGCTCCTTTAGACACTAGAGTAAACGGTGCTCCTTTAGACACTAGAGTAAACGGTGCTCCTTTAGACACTAGAGTAAACGGTGCTCCGTTAGACACTAGAGTAAACGGTGCTCCTTTATACACTACGGTAAATGGTGCTCCTTTAGACACTACAGTAAACGGTGCTCCTTTAGACACCACAGTAAACGGTGCTCCGTTATACACTACAGTAAACGGTGCTCCTTTAGACACTAGAGTAAACGGTGCTCCGTTAGACACTAGAGTAAACGGTGCTCCTTTATACACTACAGTAAATGGTGCTCCTTTAGACACTACAGTAAACGGTGCTCCTTTAGACACCACAGTAAACGGTGCTCCGTTAGACACTACAGTAAACGGTGCTCCGTTATACACTACAGTAAACGGTGCTCCGTTATACACTACAGTAAACGGTGCTCCTTTAGGCACTACAGTAAACGGTGCTCCTTTAGACACTACAGTAAACGGTGCTCCTTTATACACTACGGTAAATGGTGCTCCTTTAGACACTACAGTAAACGGTGCTCCTTCAGACACCACAGTAAACGGTGCTCCGTTAGACACTAGAGTAAACGGTGCTCCTTTAGACACGACAGTAAACGGTGATCCTTTAGACACTACAGTAAACGGTGCTCCTTTAGACACGGCAGTAAACGGTGCTCCTTTAGACACGACAGTAAACGGTGCTCCTTTAGCCACGACAGTAAACGGTGCTCCTTTAGACACCACAGTAAACGGTGCTCCTTTAGACACCACAGTAAACGGTGCTCCTTTAGACACCACAGTAAACGGTGCTCCCTTAGACACCACAGTAAACGGTGCTCCTTTAGACACCACAGTAAACGGTGCTCCTTTAGACACCACAGTAAACGGTGCTCCTTTAGACACCACAGTAAACGGTGCTCCTTTAGACACCACAGTAAACAGTGCTCCTTTAGACACCACAGTAAATGGTGCTCCTTTAGACACCACAGTAAACGGTGCTCCTTTAGACACCACAGTAAACGGTGCTCCTTTAGACACCACAGTAAACGGTGCTCCTTTAGACACTACAGTAAACGGTGCTCCTTTAGACACTACAGTAAACGGTGCTCCTTTAGGCACTACAGTAAACGGTGCTCCTTTAGGCACTACAGTAAACGGTGCTCCTTTATACACTACGGTAAATGGTGCTCCTTTAGACACTACAGTAAACGGTGCTCCTTTAGACACCACAGTAAACGGTGCTCCGTTAGACACTAGAGTAAACGGTGCTCCTTTAGACACTAGAGTAAACTGTGCTCCTTTAGACACTAGAGTAAACGGTGCTCCTTTAGACACTAGAGTAAACGGTGCTCCGTTAGACACTAGAGTAAACGGTGCTCCGTTAGACACGACAGTAAACGGTGCTCCTTTAGACACTACAGTAAACGGTGCTCCTTTAGACACCACAGTAAACGGTGCTCCTTTAGACACCACAGCAAACGGTGCTCCTTTAGACACCACAGTAAACGGTGCTCCTTTAGACACCACAGTAAACGGTGCTCCTTTAGACACCACAGTAAACGGTGCTCCTTTAGACACCACAGTAAACGGTGCTCCCTTAGACACCACAGTAAACGGTGCTCCTTTAAACACTACAGTAAACGGTGCTCCTTTAAATACTACAGTAAACGGTGCTCCTTTAGACACCACAGTAAACGGTGCTCCTTTAGACACTACAGTAAACGGTGCTCCTTTCGACACCACAGTAAACGGTGCTCCGTTAGACACTACAGTAAACGGTGCTCCTTTCGACACCACAGTAAACGGTGCTCCTTTAGACACCACAGTAAACGGTGCTCCTTTAAACACTACAGTAAATGGTGCTCCTTTAGACACCACAGTAAACGGTGCTCCTTTAGACACCACAGTAAACGGTGCTCCTTTAGACACCACAGTAAACGGTGCTCCTTTAAACACTACAGTAAACGGTGCTCCTTTAGACACGACAGTAAACGGGTTCCATTATGATGATCATGCGTTTTATTTGTCAGGATGTTTGTGTGGAGGTCCCTCCTGCGTCTGCCAGAGAACCACGCAGCTTTCAGCAGTCTGACCGATAAAGGCCTGCACTCTGCCTACCTCAGCATCCAGGAGCGATACCCCATCAAGAGCCAGAAACTGCAGCGTGGACTTCAACGGTATACTTACCACTTACCTGGCTGGCACTATGGGCCTGCTGTCATGTTGGCCTGGGCACCTTCAGATCATATGGAATTATTCATAGTAGGAGCTAATGGTTCTTCAATTTTTATCAAAACGTCCTTGATGATTAATTATTGTGATGGGTGTATCTGACAGTGCTGTCATTTCCATGAGTCATGATGGGTATATCTGACAGTGCTGTCATTTCCCTGAATCGTGATGGGTGTATCTGACAGTGCTGTCATTTCCGTCTCTTGTCTGCCTACAGAGTGTTGTCTGCACTAGCCCACTGGGCGGCCATCTTTGGAGAGACAGACTACCTCCCTCTGATGGCGTTTCCCTTCGTCAAGCTCTTCCAGAATAACCCACTGCTCTGTTTTGAAGTGGTCGCCACCACTATAGGTACTGTACACACCGTATACACAGTATACACTGTACACACAATACACACTGTATACACAATACACACTGTATACACAGTATACACTGTACACACAGTATACACAATACACACTGTATACACAATACACACTGTACACACAATACACACTGTATACACAATACACACTGTATACACAGTATACACTGTACACACAGTATACACAATACACACTGTATACACAATACACACTGTACACACAATACACACTGTACACACAATACACACTGTATACACAATACACACTGTATACACAATACACACTGTATACACAATACACACTGTATACACAATACACACTGTATACACAATACACACTGTATACACAGTATACACTGTACACACAGTATACACAATACACACTGTATACACAATACACACTGTACACACAATACACACTGTACACACAATACACACTGTATACACAATACACACTGTACACACAATACACACAGTATACACTGTACACACAGTATACACAATACACACTGTACACACAATACACACTGTACACACAATATACACTGTACACACAATACACACTGTACACACAGTATACACTGTATACACAGTATACACAATACACACTGTATACACAATACACACTGTACACACAATATACACTGTACACACAATATACACTGTACACACAATACACACTGTACACACAATACACACTGTACACACAGTACACACAATACACACTGTACACACAGTATACACTGTATACACAGTATACACAATACACACTGTATACACAATACACACTGTACACACAATACACACTGTATACACAATACACACTGTACACACTGTATACACAATACACACTGTACACACAATACACACAGTATACACAATACACACCGTACACACAATACACACTGTACACACAGTATACACTGTATACACAGTATACACAATACACACTGTACACACAATACACACTGTATACACAATACACACTGTATACACAGTATACACTGTATACACAGTATACACTGTACACACAGTATACACAATACACACTGTATACACAATACACACTGTATACACAATACACACTGTATACACAATACACACTGTACACACAATACACACTGTATACACAATACACACTGTATACACAATACACACTGTACACACAATACACACTGTACACACAATACACACTGTACACACAATATACACTGTACACACAATATACACTGTACACACAATATACACTGTACACACAATACACACTGTACACACAATATACACTGTACACACAATATACACTGTACACACAATACACACTGTACACACAGTATACACAATACACACTGTACACACAATACACACTGTACACACAATACACACTGTACACACAATATACACTGTACACACAATACACACTGTACACACTGTACACACTGTACACACAGTATACACTGTACACACAGTATACACAATACACACTGTATACACAATACACACTGTATACACAATACACACTGTACACACAATACACACTGTACACACAATACACACTGTACACACAGTATACACTGTACACACAGTACACACAGTATACACAGTACACACAATACACACTGTACACACATTACACACAGTATACACTGTACATACAGTATACACAGTACACACAGTACACACAATACACACTGTACACACAGTATACACAGTACACACAGTACACACAGTATACACAGTACACACAGTATACACAGTACACACAATACACACTGTACACACAGTATACACAGTACACACAGTATACACTGTACACACAGTACACACAGTATACACAGTACACACAATACACACTGTACACACAGTATACACAGTATACACTGTACATACAGTATACACAGTATACACAGTACACACAGTACACACAATACACACTGTACACACAGTATACACAGTACACACAGTACACACAGTATACACAGTACACACAATACACACTGTACACACAGTATACACAGTACACACAGTATACACTGTACACACAGTACACACAGTATACACAGTACACACAATACACACTGTACACACAGTATACACAGTACACACAGTATACACTGTACACACTGTACACACAGTATACATAGTACACACAGTACACACACTACTAGAAACTGAATCATGTTTCACTTGTCCTTTCATGTCGGCCCTGTTTGCTAACTTAAGAGTTGCTGAATATTTGTCACTTTTTCAGTTAATAGGGTATTGACAGTTTTGTTTGTCCTTTGCAGTGAACTGGTGCCAGCACTGGTTTGAATACTTCCCCAACCCTCCTCTCAACGTACTGAGCATGGCAGAGAATGTTCTGGCTCACCATGACAAGGAACTGCTGCAGCACCTCATCGACTGTGGAGTCACCTCTCAAGTGAGACGACCAGGATATCTCTTTTTAAACTCCCGTTACAACTGTATTATAATGACACTAGTATTGTACGGTTGTTGTTTTATCTGCTCCCACAAACAAGCGTTTTAGTGATACATTTCCACTCGCTGTTAGAGACTCTGTTCTCCGAGATGTTGACCAGAGAAAAGTGTCTGAAACTCTTTAATAACCTCTCTCTCCCCTCTCTCCCCTCTCTCTCCTCTCTCCCCTCTCTCCCCTCTCTCTCCTCTCTCTCTCCTCTCTCTCTGTCTCTCTCTCTCCTCTCTCTCTGTCTCTATCTCTCTCTCTCTCTCTCTCCGTCTCTCTCTCTCTCTCTCTGTCTCTCTCTCTCTCTCTCCCCTCTCTCCCATCTCTCTCTCTCTCTCCTCTCTCTCTGTCTCTCTCTCTCTCTCTCCTCTCTCTCCTCTCTCTCTGTCTCTCTCTCTCTTTCCTCTCTCTCCTCTCTCTCTCTCTCTCCTCTCTCTCCTCTCTCTCTCTGTCTCTCTCTCTCTCTCTCTCTGTCTCTCTCTCTCTCTCTCCTCTCTCCCCTCTCTCTCTCTCTCTCTCTCTCTCTGTCTCTCTCTCTCTCTGTCTCTCTCTCTCCTCTCTCCCCTCTCTCTCCTCTCTCCCCTCTCTCTCCTCTCTCTCCTCCAGCTGTATGTGTGGCCCCTGTTAGAGACTCTGTTCTCTGAGGTGCTGACCAGAGATGAGTGGCTCAAACTGTTTGACAACGTCTTCTCTAACCATCCCGCCTTCTTATTGGTATCTGTGGTCTCATATGTCACCTGCTGCCGTGCCCCACTACTACTCTGCAGCCACAAAGAGGACTTTGAGGTAAGAGGTTTTATCTAAACCATGGGAAGGTTTACGGTAAGCTGTTTTATGTAAACCATGGGAAGGTTTACGGTAAGAGGTTTTATATAAACCATGGGAAGGTTTGAGGTAAGAGGTTTTATATAAACCATGGGAAGGTTTGAGGTAAGAGGTTTTATATAAACCATGGGAAGGTTTACGGTAAGAGGTTTTATATAAACCATGGGAAGGTTTACGGTAAGAGGTTTTATATAAACCATGGGAAGGTTTACGGTAAGAGATTTTATATAAACCATGGGAAGGTTTACGGTAAGAGGTTTTATATAAACCATGGGAAGGTTTACGGTAAGAGGTTTTATATAAACCATGGGAAGGTTTACGGTAAGAGGTTTTATATAAACCATGGGAAGGTTTACGGTAAGAGGTTTTATATAAACCATGGGAAGGGACACTTTCATTGGTTAGGCCCTTTATAAGACTTCCTGTTATGACTATATGCCACTATATATGTTGACCTACAGCAGGGGTCTTCAACCTTTTCTTGGCCAGGGACCCCCTCCAGGGACCCCTTCCCCAGGGACCCATTCCCAGAACCCCCTCCCAGGGACCCATTCCCAGAAACCCCTCCCAGGGACCCCCATCATACATTAGCAAAAATAATAATAATTAAATGCACATGTCTTATCATCAGGTCAATGATAATGTCAAGGAGAAGTAATCAACATTTTTTTTGAAATGAATAGATTAGGTAAATAGTGTTTCATTATTTTGACCTCAACACATTTTGTAATTGGAAGAGGAAGTGTCCAGAAATCCTACCAGCAGCCATCGGTACTTGTCGTACTGGTAGTCTATTAGCAAGGGCTTTTTCAAAGCCTTTTGTCAGCTGCTCCAATGAGTGTGATTGGCTCATTATAAGGAGTTGAGAAATAAAGTTGACATCATTAGAATAAAGATATTCTCCTCTTTTCTACTGTAGGTAGGTCATCCACAATGTGTTCACCCCCAGTTGAATACCCCTTGACCTAGAGGCTTGGAACTTTGTATGTAGGTGACTTTTCTCATGCTGAACAAATTTGCCTCAAATTTGCCCCATCAAAGCACGGTCACACTGAGTGGATATTCACACTGTTCTCAGGGCAGGTCTGCCGGGTTTGACTAGAAGAAGTGACTTTTCGCAGCAGGTTAAGAGAACTTACGCAGCAGGTTAGGAGAACGTACGCAGCAGGTTAGGAGAACGTACGCAGCAGGTTAGGAGAACGTACGCAGCAGGTTAGGAGAACGTACGCAGCAGGTTAAGAGAACGTACGCAGCAGGTTAGGAGAACGTACGCAGCAGGTTAGGAGAACGTACGCAGCAGGTTAGGAGAACGTACGCAGCAGGTTAGGAGAACGTACGCAGCAGGTTAGGAGAATTAACAAGGTAGGTTAGGAACATCTGGTTAAGGGTTAGCTAAAACAATATACATTTTCCCCGTTAAGACTCTTAACATATTTAGCTACAACTAAGCTTGCCCTGAGAACAGTCTTGGTTTCCACTAATGTGATTCTGCCATAAGGTCTGTCAGGGACTTTTAAACCTTCTTTATTTTTTTATTAAACATTTTAAAGATGTTTTTGCTTAATTAACGAGATGGTTGAGTTATTGATAAATCAGGAAATCGACATTTAAGAGTCCATTTTAAATCCTTTGTAAATCCACTCCACAAGGGCCTATCAACGTGGAACTTTCTAGGGTCATCAGAGACATTACCATGATGAACCCTATTCCGTTTGGTGTTGATATCTTAACTATTACCCAGGTGTCCTTTCTGCCGTCCTATGAACCCTGTTCATTGCTGCTTGCAGCTACAGTAAATGTACCTTCTTCTTCATGAAGGGAAAATGCACCCTTGATTCTCTCCCTGCCTCCCTCTTTCTCTCCCTGCCTCCCTCTTTCTCTCCCTGCCTCCCTCTTTCTCTCCCTGCCTCCCTCTTTCTCTCCCTGCCAGTATTTCTTCCACCACCGTAACAACCTGGACATCAGCTCCGTGATAAATGAGACATACAGGCTGATGGAGAGCACCCCAGCAGACATCCACCCCAGGAACATGCTGGATGACTTTCAGCCTCTGACCAGGGGACAGTACCCTGTCTTCAACAAGTACCCCACCTACATAGTGGAGTACCAGTCTCAGGAGAGAGAGAGGATACGCCAACAGGAAGTGGACTACCTCAGAGAGAGGTCAGATTATATCATTGGCATCTTATCCTTTCTGTGGCATTCTAGAACACTGGCAAAGACGATAAGGTTCACACAAAGTCAAACTCAAACTCTTTAATATCTTATCTCTGTTTTTCTTGCAGTAGCAAGGGGGAAAAGCTTGACACGGACGTTTCGGTCAAAGCCTTCTTCAGTATTTGTGTCAAAGAACAGTGTCAGATATGTGTGTGTGTCTCTCCAGGCAGGCGGTGCAGGAGCTGCGTGCGAAGGCGGTTCAGAGGCAGGCTGAGGACGAGGCATGGTACACCCAGCAGGAGATACTGCAGCAGGCTGAGGAGAAACGCAGGGACATCCTACAGCAGGAGGAGAGCAAGCTGGCTGAACAGAGAACCAGGTCAGAGAACAGACAGACAGTCATCTATGTCTGCCAATTTATTACGACATCAATCATTCAGGTAGCCTAGTGGTTAGAGTGTAGGGACGGCAGGTAGCCTAGTGGTTAGAGTGTAGGGCCGGCAGGTAGCCTAGTGGTTAGAGTGTAGGGGCGGCAGGTAGCCTAGTGGTTAGAGTGTAGGGACGGCAGGTAGCCTAGTGGTTAGAGTGTATGGACGGCAGGTAGCCTAGTGGTTAGAGTGTAGGGACGGCAGGTAGCCTAGTGGTTAGAGTGTAGGGGCGGCAGGTAGCCTAGTGGTTAGAGTGTAGGGGCGGCAGGTAGCCTAGTGGTTAGAGTGTAGGGGCGGCAGGTAGCCTAGTGGTTAGAGGGTAGGGGCGGCAGGTAGCCTAGTGGTTAGAGTGTAGGGGCGGCAGGTAGCCTAGTGGTTAGAGCGTAAGGACGGCAGGTAGCCTAGTGGTTAGAGTGGACGGACGGCAGGTAGCCTAGTGGTTAGAGTGTAGGGGCAGGCAGGTAGCCTAGTGGTTAGAGTGTAGGGGCGGCAGGTAGCCTAGTGGTTAGAGTGTAGGGACGGCAGGTAGCCTAGTGGTTAGAGGGTAGGGGCGGCAGGTAGCCTAGTGGTTAGAGGGTAGGGGCGGCAGGTAGCCTAGTGGTTAGAGTGCAGGGGCGGCAGGTAGCCTAGTGGTTAGAGTGTAGGGGCGGCAGGTAGCCTAGTGGTTAGAGTGTAGGGACGGCAGGTAGCCTAGTGGTTAGAGGGTAGGGGCGGCAGGTAGCCTAGTGGTTAGAGTGTAGGGGCAGACAGGTAGCCTAGTGGTTAGAGTGTAGGGACGGCAGGTAGCCTAGTGGTTAGAGTGTAGGGGCGGCAGGTAGCCTAGTGGTTAGAGTGTAGGGGCGGCAGGTAGCCTAGTGGTTAGAGTGTAGGGGCGGCAGGTAGCCTAGTGGTTAGAGTGTAGGGGCGGCAGGTAGCCTAGTGGTTAGAGTGTAGGGGCGGCAGGTAGCCTAGTGGTTAGAGTGTAGGGGCGGCAGGTAGCCTAGTGGTTAGAGTGTAGGGACGGCAGGTAGCCTAGTGGTTAGAGTGTAAGGACGGCAGGTAGCCTAGTGGTTAGAGTGTAGGGACGGCAGGTAGACTAGTGGTTAGAGCTTTGGGCCAGTAACCGAAAGGTTGCTAGATCGAATCCCGTGAGCAAGGCAGTTAACCCACTGTTCCCGGGCGCCGAAGACGTGGATGTCGATTAAGGCAGCCGCCCACACCTCTCTGATTCAGAGAGGAAGACACATTTCAGTTGAATACATTCAGTTGTACAATTTGACTAGCCCCCCTCCCCCCCTTTCCAAGCCAGAACTGTGTTTGCATCATGTAGGAGGAGTATTCAGTCAGGATCCTCAGAAGGAAGAACATTCTGAGGTAATGTGACACTCCCATGTCATAGTTATTGATCCTCATAAATGACTTGGTACAGGCCCATCAAATGTGATGTCACTAATTAAGATGAAATAGACTTGAGTTCCTTGTTCCAAGGTTTATTTATCTGACAGTCTGTAATGTGTTCCAAGGTTTATTTATCTGACAGTCTGTAATGTGTTCCAAGGTTTATTTATCTGACAGTCTGTAATGTGTCCCCAGGTTAGTCTGACAGTCTGTAATGTATCCCCAGGTTAGTCTGACAGTCTGTAATGTATTCCCAGGTTAGTCTGACAGTCTGTAATGTATCCCCAGGTTAGTCTGACAGTCTGTAATGTATCCCCAGGTTAGTCTGACAGTCTGTAATGTATCCCCAGGTTAGTCTCTCTGACAGTCTGTAATGTATCCCCAGTTTAGTCTGACAGTCTGTAATGTATCCCCAGGTTAGTCTCTCTGACAGTCTGTAATGTATCCCCAGGTTAGTCTCTCTGACAGTCTGTAATGTGTCCCCAGGTTAGTCTCTCTGACAGTCTGTAATGTATCCCCAGGTTAGTCTCTCTGACAGTCTGTAATGTATCCCCAGGTTAGTCTCTCTGACAGTCTGTAATGTGTCCCCAGGTTAGTCTCTCTGACAGTCTGTAATGTGTCCCCAGGTTAGTCTGACAGTCTGTAATGTATCCCCAGGTTAGTCTGACAGTCTGTAATGTGTCCCCAGGTTAGTCTAACAGTCTGTAATGTATCCCCAGGTTAGTCTCTGACAGTCTGTAATGTGTCCCCAGGTTAGTCTCTCTGACAGTATGTAATGTATCCCCAGGTTAGTCTGACAGTCTGTAATGTGTTCCAAGGTTTATTTATCTGACAGTCTGTAATGTATCCCCAGGTTAGTCTGACAGTCTGTAATGTGTCCCCACGTTAGTCTCTCTGATAGTCTGTAATGTGTCCCCAGGTTAGTCTGACAGTCTGTAATGTGTCCCCAGGTTAGTCTGACAGTCTGTAATGTATCCCCAGGTTAGTCTGACAGTCTGTAATGTGTCCCCAGGTTAGTCTCTCTGACAGTCTGTAATGTATCCCCAGGTTAGCCTGACAGTCTGTAATGTATCCCCAGGTTAGTCTCTCTGACAGTCTGTAATGTGTCCCAGGTTAGTCTCTCTGACAGTCTGTAATGTATCCCCAGGTTAGTCTCTCTGACAGTCTGTAATGTGTCCCCAGGTTAGTCTCTCTGATAGTCTGTAATGTGTCCCCAGGTTAGTCTGACAGTCTGTAATGTGTCCCCAGGTTAGTCTGACAGTCTGTAATGTATCCCCAGGTTAGTCTGACAGTCTGTAATGTGTCCCCAGGTTAGTCTCTCTGACAGTCTGTAATGTATCCCCAGGTTAGCCTGACAGTCTGTAATGTATCCCCAGGTTAGTCTCTCTGACAGTCTGTAATGTGTCCCAGGTTAGTCTCTCTGACAGTCTGTAATGTATCCCCAGGTTAGTCTCTCTGACAGTCTGTAATGTGTCCCCAGGTTAGTCTCTCTGACAGTCTGTAATGTGTCCCCAGGTTAGTCTCTCTGACAGTCTGTAATGTGTCCCCAGGTTAGTCTCTCTGACAGTCTGTAATGTGTCCCCAGGTTAGTCTCTCTGACAGTCTGTAATGTATCCCCAGGTTAGTCTGACAGTCTGTAATGTATCCCCAGGTTAGTCTCTCTGACAGTCTGTAATGTGTCCCCAGGTTAGTCTCTCTGACAGTCTGTAATGTGTCCCCAGGTTAGTCTAACCGTCTGTGATGTGTCCCCAGGTTAGTCTGACAGTCTGTAATGTATCCCCAGGTTAGTCTCTCTGACAGTCTGTAATGTGTCCCCAGGTTAGTCTCTCTGACAGTCTGTAATGTATCCCCAGGTTAGTCTGACAGTCTGTAATGTGTCCCCAGGTTAGTCTCTCTGACAGTCTGTAATGTATCCCCAGGTTAGTCTGACAGTCTGTAATGTGTCCCCAGGTTAGTCTCTCTGACAGTCTGTAATGTGTCCCCAGGTTAGTCTCTCTGACAGTCTGTAATGTATCCCCAGGTTAGTCTCTCTGACAGTCTGTAATGTGTCCCCAGGTTAGTCTCTCTGACAGTCTGTAATGTATCCCCAGGTTAGTCTGACAGTCTGTAATGTGTCCCCAGGTTAGTCTCTCTGACAGTCTGTAATGTGTCCCCAGGTTAGTCTAACCGTCTGTGATGTGTCCCCAGGTTAGTCTAACCGTCTGTAATGTGTCCCCAGGTTAGTCTGACAGTCTGTAATGTATCCCCAGGTTAGTCTGACAGTCTGTAATGTGTCCCCAGGTTAGTCTCTCTGACAGTCTGTAATGTATCCCCAGGTTAGCCTGACAGTCTGTAATGTATCCCCAGGTTAGTCTCTCTGACAGTCTGTAATGTGTCCCAGGTTAGTCTCTCTGACAGTCTGTAATGTATCCCCAGGTTAGTCTCTCTGACAGTCTGTAATGTGTCCCCAGGTTAGTCTCTCTGATAGTCTGTAATGTGTCCCCAGGTTAGTCTGACAGTCTGTAATGTGTCCCCAGGTTAGTCTGACAGTCTGTAATGTATCCCCAGGTTAGTCTGACAGTCTGTAATGTGTCCCCAGGTTAGTCTCTCTGACAGTCTGTAATGTATCCCCAGGTTAGCCTGACAGTCTGTAATGTATCCCCAGGTTAGTCTCTCTGACAGTCTGTAATGTGTCCCAGGTTAGTCTCTCTGACAGTCTGTAATGTATCCCCAGGTTAGTCTCTCTGACAGTCTGTAATGTGTCCCCAGGTTAGTCTCTCTGACAGTCTGTAATGTGTCCCCAGGTTAGTCTCTCTGACAGTCTGTAATGTGTCCCCAGGTTAGTCTCTCTGACAGTCTGTAATGTGTCCCCAGGTTAGTCTCTCTGACAGTCTGTAATGTATCACCAGGTTAGTCTGACAGTCTGTAATGTATCCCCAGGTTAGTCTCTCTGACAGTCTGTAATGTGTCCCCAGGTTAGTCTAACCGTCTGTGATGTGTCCCCAGGTTAGTCTGACAGTCTGTAATGTATCCCCAGGTTAGTCTCTCTGACAGTCTGTAATGTGTCCCCAGGTTAGTCTCTCTGACAGTCTGTAATGTATCCCCAGGTTAGTCTGACAGTCTGTAATGTGTCCCCAGGTTAGTCTCTCTGACAGTCTGTAATGTATCCCCAGGTTAGTCTGACAGTCTGTAATGTGTCCCCAGGTTAGTCTCTCTGACAGTCTGTAATGTGTCCCCAGGTTAGTCTCTCTGACAGTCTGTAATGTATCCCCAGGTTAGTCTCTCTGACAGTCTGTAATGTGTCCCCAGGTTAGTCTCTCTGACAGTCTGTAATGTATCCCCAGGTTAGTCTGACAGTCTGTAATGTGTCCCCAGGTTAGTCTCTCTGACAGTCTGTAATGTGTCCCCAGGTTAGTCTAACCGTCTGTGATGTGTCCCCAGGTTAGTCTGACAGTCTGTAATGTATCCCCAGGTTAGTCTCTCTGACAGTCTGTAATGTGTCCCCAGGTTAGTCTCTCTGACAGTCTGTAATGTATCCCCAGGTTAGTCTGACAGTCTGTAATGTGTCCCCAGGTTAGTCTCTCTGACAGTCTGTAATGTATCCCCAGGTTAGTCTGACAGTCTGTAATGTGTCCCCAGGTTAGTCTCTCTGACAGTCTGTAATGTGTCCCCAGGTTAGTCTCTCTGACAGTCTGTAATGTATCCCCAGGTTAGTCTCTCTGACAGTCTGTAATGTGTCCCCAGGTTAGTCTCTCTGACAGTCTGTAATGTATCCCCAGGTTAGTCTGACAGTCTGTAATGTGTCCCCAGGTTAGTCTCTCTGACAGTCTGTAATGTGTCCCCAGGTTAGTCTAACCGTCTGTGATGTGTCCCCAGGTTAGTCTAACCGTCTGTGATGTGTCCCCAGGTTAGTCTGACAGTCTGTAATGTGTCCCCAGGTTAGTCTGACAGTCTGTAATGTATCCCCAGGTTAGTCTGACAGTCTGTAATGTGTCCCCAGGTTAGTCTCTCTGACAGTCTGTAATGTATCCCCAGGTTAGCCTGACAGTCTGTAATGTATCCCCAGGTTAGTCTCTCTGACAGTCTGTAATGTATCCCCAGGTTAGTCTCTCTGACAGTCTGTAATGTGTCTCCAGGTTAGTCTGACAGTCTGTAATGTGTCCCCAGGTTAGTCTCTCTGACAGTCTGTAATGCATCCCCAGGTTAGTCTGACAGTCTAATGTGTCCCCAGGTTAGTCTGACAGTCTGTAATGTATCCCCAGGTTAGTCTCTCTGACAGTCTGTAAATCGTCTCCAGGTTAGTCTCTCTGACAGTCTGTAATGTGTCTCCAGGTTAGTCTCTCTGACAGTCTGTAATGCATCTCCAGGTTAGTCTCTCTGACAGTCTGTAATGCGTCCCTAGGTTAGTCTCTCTGACGGTCTGTAATGCGTCTCCAGGTTAACAGCCATGAAGCGTGAGTTGAAGGTGAAGGAGCTCCAGCTGATGGATGCTGCCAGGAGACGCTTCCTGAAACAGCAGCAGGACCAGAGACTGACTGAACTACACAGACTGGACGAGCAGATACAGAGGAAGGTCTGTTTTCACTTCAGTCACCTCCCTGTATTTAATATTGAAAGAAGAGATTCATTCCATCCTTTTATTTTGTGTGTAATGTGATGGGGTGTCTATATGTACTCTACTGTATATAATGGGGTGTCTATGTCCTCTACTGTATATAATGGGGTGTCTATGTGTCCTCTGTCTATAATGGGGTGTCTGTCCTCTACTGTCTATAATGGGGTATCTATATGTCCTCTAATGTATATAATGGGGTGTCTATATGTACTCTACTGTATATAATGGGGTGTCTATGTGTCCTCTGTCTATAATGGGGTGTCTATATGTCCTCTACTGTCTATAATGGGGTGTCTATGTACTCTACTGTATATAATGGGGTGTCTATATGTCCTCTACTGTATATAATGGGGTGTGTTAATGTCCTCTAATGTATATAATGGGGTGTCTATATGTACTCTACTGTATATAATGGGGTGTCTATATGTCCTCTACTGTATATAATGGGGTGTGTTAATGTCCTCTACTATATATAATGGGGTGTCTATATGTACTATACTGTATATAATGAGGTGTCTATATGTACTGTATGGTGTGTTTGTTGGGCTCAGATGAACACCAGAGACCAGGAGACGGCAGCAGCAGTACAGGACATACAAGTCAGACAGATGGAGCTGGAAGCACAGAGACGCCTGTTTGAACAGGTCAGGACTGTCATCACAACAACAATGTGCAGAGACCCGCCCCTGAGACAAACACCATCTCGTCATTCACATTATATTCCGTGCAGCATGAAGTTAAGACACCACACGTCATTGGCCATTTTAACGCTGTCCAGCTACAATATGGCTTGGTCTTCATTCACCAGACCGTGATGTCACCGTGTAATCCTTGTGATGTAGCGACTGGCCAAGGAGCAGGTGCGTGTGACTCAGGAGGTCAGAGCAGAGGTGGATACCAGGAGACACAGGTCAGAGGTCGAGGAGACCACCTTCCAACACCTCCTTAACAACGACACTGACGTCAGCCTGGGAACCAAGAAGGTGAGCATTCATCTACTGTATACTTCCAGAGACTGAAATATAGGGGGTTATTAAACAATGACTGGAGAGAGAGAGACTGACCTCCTCCCCATCTCAGGTTCTAGACTGAAATATATAGGGGGTTATTGAACAATGACTGGAGAGAGAGAGAGACTGACCTCCTCCCCATCTCAGGTTCTAGACTGAAATATATAGGGGGTTATTGAACAATGACTGGAGAGAGAGAGACTGACCTCCCCGTCTCAGGTTCTAGACTGAAATATAGGGAGTTATTGAACAATGACTGGAGAGAGAGAGAGAATGACCACCTCCCCGTCTCAGGTTCTAGAGGAGTGTTTAGCTGAAGCAGGCCAGCTGGGAGTGGACACCGAGTGGCAGGCTGAGGTGATGAGGCGTCTAGACCAGGAGGATGCAGCCCGGGACAGACACTACCACCATCTGGCTGGACTACACAGAGAGACCCTCACCAAGGAGCAGCAGCTAGTTAACATCATGGAGGACGTAGAGGGACAGAGGGTAGGAGAGATGATGTAGAGGGTATATACAGTAGGTCATGAGGACGTGGAGGGACAGAGGGTAGGAGGAGAGATGATGATGTAGAGGGTATATACAGTAGGTCATGAGGGACAGAGGGTAGGAGGAGAGATGATGATGTACAGGGTATATACAGTAGGTCATGAGGACGTAGAGGGACAGAGGGTAGGAGAGATGATGTAGAGGGTATATACAGTAGGTCATGAGGGACAGAAGGTAGGAGGAGAGATGATGATGTAGAGGGTATATACAGTAGGTCATGAGGGACAGAGGGTAGGAGGAGAGATGAGGATGTAGAGGGTATATACAGTAGGTCATGAGGGACAGAGGGTAGGAGGAGAGATGATGATGTAGAGGAGGGTATATACAGTAGGTCATGAGGACGTAGAGGGACATAGGGTAGGAGGAGAGATGATGATGTAGAGGAGGGTATATACAGTAGGTCATGAGGGACAGAGGGTAGGAGGAGAGATGATGATGTAGAGAGGGTATATACAGTAGGTCATGAGGACGTAGAAGGACAGAGGGTAGGAGGAGAGATGATGTCGAGGAGGGTATATACAGTAGGTCATGCGGAGAGATGAGGATGATGTAGAGAGGGTATATACAGTAGGTCATGAGGACGTAGAGGGACAGAGGGTAGGAGGGGAGATGATGTAGAGGGTATATACAGTAGGTCATGAGGACATAGAGGGACAGAGGGTAGGAGGGGAGATGATGTAGAGTATATACAGTAGGTCATGAGGGACAGAGGGTAGGAGGAGAGATGATGATGTAGAGGGTATATACAGTAGGTCATGAGGGACGTGGAGGGGGTGTGTTCAGCGGAGGAGGGGGTGTGTTCAGCAGGAGGTGTGCAGTGTGTTCAGGGGAGGAGGGGGTGGTGTTCAGCGGGAGGAGGGGGTGGTGTTCAGCGGGAGGAGGGGGTGGTGTTCAGCGGGAGGAGGGGGTGGTGTTCAGCGGGAGGAGGGGGTGGTGTTCAGCGGGAGGAGGGGGTGGTGTTCAGCGGAGGAGGGGGTGGTGTTCAGCGGAGGAGGGGGTGGTGTTCAGCGGAGGAGGGGGTGGTGTTCAGCGGAGGAGGGGGTGGTGTTCAGCGGGAGGAGGGGGTGGTGTTCAGCGGAGGAGGGGGTGGTGTTCAGCGGAGGAGGGGGTTGGTGTTCAGCGGGAGGAGGGGGTGGTGTTCAGCGGGAGGAGGGGGTGTGCAATGTGTTCAGCAGGAGGTGTGCAGTGTGTTCAGCGGGAGGAGTGCAGTGTGGTCAGCGGGAGGAGGGGGTGTGCAGTGTGTTCAGCGGGAGGAGGGGGTGTGCAGTGTGTTCAGCAGGTGTGCAGTGTGTTCATTCTGCGTTTCAGTGGGAGGAGGTGGTGTCTCAGAAGGCCCAGCTAGAGGAGCAGAGGCAGGCTGCAGCCACAGCCGAGGCCAACAGGAGAGTCTTCCTCAGCCAGGAGGAAGAGGAGAACGAGCAGCACAGAGACAACCTCCGCAGGAGCCAGGACCACTCACTCAGTGAGCCCAGACCCATAGAAATATATGTTGTGGAGAGAATAGGCAGTCAGATATAGAATGTATAGAGGACCTATCTGCAGTATGCTGAGTATTCTACCCCACCACCCACACTACTACACTACAGTCCTGTCACCTAAGGTTACAGTGTCCTCTAAGCTAATAGTTGATGTTGAAGGTTACAGTGTTCCTCTAAGCTAATAGTTGATGTTGAATGTGTCAGTGTTCCTCTAAGCTAATAGTTGAAGGTTACAGTGTTCCTCTAAGCTAATAGTTGATGTTGAAGGTGCCAGTGTTCCTCTAAGCTAATAGTTGATGTTGAAGGTTAGTGTTCCTCTAAGCTAATAGTTGATGTTGAAGGTTAGTGTTCCTCTAAGCTAATAGTTGATGTTGAAGGTTACAGTGTTCCTCTAAGCTAATAGTTGATGTTGAAGGTGTCAGTGTTCCTCTAAGCTAATAGTTGATGTTGAAGGTTACAGTGTTCCTCTAAGCTAATAGTTGAAGGTTAGTGTTCCTCTAAGCTAATAGTTGATGTTGAAGGTTACAGTGTTCCTCTAAGCTAATAGTTGATGTTGAAGGTGTCAGTGTTTATCTAAGCTAATAGTTGAAGGTTACAGTGTTCCTCTAAGCTAATAGTTGATGTTGAAGGTGCCAGTGTTCCTCTAAGCTAATAGTTGATGTTGAAGGTTACAGTGTTCCTCTAAGCTAATAGTTGATGTTGAAGGTTACAGTGTTCCTCTAAGCTAATAGTTGATGTTGAAGGTGTCAGTGTTCCTCTAAGCTAATAGTTGATGTTGAAGGTTACAGTGTTCCTCTAAGCTAATAGTTGATGTTTAATGTCACAGTGTTCCTCTAAGCTAATAGTTGAAGGTTACAGTGTTCCTCTAAGCTAATAGTTGATGTTGAAGGTTACAGTGTTCCTCTAAGCTAATAGTTGAAGGTTAGTGTTCCTCTAAGCTAATAGTTGATGTTGAAGGTTACAGTGTTCCTCTAAGCTAATAGTTGATGTTGAAGGTGTCAGTGTTTATCTAAGCTAATAGTTGAAGGTTACAGTGTTCCTCTAAGCTAATAGTTGTTGAAGGTGCCAGTGTTCCTCTAAGCTAATAGTTGATGTTGAAGGTTACAGTGTTCCTCTAAGCTAATAGTTGATGTTGAAGGTTACAGTGTTCCTCTAAGCTAATAGTTGATGTTGAATGTGCCAGTGTTCCTCTAAGCTAATAGTTGATGTTGAAGGTTAGTGTTCCTCTAAGCTAATAGTTGATGTTGAAGGTTAGTGTTCCTCTAAGCTAATAGTTGATGTTGAAGGTTAGTGTTCCTCTAAGCTAATAGGTGATGTTGAAGGTTACAGTGTTCCTCTAAGCTAATAGTTGATGTTTAATGTTAGTGTTCCTCTAAGCTAATAGTTGAAGATTAGTGTTCCTCTAACCTAATAGTTGATGTTGAAGGTTAGTGTTCCTCTAAGCTAATAGTTGATGTTGAAGGTGTCAGTGTTTATCTAAGCTAATAGTTGAAGGTTACAGTGTTCCTCTAAGCTAATAGTTGATGTTGAAGGTGCCAGTGTTCCTCTAAGCTAATAGTTGATGTTGAAGGTTACAGTGTTCCTCTAAGCTAATAGTTGATGTTGAAGGTTACAGTGTTCCTCTAAGCTAATAGTTGATGTTGAAGGTTACAGTGTTCCTCTAAGCTAATAGTTGATGTTGAAGGTTACAGTGTTCCTCTAAGCTAATAGTTGATGTTGAAGGTTACAGTGTTCCTCTAAGCTAATAGTTGAAGGTTACAGTGTTCCTCTAAGCTAATAGTTGATGTTGAAGGTTACAGTGTTCCTCTAAGGCAGGCAGTGTATGGGGTGTTGGTGACTAATACAGTATGTTTTGGCAGGTCAACAGTGGGAGATGAGAGCCAGGTCTCCATGCTCCACTAGTGGCCTGCTTCACAATCCTGTTGCTTCTCCTGGTCCTCATCAGTCTCAACAACGTCACAGTCCCAACAACATCTGTCTAAACAACCAGTCCACCTCAGACTCCTCCACTTGCTGTGAGTGTTTGACTGTCTGTACCACTCTTTATGTCACCTTTATTTAACAGGTAGACCAGTTGAGAACAGGTTCTTATTTACAACTGCGACCTGGCCAAGATAAAGCAAAGCAGTTTGACACAAAACACCTGGAATACACCTGGAATAAACACATGTACAGTCAATACCAATAGAAACACAGAGTTACACCTGGAATAAACACATGTACAGTCAATACCAATAGAAACAGAGTTACACCTGGAATAAACACATGTACAGTCAATACCAATAGAAACACAGAGTTACACCTGGAATAAACACATGTACAGTCAATACCAATAGAAACACAGAGTTACACCTGGAATAAACACATGTACAGTCAATACCAATAGAAACACAGAGTTACACCTGGAATAAACACATGTACAGTCAATACCAATAGAAACAGAGTTACACCTGGAATAAACACATGTACAGTCAATACCAATAGAAACACAGAGTTACACCTGGAATAAACACATGTACAGTCAATACCAATAGAAACAGAGTTACACCTGGAATAAACACATGTACAGTCAATACCAATAGAAACAGAGTTACACCTGGAATAAACACATGTACAGTCAATACCAATAGAAACAGAGTTACACCTGGAATAAACACATGTACAGTCAATACCAATAGAAACACAGAGTTACACCTGGAATAAACACATGTACAGTCAATACCAATAGAAACAGAGTTACACCTGGAATAAACACATGTACAGTCAATACCAATAGAAACACAGAGTTACACCTGGAATAAACACATGTACAGTCAATAAAACAATAGAAACACAGAGTTACACCTGGAATAAACACATGTACAGTCAATAAAACAATAGAAACACAGAGTTACACCTGGAATAAACACATGTACAGTCAATACCAATAGAAACACAGAGTTACACCTGGAATAAACACATGTACAGTCAATACCAATAGAAACACAGAGTTACACCTGGAATAAACACATGTACAGTCAATACCAATAGAAACACAGAGTTACACCTGGAATAAACACATGTACAGTCAATACCAATAGAAACACAGAGTTACACCTGGAATAAACACATGTACAGTCAATACCAATAGAAACACAGAGTTACACCTGGAATAAACACATGTACAGTCAATACCAATAGAAACACAGAGTTACACCTGGAATAAACACATGTACAGTCAATACCAATAGAAACACAGAGTTACACCTGGAATAAACACATGTACAGTCAATACCAATAGAAACACAGAGTTACACCTGGAATAAACACATGTACAGTCAATACCAATAGAAACACAGAGTTACACCTGGAATAAACACATGTACAGTCAATACCAATAGAAACACAGAGTTACACCTGGAATAAACACATGTACAGTCAATACCAATAGAAACAGAGTTACACCTGGAATAAACACATGTACAGTCAATACCAATAGAAACACAGAGTTACACCTGGAATAAACACATGTACAGTCAATACCAATAGAAACAGAGTTACACCTGGAATAAACACATGTACAGTCAATACCAATAGAAACACAGAGTTACACCTGGAATAAACACATGTACAGTCAATACCAATAGAAACACAGAGTTACACCTGGAATAAACACATGTACAGTCAATACCAATAGAAACAGAGTTACACCTGGAATAAACACATGTACAGTCAATACCAATAGAAACACAGAGTTACACCTGGAATAAACACATGTACAGTCAATACCAATAGAAACAGAGTTACACCTGGAATAAACACATGTACAGTCAATACCAATAGAAACACAGAGTTACACCTGGAATAAACACATGTACAGTCAATACCAATAGAAACACAGAGTTACACCTGGAATAAACACATGTACAGTCAATACCAATAGAAACAGAGTTACACCTGGAATAAACACATGTACAGTCAATACCAATAGAAACACAGTTACACCTGGAATAAACACATGTACAGTCAATACCAATAGAAACACAGAGTTACACCTGGAATAAACACATGTACAGTCAATACCAATAGAAACACAGAGTTACACCTGGAATAAACACATGTACAGTCAATACCAATAGAAACACAGAGTTACACCTGGAATAAACACATGTACAGTCAATACCAATAGAAACACAGTTACACCTGGAATAAACACATGTACAGTCAATACCAATAGAAACAGAGTTACACCTGGAATAAACACATGTACAGTCAATACCAATAGAAACAAATCTACATTCACTGTTTCTACAGGTCTGTACTCCAGAAGAAAATATCAACAGAATCCTCATCTACCAAGACGTTATTCAGTGTTCCCACTAATCTTGCTGAGTGTACATCCAGACAGTAAGTCCCTGAAGAGTCCTGTGGTGTCTTGTTTTCTCAGTCTCTCTGGACCGGGGTCGAGGGGAGCTGGACTGCAGAGAGAGGGAGTTGATGCAGAACATCAGAGAGCTACGGCAGAAACTGGCGGCCCGCGCCAAAAACTCCAACTCTACCGTCTCCCAGTAACCACGACGACACACAAACACACCTGCTGTGCCTTTTTGTTTTGCATATCTAGACTTGAAAAGGAAACTGAAATGGTTTGTGGTTTTCTGTCCGTTTTGAAAGAAGATGCTGATATTATTTGCCTTAACAAACAGCTGTCCTCTAACCACAACCCTGGTGTTGACTAGTTAAAGAGGGATTAAATGAAAGCATTCCATGGTCTTAATGAGATTTGTAGCACAACCCTCTCCTGTGTATATTTAGTTATTTAAGTTGTTTTTAAATATTGTTGTATCAACTCAGTCATTTTATCTCTGCCTTGTTGACTAGTTTCAGTCTTTGCCAGACTATACTCACCAGTCGTGCTCTGGTCTGATGGTGACTTGCTAACCTCAGCATAGGTATCCAGGTAATTCACCTTTTAATAAAGCCTTAGCAAATCAAATTGTATTTGTCAGATTCTTTGTAAACAACAGGTGTAGACTAACAGTGAAATGCTTGGTAAACAACAGGTGTAGACTAACAGTGAAATGCTTGGTAAACAACAGGTGTAGACTAACAGTGAAATGCTTGGTAAACAACAGGTGTAGACTTACAGTGAAATGCTGACTGACTTCACAACAATGTAGAGAGAAAGAAAACAGGTAATAATATGAGTTATAATATACACACAGGGCGAGTAACGATCACTTGGACACACACAGGGCGAGTAACGATCACTAGGACACACACAGGGCGAGTAACGATCACTTGGACACACACAGGGCGAGTAACGATCACTTGGACACACACAGGGCGAGTAACGATCACTAGGACACACACAGGGCGAGTAACGATCAATTGGCTTCAATCAGTGTAGGTGAAGGGGAGGAGACAAGTTAAAGAAGGATTTTTGAGCCTTGAGACATGGATTGTGTCTGTGTAACATTTAGGGTGTATGGGCAAGACAAAAGATTGAGGTGCCTTTGAACGGGGTATGGCAGTAGGTGTCAAGCGCCTCCAGTTTGAGTATGTCAAGAACTGCAACGCTGCTGGGTTTTTTCACGCTCAACGGTTTCAACACCCAGCCAACTTGACACAACTGTGGGAAGCATTGGAGTCAACATGGGCCAGCATCCCTGTGGAACGCTTTCGACACAGTGAGAGAAAGAGTGATAGACTCACATTGCAGGGACAAGTCTGTGAAGAATGCAGTCAGGTGTTATCAGCCTCCACTGAGCTGATCAGACAGTCATGTTCACCTCTGTCACTCAACTAGACTTCTCTCCCCCACTAAGGGAGGGAGTGCTTTAAACAGCAGGTCTCTGTCACGCTCTCACTCCCACAACAGCTCACCTGTCCCCCCCAGCACACTGCAACCCACAGGTGGAATGTCCTCATAGAAATAACAATACTAGACCGGGCATCCCCATTCAAGTCAATGTAATTCTACTTCTATGGGTGTAGCCAACTGTACAATTGATTGAGGGGGGCAGGTCTCAGAAACCTCACGGCTGCTACTCCATCCCGGTCTGTGTCTCCGCGAGGGTTTTTCACTCAGTAGCAGCAGTAGGTAACGACAGGTAATACGTGTTGATCAGAGAGCCTTGTACAGCTTCACTATGAACCTGCAGAGCAACGGCCTGTCTGTTCAGTGGTACCTGAAGTCCAAGCCGGTGGGGAAGGTGAGGCGGCGTGTACAGGAGATGAAAAACCCATCTGTGTCCCTGGTGTCGGGCGACGTTGACCTCAGCCACAACGAGAGCACCAGATTGGCCATGGACGCCTTGCTGAACCAGGGATTGGACATGTACCAGGAAGTACTGGCTGGAGAGGGCGAAGTGGACTTCCTGTCCAAGGAGGAGAAAAGTTGGTATTTTTTTATACTCTGTTCCTCTTATCTACCTTAAACCCTCTGTCTGTTCCTGACTCCTCTTATCTACCTTAATCCATCAGTCTGTCCCTGCCTCTTATCTACCTTAAACCCTCAGTCTGTCCCTTACTCCTCTTATCTACCTTAAACCCATCTGTCTGTTCTAGTACTGTATTTCTTGCACAACTGTAAAGGGCTTCCTCCCTGAAAAGCATTGTGTAAAAAGCACTAGATATAAAGCCAATGTATTATCACTTATGTTTCTTTAAAGGTTATATCCTGGAGAACACTACAGACCTGAGCACCAGCAGTCTGTGTGGGACGGAGAACGACGACCAGGCAGAGGGCTCCACCACCTCTTCCCAGACAAACACCTGTTGTCCATCGGTGTTGGAGAGCGAGCCCCCTGGCTTGGACCATGGCTGGCCGGCAGAGGACTGGAGCTACCGCCTGCAGGGTGAACCCAGTGTAGAGGTCTACTTCCAGTCTGATAGAGCAGCCAGCATGAAAGACCTGCTCAGAGAGTTCATCAGCAAGGCCACAATGGTACGTCATACAACTTCACTGGTAACGATTTGGAGATGTCAATCTACTCTCATGATTATACCTGCATTATATTTTTGCAGACTTTTAGAAAGCTGCTGATGTCTGAATGCCCTGAAAGTTGGATAATGATGTTTTGAGAGTTTGATCAAGCAGATTCAGTATCGTCTATAATTAAGCAATAAAGCCCAAGGAGGTGTGGTACATAGCCACTATACCACAGCTAAAGGCTGTTCTTACGCACGACGCAACGCGGAGTGCCTGGATACAGTCCGTAGCTATGGTATATTGGCCATATATCAAACCCTGAGGTGCCTTATTGCTATTATGAACTCGTTACCAACGTATTTAGAGCAGTAAAAATAAATCTCGTCATACCCGTGGTATACGGTCTGATATACCACGGCTGTCAGCCAATCAGCATTCAAGGGCTCAAACCAGCCAGTTTTATAATGACAACTAATAATGTGGAAGATACGAATCACAGCAAACATGTGATATGTCTGCAGGTTCTGGCCATTGTAATGGACACATTCAGTGATGTGGAGATGTTCTGTGACATCCTGGAGGCAACCAGGAAGAGGAATGTGTCTGTCTACCTGCTCCTGGACCATATCAACCTGCAGGTCTTTGTCAAGATGTGTGAGACGCTACAGATCAACAGTAATCACCTCACTGTGAGTCTCATCATGATATTTAGATGACACTAATGATTGCAAAAGGTGGGGCGGCAGGTAGCCTAGTGGTTAGAGTGGCAGGTAACCTAGTGGTTAGAGGAGGCAGGTAGCCTAGTGGTTAGAGAGGCAGGTAACCTAGTGGTTAGAGAGGCAGGTAGCCTAGTGGTTAGAGGAGGCAGGTAGCCTAGTGGTTAGAGTGGCAGGTAACCTAGTGGTTAGAGAGGCAGGTAACCTAGTGGTTAGAGTGGCAGGTAACCTAGTGGTTAGAGAGGCAGGTAGCCTAGTGGTTAGAGTGGCAGGTAACCTAGTGGTTAGAGTGGCAGGTAACCTAGTGGTTAGAGAGGCAGGTAACCTAGTGGTTAGAGTGGCAGGTAGCCTAGTGGTTAGAGAGGCAGGTAACCTAGTGGTTAGAGTGGCAGGTAACCTAGTGGTTAGAGAGGCAGGTAACCTGTGGTTAGAGTGGCAGGTAACCTAGTGGTTAGAGAGGCAGGTAGCCTAGTGGTTAGAGAGGCAGGTAGCCTAGTGGTTAGAGTGGCAGGTAACCTAGTGGTTAGAGGAGGCAGGTAGCCTAGTGGTTAGAGGAGGCAGGTAGCCTAGTGGTTAGAGAGGCAGGTAGCCTAGTGGTTAGAGGAGGCAGGTAACCTAGTGGTTAGAGTGGCAGGTAACCTAGTGGTTAGAGGAGGCAGGTAGCCTAGTGGTTAGAGGAGGCAGGTAGCCTAGTGGTTAGAGGAGGCAGGTAACCTAGTGGTTAGAGAGGCAGGTAGCCTAGTGGTTAGAGTGGCAGGTAGCCTAGTGGTTAGAGTGGCAGGTAGCCTAGTGGTTAGAGAGGCAGGTAACCTAGTGGTTAGAGGAGGCAGGTAGCCTAGTGGTTAGAGAGGCAGGTAGCCTAGTGGTTAGAGTGGCAGGTAGCCTAGTGGTTAGAGAGGCAGGTAGCCTAGTGGTTAGAGTGGCAGGTAACCTAGTGGTTAGAGGAGGCAGGTAGCCTAGTGGTTAGAGGAGGCAGGTAACCTAGTGGTTAGAGAGGCAGGTAGCCTAGTGGTTAGAGAGGCAGGTAACCTAGTGGTTAGAGAGGCAGGTAACCTAGTGGTTAGAGAGGCAGGTAGCCTAGTGGTTAGAGTGGCAGGTAACCTAGTGGTTAGAGAGGCAGGTAGCCTAGTGGTTAGAGTGGCAGGTAGCCTAGTGGTTAGAGTGGCAGGTAGCCTAGTGGTTAGAGAGGCAGGTAGCCTAGTGGTTAGAGTGGCAGGTAACCTAGTGGTTAGAGTGGCAGGTAGCCTAGTGGTTAGAGTGGCAGGTAGCCTAGTGGTTAGAGAGGCAGGTAACCTAGTGGTTAGAGTGGCAGGTAGCCTAGTGGTTAGAGTGGCAGGTAACCTAGTGGTTAGAGTGGCAGGTAACCTAGTGGTTAGAGTGGCAGGTAACCTAGTGGTTAGAGGAGGCAGGTAGCCTAGTGGTTAGAGAGGCAGGTAACCTAGTGGTTAGAGGAGGCAGGTAACCTAGTGGTTAGAGGAGGCAGGTAGCCTAGTGGTTAGAGAGGCAGGTAGCCTAGTGGTTAGAGAGGCAGGTAGCCTAGTGGTTAGAGAGGCAGGTAGCCTAGTGGTTAGAGAGGCAGGTAGCCTAGTGGTTAGAGTGGCAGGTAGCCTAGTGGTTAGAGAGGCAGGTAGCCTAGTGGTTAGAGTGGCAGGTAGCCTAGTGGTTAGAGTGGCAGGTAGCCTAGTGGTTAGAGTGGCAGGTAACCTAGTGGTTAGAGAGGCAGGTAGCCTAGTGGTTAGAGTGGCAGGTAGCCTAGTGGTTAGAGGAGGCAGGTAGCCTAGTGGTTAGAGAGGCAGGTAACCTAGTGGTTAGAGAGGCAGATAGCCTAGTGGTTAGAGAGGCAGGTAACCTAGTGGTTAGAGAGGCAGGTAACCTAGTGGTTAGAGGAGGCAGGTAGCCTAGTGGTTAGAGAGGCAGGTAGCCTAGTGGTTAGAGTGGCAGGTAGCCTAGTGGTTAGAGGAGGCAGGTAGCCTAGTGGTTAGAGAGGCAGGTAGCCTAGTGGTTAGAGTGGCAGGTAGCCTAGTGGTTAGAGTGGCAGGTAACCTAGTGGTTAGAGGAGGCAGGTAGCCTAGTGGTTAGAGTGGCAGGTAGCCTAGTGGTTAGAGAGGCAGGTAACCTAGTGGTTAGAGGAGGCAGGTAGCCTAGTGGTTAGAGTGGCAGGTAGCCTAGTGGTTAGAGAGGCAGGTAGCCTAGTGGTTAGAGAAGGCAGGTAACCTAGTGGTTAGAGTGGCAGGTAACCTAGTGGTTAGAGTGGCAGGTAGCCTAGTGGTTAGAGGAGGCAGGTAACCTAGTGGTTAGAGTGGCAGGTAACCTAGTGGTTAGAGTGGCAGGTAACCTAGTGGTTAGAGTGGCAGGTAACCTAGTGGTTAGAGTGGCAGGTAGCCTAGTGGTTAGAGTGGCAGGTAGCCTAGTGGTTAGAGAGGCAGGTAACCTAGTGGTTAGAGAGGCAGGTAACCTAGTGGTTAGAGAGGCAGGTAGCCTAGTGGTTAGAGAGGCAGGTAACCTAGTGGTTAGAGGAAGGTAACCTAGTGTTAGAGAGGCAGGTAACCTAGTGGTTAGAGAGGCAGGTAACCTAGTGGTTAGAGAGGCAGGTAACCTAGTGGTTAGAGAGGCAGGTAACCTAGTGGTTAGAGAGGCAGGTAACCTAGTGGTTAGAGTGGCAGGTAGCCTAGTGGTTAGAGTGGCAGGTAACCTAGTGGTTAGAGTGGCAGGTAGCCTAGTGGTTAGAGGAGGCAGGTAGCCTAGTGGTTAGAGGAGGCAGGTAACCTAGTGGTTAGAGGAGGCAGGTAACCTAGTGGTTAGAGGAGGCAGGTAACCTAGTGGTTAGAGGAGGCAGGTAACCTAGTGGTTAGAGGAGGCAGGTAACCTAGTGGTTAGAGGAGGCAGGTAGCCTAGTGGTTAGAGGAGGCAGGTAGCCTAGTGGTTAGAGTGGCAGGTAGCCTAGTGGTTAGAGTGGCAGGTAGCCTAGTGGTTAAAGTTGCTAGATAGAATTCCCGAGCAGACAAGGTAAAAATCTGTTGTTCTGCCCCTGAACAAGGCAGTCAACCCACTGTTCCTAGGCCATCATTGTAAATAAGAATTTGTTCTTAACTGACTTCCCTAGTTATATATATTTTTTAAAGGTAAACCTTTCAGACATTTCTTCATCTTTTTAACTGTACTGTAAACTAGCAATTTGGTGATAGCTTTTTGTGTTTGTCATTCACTCACTGCTACATGAAATGCCGCCGTATTCTGTCTGCAGAACATGTCGGTCCGTAGTATACAAGGAGAGACGTATTGTGCAAAGTCTGGAAGGAAACTCACCGGACAGATCAAAGAGAAGTTCATGATCATTGACTGCACTTTAGTGCTGGCTGGATCATACAGGTACATTTATGTTGTAGAATTAGCTAATAGTCACATCAGTCACAATCACAGTGGTTGACGTCATTCTGAATAGGGAGATCAACGTTATGATGGTTGATGTCATTCTGAATAGGTAGATCAACGTTATGATGGTTGACGTCATTCTGAATAGGTAGATCAACGTTATGATGGTTGTTTGAATTTTCAGAAATGTTTTGTAGTAGTAATAATATCTGTTCACTGTGCTCTGTTCCTCAGTTTCACCTGGCTGTCCTGGCAGGTCCACAGAAGCCTGGCTGTGCTCTTCAAGGGCAGCGCGGTCAAGCCATTCGACCTGGAGTTCAGGAAGCTCTACGCCAGCTCCAAGCCTGTGCCAGCCTTCCTCACCGTGGCAACGGAGCTCAACCTTACCAGGCCGCTTATCACCCATCAAGCAGCAGCCACCTCAACCCCACTGACAAACCTTCCTTGCCCCAGTGCTGGTACCACGACCCAGAACAGATACTTCAACAACCAGGCTATGGATCAACCAACCACCACAGTTGTGCCCAGATTCAACACTCAATCTACTGTTCAACCAACTACAACCACCCAGCAAAGACACCCCAACACTCAGCCAACAGCACCACCAGCCTCCCAGCAGAGACACCCCAACACTCAGCCAACAGCACCACCAACCTCCCAGCAGAGGTACCCCAACACTCAACCAATAGCACCACCAACCTCCCATCAGAGGTACCCCAACACTCAGCCAATAGCACCACCAACCTCCCATCAGAGGTACCCCAACACTCAGCCAATAGCACCACCAACCTCCCATCAGAGGTACCCCAACACTCAGCCAACAGCACCACCAACCTCCCAGCAGAGACACCCCAACACTCAGCCAACAGCACCAACAACCTCCCGGCAGAGACACCCCAACACTCAGCCAACAACCTCCCAGCAGAGACAACCCAACACTCAGCCAACAACCTCCCAGCAGAGACACCCCAACACTCAGCCAACAGCACCAACAACCTCCCAGCAGAGACACCCCAACACTCAGCCAACAGCACCACCAACCTCCCAGCAGAGACACCACAACACTCAGCCAACAGCACCACCAACCTCCCAGTGCTTGGTGAATCAGTCTTACTACACAGGTCCCCGGAGCCACAGGTTTGACTGGATCACACAGAGACGCACTGCAACCAGGCCTGTCCTGTTCCAGAGAACCTTCTCCAGTGATTACAGTACTGGAGACAACCTGACCTGGCGACCCTTTAACAGCAATTACCTTCTTTATGGAGGGACAACCGGCTTGTTGGACAGACACCCACTTCTCAAGACTGGCCAGTGGTTTACTGTTCCTAAATAACTGAAATGGCATCATACTGAAATTTGACAGTACACCCTGTTTGAGGTAAATTATGTTCTCACAACTGAAAATGGGCAAGTAACCTTCATAGAGTAAATGTGCCCGTTTTGCTTTGCTTGATGCCTGGAGTACAGGAGTAGTACTTCAATCACATCATTATCTCATAAGGATGATCATTGTCTGCCTTCAGGCTGAGAGCTGTGTGTTCCAGTACATGTTAATTCAATGGAGTAAAAACAACATGTCACAGACATGAATTCCTCTTCCACCCATCAACCCTGATAGAACCACACTGAGTGACAGCCTAGTGATGTGTGCTACGCTTAGCCAAGGGCCGGGCCTCTTAACAAACAGACCTTCTGACAAATCCTCTGATCCATACACTGTCAAGCCCGAGGTAATGCAGAATGGCAAATCAAAAGTTTGTCACACTTTTTCCAAATGGTTCTACTTTGAAATTCAATACAACAATGATCTAATTAAACTGGACTGTAGATTGTGACAATATTTCATTTCATATGGCGGTCAGCACATTGTTACACGCAATATTAACAAATAAATACATTCATCAAAATGTGTAGCCTAGTTGGTCTTTACAGAGGGTATTTTAGGTCCATCCTCCTTCAGTACTCCTGTCTGTACCAGTCTGTTCCACCACCTGTCTTCAAAGTCCTTCAGAGAGAGACCTGCCAAGCTCTCTCCATCCTGGTTGTCCTCTCTCATTCTCTCTGGAACAAGATCTTCTGACATCACCTGAAGGGCAGAACACCAATAACGATGCATGATCAATCTGGTCGGAAGTGTACCTCTTACCTTTTCAAAACATGTGCATCGTCAATTGTAATACATCTAATACATCTAAAAGCATAACCATGACATCTTGGTGCCAGCAAGCCACACATTTCCTTTAATTTAAACATACCAGAAGACAAAATACAGGACATTATTTGATGAATAGACACCATGTGAGAACAGTAGTCCATGTACTGTGTCTCTAACCGGTTTCACCTCAGAGACTAGTTGTAGTGTGGTGTCTTTCAGTTCCAGCCAACGTAGAGCCTGATCAGCCTTCTGTAGGGCTCTCTCACTGTTCCGGAGAACAAAGGATGACTGTTGGCCCTTTAATGCCCTGAGGAGGAGTCTGGCAAGGCAACACAGTACAGTCAAACAACCATCTTCACAAGACAAAGACTGTGCTAAACAGTGACATTTAGGATGAATGTGTACATATGCTCTCTGCTTTAATCCAAGGGCTAATTTCCCCAGAGGTAAAGTAAGTATTTTCCTGGACTAAGAAGCACTTTCAATGGAGAATCTCAATCTGTGTTCGGGAAACCAGTCCTAAAGACTGCCCAACAAACTTGTATCCATGGAATTCCATATAGAATAGGCCAATAGGATGTCTGCTTGTCTCTCACTGATTATTTACCTGGCCCGGACAAAACACATGCAGGCCTTGAGCCAAACCCCGTCACGCTCTTCCTTCAGTTGCTCCTCAGTCTGAGAGTCAGGCTGTGGCTCTACACCATCTCCCTGTTGAAGAGGACTGGAGCCTGAGGGTGTTGACAGAGACTGAAGAAGATGAAGGTAGCTTTCTGCCAGCTTCATCCAGTGCCACTGGTGGTAGGGGTGGAGAGAACACAGCTGCTGCAGACACGTGACCTGGCTCCTGAGGTCTCCGAAGCGCTCGTGGACGTTCGCAGTCAGGTGAAGTAGACCGGTAAGGTGACAGGTGTTGGAGGCTTCATTTTTCTGTCCATGGAATGAATTTTCAAAACAACCATTTTACTACCTGGTATACTGTAACCTTGTCCACAGATAAGAGCTGGCTGGCTGGACGACGAGACTAGGTATTTTGTATTATTAATGTATAATAAAAAACCATATTATGTTACAATAATGTATAAAGATAAGACTCACTCAACAGCAACGGTTCTTACAAGTGTTTCTGTGATCTCCAGGGCCTCCACTCTCTTCCCCAGGTGACAACAGCACCTTGCCATTCCCTCCATTATGTCCCGTCGAATGGCCAGGTTGCCGTCAGGGATATAGGAGAGGCAGGTAGTGTAGGCGTTTAAAGCTTCCTGGGGAAATGGATATAGTTAACGGATGAGAAAAGCATTTGGATACTAGATGGATATGATAAGACAGTGTGTAACTAAATGACTCAAGGGAAGAAGGGTCCATACCTGGAAGTTTTTTCGCCTGTACGCCATATCAGCTCGAAATTTGAAGATCTTTTGCACCTCCAAAATGTCCTCTGTGTCGATGCTCTCCCAAAACCACTGTTGAAATAGATAACTCGTAGTTAAAAATATCCACACATTGCAATGCTAGCAACAAAAAAACGGATGCTACTTAACGTTAGGTAGCTGGTTAACACTCACCTCTGCTTCACAGAACTTCGCATTGTACGTCGACAGTGCAACAACAGTCGGCTTCGCTCTTGATTCCTCGAACACCGAATCGTCAAAGGTGCTACCGAAAATCTCCATTTCAAACGATGAATGACAGCGAATTCAGATTTTACCAACACTAAAAAACAAAACAAACGTCAACGTGTGCAGTGTTACAAGCTAATATGACCGTTGGGAAACAGAAAAATATAGAATGTGTTCCGGGCGATATGTTCCAATGACAGACGCTTTACTTTCTTCAATGAAATGCTGTAATATTTTTCTATAAGAGAAACTCCAGTCATATTTTGAAGTTAAATATTTTATAAGACACCAAAATACACGCCTTTTCGTCCAAATGTATTGTATTTTGTCCACAAAACAAGTAATAAAATATATATTTGTCTAAATCAAGCCACAGCCTAAAAAAAACAGTTTGATTTCAATTAAAAAGCATTGCAAAGTCTATGGCTCAGGGGACTAAAGCTTTTTCCACGGAGTTTTCAGCTCCAAGGCTACTCTGTCTCAACATGAAAAATTCCTTGGTTTACCATAACGTTTGCAAATAAACTCTCTCACTTTTCCCAAAGCACCTCAACATATCCAGAAACCAAACATTGAGCCAAACATTCTTCTCATAGATAACTTAATAAATACAGTAGGAGAAAGGAGACTGGCTGACATGATCCATTATAGCTGTAGCTAGCAGAATAGTATGTTAAAAGACAGGTTCAAATATTGTGTGCGCACAATCTAATAGGAAAACTGTTAAAGCATGTATTAAAGTTATGTATTCAACTGTTGGATATTAGTACTAAACAAGCACCTTTCTAAATATTGAGAAATAGCAAAGAGGACAGACAGGTAAGAATTATTGTACTAGGATAAAAACAGTCATGTACTATGGTCACAATGTCACGTCTACTGTACAAAAAAAAGAGCAATGCGGATACATTGAGTTGCCAACTGAAGAAGGCAAAGAGCCTTCAAAAAATATATTTTTTACACATTAACAGTAAAACGCCATACAAGCTATTAGTTGAAGTTGAGAGACAGGATTAATCATAAATAAAGATTATAAAACCATTAAAAACAACTTTTCTAAGACAAGCACATAATGCTGTTTCATCTGCAGTCAGGTGATTATTTCATGCACTATATGGAGCTCAACATTCAAATGCATCTTTTACCTTAACTATGGTACAAATAACTGTTCCTGCATGAAAACGTTAACGATTTCACAGCATAACATGCTGCCCAAGTTGAAATGTTTATGATGAGCATGAGGTATCCACGATCTTCTCCTCCTCCACCTCTTCTGTTGTCAAGTCTTGATGAAACCCTGCTCAGAAAGAATGAGCCATGCAGGCACATAGGCTTTTGTCTCCTCAAAAAGGTTCCGAAGGTTCCATCCGTTTTTCTGTAAAATGTTGTGATGTTTCAACTAGATTCTAGATTGAGATTCTAGAACCAAAGTGACTAGAACTTGGTAAAGCATGTTTAGAATAGTTTGAGAGAACGTTGGTAACTCATCAGGTCCGAGCCAGGCTGGAACCCAGTGACCAGAGCATATAGGACATGGCTTACAGGTAAGCAACAATGTCTTGGTTCTACTAATGTGCACATGTCAAAACTTGTCATTTAAAATGACAGTTGAGGAGAGCATAGTCTGCAAACGTTGTAAAAATAAAAGCAAAACAAACGTGCATCTGATCATACATTAGAAAAACACTTTGAAAACAGCCCTGTATCAAGTCCTCCAACTCTAGTCTTCATACATACCAGTACTGCAGTCTTAAAAACAATACAAGTTCTACGTAATTCAAACTCACGTTACACGTTTCCAAGTCAGCAGAGTTTCACATGATTGAAATAGGGACCCACGTTGTGCCAGTTGGTTGGTGCAGGAAGCAGTAGGCCACATACAGACCATTGACCATTTTCATTTGTGTCATATCAACACCCAACTTTAGAATTGATCCACAAGGAGAGGGGTAAAGTCAATAAGGTGCATCCTCTTGAAAATAGAATCATTTCAGAGGAGGACAATACAAGGCAGAATACTTAGTTCTACAGCGTTCAAAAAGAGCTCATATAGAAAGAGATTTGGTCTCCTAAAGCCATTACAAGGTCAAAGGGATATAAGGTGCCTAATCAAAGTTGTTTCCCCCCACAAGAACATGTTAAAGAGATTCTCCGGAACTTTTTGTATACATTTTAGCCAGTAGTTCTGAAAGTAGAGTTCAGCTAAATTGTGAACTACCTCACATCACTGGCATAGAACACAGAGACCTTGCGAGGGGGGCTCTGAACACTGACACGTCCAGTCCAAAGCAAGAGGTTTAAAAAAATACTTGGTAGTCGCAAAAGTTCCGGAGCATGTCTTTAATACAGTAGTGGGCAAAGTGCACAATAATAAGTGCTACACTGTCAGTTTCCTGCAGAGACACCACAGTATACAGTACCAGTCAAAAGTTTGGCCACACCCACTCATTCAAGGGTTTTTCTTTATTTTTTACTATTTTCTACATTGTAGAATAATAGTGAAGACATAAAACTAGGAAATAACACATATGGAAACATGTAGTAACCAACTAAAAAAGAAGTGTTAAACAAATGAAAATATATGTTATATTTGAGATTCTTCAAAGTAGCCACCTTTTGCCTTGACAGCTTTGCACTCCCTTGGTATTCTCTCAACCAGCTTCATGAGGAATGCTTTTCCAACAGTCTTGAAAGAGTTCCCACATATGCTGAGCACTAGTTGGCTGCTTTTCCTTCACTCTGCAGTCCAAATCATTCCAAACCATCTCAATTGGGTTGAGGTTGGGTGATTGTGGAGGCCAGGTCATCTGATGCAACACTACATCACTCTCCTTCTCGGTCAAATAGCCCTTACACAGCCTGAAGGTGTGTTGGGTCATTGTCCTGTTGAAAAACAAATGATAGTCCCACTAAGCCCAAACCAGATGGGATGGTGTATCGCTGCAGAATGCTGTGGTAGCCATGCTAGTTAAGTGTGCCTTGAATTCTAAATAAATCACAGAGTGTCACCAGCTAAGCACCCCCACACCTCCTCCTCCATGCTTCACGGTGGGAACTACACAATGCAGAGATTATCCATTCACCTACTCTGCGTCTCACAAAGACACGGCGGTTGGAACCAAAAATCTAAAATTTGGCCTACAGACCAAAGGACAGATTTCCACCGGTCTAATTAATGTCCATTGCTTGGGCCAGGAAACACGAGCAATGGTGTCCTCCAGTAGTGGTTTCTTCGCAGCAATTTGACCATGAAGGCCTGATTCACGCAGTCCCCTCTGAACAGTTGATGTTGAGATGGGTCTGTTACTTGAACTCGGTGAAGCATTTATTTGGACTGCAATCTGAGGTGCAGTTAACTCAAATTAACTTATCCTCTGCACCAGAGGTAACTCTGGGTCTTCCTTTCCTGTGGCAATCCTCATGAGAGCCAGTTTCATCATAGCACTTGATGGTTTTTGCGACTGCACTTGAAGAAACGTGAAAACTTTCCGGATTTACTGACCTTCATGTCTTAAAGTAATGGACTGTCACTTCTGTTTGCTTATTTGAGCTGTTCTTGACATAATATGGACTCGGTATTTTCTTCTGTATACCACCCCTACCTTGTCACAACACAACTGATTGGCTCAAACACATTAAGGAAAGAAATTCCACAAATTACTTGAACAAGGCACACCTGTTAATTGAAATGCATTCCAGGTGACAACCTCATGAACCTGGTTGAGAGAATGCCAAGAGTGTGCAAAGCTGTCAAGGCAATGGGTGGCTACTTTGAAGAATCTAAAATAAAAAAATATATAACACTTTTTTGGAGACGACATGTTTCCATATGTGTTGTTACATAGTTGTGATGTCTTCACTATTATTCTACAATGTAGAAAATAGTACAAATAAAGACAAACCCTGGAATGAGTAGGTGTGTCCAAACTTTTGACTGGTACTGTACATACTGGGCCTCCAGGTTCGTACTCATAAAGCGTCTTAGAGTATGTATGTCATCTTTTACATTGTACAAAAGTACAGACTCAGAGCTTCGTAATGGGATATTATACACTACAGTTGGAGAAAGCTACGTAGCTTTAAAAATTGCTATTCTTGTATAACCAGTTTTGCAAAAAAAGCTTTAAGGTTTTTTTTTTCACACTTGCCAGAGAGCTGGAATTTGTTCACGCCCTCTTAAGCCTTAGCCCCAACCATCTCTTTAAGGATTCACACGAGCTCATGGGTCAGTCTATGGACTCATTGGAATCTAAAAGGCTAAACTGATCCTAGATCAGCACTCCTACTCTCGAGTCCCTTGGTTTCTAAGTCTTTCCTAGCACAGGAGTCCACATTCAATAGTTAACTTTGGCACCGCGGTTCCTCCAATCAATTTCAATGGGAACCCATAATATCATCTGATTTCACATGATTCATTGCATTCATTCCATGAATGTACTTACAGTACTTTGTAATCTCTATAATAATAGGGATATATACGAGAGACATTAGCCATTAAAAAAAAAGGACCTCTTAATTGCACATAAATAACTGTGCCGAATACTGTATATTAACAAATGTCAATTTTCCATTAATTATCATCATATCAAATATTGTATTATCAATTGAATTTCAGCATTTTAATGTCTGACCAATTCATATAAAATTAGGTATTTAAAGTACTGGTTGTAATTCTTGACTAGATTGACTAATGGCGCTACTCTAGCGCTGTAAAAAGGTGCACATATTGTTTGTGTTTGTATTGGTGGGATATTATCATTCAGTCTTGCATTCAGACAGTACCTTTTAAAATACGTAAGAGAAAGCGAAATGTGTTTGTGCTGTTTGACTAAATCCAATGTTGTGTTCATTTGGGCACACCATGGCAAAATGTTTTGCAACAGAAAGTGAAACTGGGCATTTCTAAATTGGACAATTCCATGTAGTCCCTCCCTGTTTCAGTCCATTTGGTGCCTAATGAACACAGCCCAGCTGTCCTTCATTACTCTGACTGTGTTTTTCTGGCACCCTGAGAGGGCTCCCAAGAATCACTTTCATCAGTGTCGTCATCCTCCTCCTCATCTTCCTCACCCACCACAGTGTCATCCTGCTCGTCAGGTGCCATCTCATTCTCACCCAGCAACGCTTCCTCTTCCTGCTGGTCCTCGTTTACCTCAGCATCCCCAAACGGATCAGCACCCATATCTTCCCTCTTGTGTACCTCAGCGAACCACTCTCTCACCTGCTCGTATCCCATACTAGACTTGGTCACAAGCTCATCCAGGTCCTGCTCATTCAACAACTTGTGCTTCAGGTAATACTCCTTCAGAATGTCTTTCCCGGACTTCAACTTGATGATGGGCAGTGGTGGCGACTTCTCCGTGCTGGTTGACCTCTTAGCCTTCCTGCTCCGAGACCTCCCCCAGCCTCGGTTACGTATCCTCCTCTTTCTGTTTTTGTTGCCGTTCAGTCCCTCCACGTTGCCGCTCTGGTAGTGGAAGAACCACTTGAGGTTGCCGTTCTTGAAGGAGTACCGGGTATCTCCGAACCAGTTGACTACGTAGACCCTGGGCAGCCCGCTCTCCTCTGACAGCTTGTCATATTCCTCTGTGGAGGGCCATTGGGTACGGACAAAGGCACTCTTCAGAACGTGGAGCTGCTCTGGGGTTTTCTTTCCGATGTTCTTGTCCCCCCTGTTTGGCCGCCGGCCACCCGGAGGGGTCTGGGATCTTTTTCTAGACGAGGTGGCCTCGCTCTCCATCCGCTCTGCTTTCAGCTCAGGTGACTCTGCCTCCACTACCTTCCTCTTCTCTGTGAACCAGGCGTCGATCTCTCTCCGGGTCAGCTTGGTCTCCGTCCTCAGCCGGGTCAGCTCGTCATCAGACGGAGTGCTTCCCTTCCGGTAACTCTCCTCAAGAACCACCAGCTGCTCTGCTGTCTTCTCCTTGAACTTCTGCAATGTGAAGTCTGGGAAGGAGTTCCAGGTCTTGGGGCGTGGCTCTTTCTCTTTGACGGATGGTGTGGGTGGTGGAGACTGAGGGGTCTCGTCGCTGGAGTCAATGACGATGGTGGTGCCGCTGCCGTGACCCCGGGGACTCTGGCTGTCATGGAACACGATGACGTTGCTGTTCTTGGAGTTGCGCTGGTTGTAGCGCGTGTCGCTGAACCACTTCTTGATCTCGCCTTTTGTGAGGCAGGTCAGCGTCATGAGCCTGGCGATCTCCGCGTCGCTGGCGAAGTGGTTCTTCAGGTAGCTGGCTTTCAGCTCCGCCAGCTGCTCCTTGGACTTCTTAGGCCGCATTCCGAAGTGGTCGGCGCTGAGGGCCGAGTTCTCCTGTGGAGTCAGGGAGGGAGGCTGGACAGTGGTGGCTCTCTTCATCTCACTGACCGCTGGGCTGGTCTGGTGGGAGGACATCTTGGGGACCAGGCTGTGGCTTGGCATCCCTGCTACTGTCAAGGTGATGGGTGTGGTCACAGGCGTGCCAACCTGTTCAGAGTTTAGAAAAGTTTCACTCACTCAACAATATTACAACAACTGACAAGACATATTGAGTTGAGAAACTATAAACAGAAAATATTACATTACATCATCCACAATGTCATCAATAAGTACCAACCTGTGTAAAAACCAGGCCTGGCTGCCCTACTATCTGACAGGTCTGGAGGATAGACTGCAGGCCGTTGGCCGCAGCAGAGAGCTGGTGGGCCGGGATAACAGTGATGGTCTGAGGCACCGTGTGCACAGTCCCGTTGAACTGCTTTCTCCTAGCCTCCTCCACCTCAAATCACAAAGTTTATTTGTCATATGCACAGGATAGACGTAGTGTAAATGGTACAACGAAATGCGTACTTGCAAGCGCCCCCTTCAACAGAGGCGACAACAATTAAAACATATATATTCAAATGAGTGAAAATATATATTTTTTTAAATCACAATAAAAACACTATGTCCCCCCCAAAAAATGTAACTCTGGTATAAGACAAACATGAATCTAACAGAAAAAGCACCTCCTCGGGTGTCCAGCTGACCCCGTGCTTCAGACGCTGGGCAGAGAACCAGATCTTTATCTGTTCCTCACTGAATTTGGTCTGAGCCGACAGACCCATGATCTCTGACACCGAAGGGTACGGGAACTTCTTGTAGGTGTTGACCAGGACTGTGTTGGTATCCATGGATTGGTTGTATGAGGGGATACTGCTGACGGGGATGAGGAGCTGGGCTTGGGCGCTCTGCAGGGAGGGAGGGAGAAAGAGAACGCAAGAGAGAGAGTAGAGAGGTTTTAGTCACTTATTTATCAGTAACATTACAATAGTATCAACAGCAGTGAAAGGTGATTTGTTTTATACAATTTACAATTTCAAAGAATTTGAAAATATGATCACCTGCTGGGCCTGCAGAGCTGATAGGACCTGGGCCAGACCAGGGGGGAGCTGGAGTCCAGACATATTGGAGCTGAGGACAGAGGATTTCTTGTGCTCTGCAGACATCATATTGGGAATGTTTAGGAGAACACTGTGTTTCATAGACTCGGTGTAATGTGGGCTCATCTTCTCTACAGGAGTGAGGGAACCCAGCCCCAGAGGTGCTTCGATAGGCTCCTGCTCCCCTTCACTCTCTCCCATCCCGTCACTCTCCTCGGCTGCTTTCAGAGACACGGCGATCCTCTTCGGTTCCGATTTACCCCTCATCTTCATGATGGGGGTTTTGCTGAGTGAGATGCCAGCTGATGCGGGGTCATCGCTCTCTTCCGTCTCATGCTGTGTGTAACCCCCATCCGAGAGAAGGTCACTGAGCGTCTGCTCCAGGGTTGGTTGGTTGCTGCGTTTCCCTCCTGTGCAGGTGACAACGTCCTCTCCACTGGAATGACTGATGTCGTGCTCTGAAAAGTAAATTGCTCAGCTATGTTAGTTTAACCACATCAGAGAACGAGGGTCATTTTCAGGAGTAGAGCACACCATAGCAGATCGGTGTTGAAACAGTAGGTCAATATGGGCATTTCATATAGGTTTCAAAAGCTTTTCTCCTGTTTAGTGCCTACAGAACAAAATCAAATCACATTTTATTTGTCACATGCTTGGTAAACAACAGGTGTAGACTGCTTACTTACGGGTCGTTCCCAACAACGCAGAGAGAAAGATAAGAGGAAAGGGAAAAATAATAACACAAGGAATAATAGCACCTGGCCGTGCTGCTGCTCCAGTTTCAACTGTTCTGCCTGCGGCTATGGAACCGTGACCTGTTCACCGGACGTGCTACCTTGTCCCAGACCTGCTATTTTCAACTCGCTAGAGACAGCAGGAGCGGTAGAGATACTCTTAATGATCGGCTATGAAAAGTCAACTGACATTTACTCCTGAGGTGCTGACTTGTTGCACCCTCGACAACCACTGTGATTATTATTATTTCACCATGCGGGTCATTTATGAACATTTTAACATCTTGGCCATGTTCTGTTATAATCTCCACCCGGCACAGCCAGAAGAGGACTGGCCACCCCACATAGCCTGGTTCCTCTCTAGGTTTCTTCCTAGGTTTTGGCCTTTCTAGGGAGTTCTTCTTAGCCACCGTGCTTCTACACCTGCATTGCTTGCTGTTTGGGGTTTTAGGCTGGGTTTCTGTACAGCACTTTGAGATATCAGCTGATGTACGAAGGGCTATATAAATACATTTGATTTGATTATATCCAGAGTAAAGATAACTAGGCTATATACAAGGGGTACCAGCATCGAGTCAATGTGCAGGGGTACGATGTAATTGAGGCAGATATGTACATATAAGTAGGGACAAAGTGACTAGGCAACAAGATAGATAATAAACCGTAGCAGCAGTGTAAGTGATGGGTCAAGAGTGCAAAAAGGGTCCATGCAGATAGTTAGTTCGGGTAGCTATTGGTTAACAGTTTTATGGCTTGGGGGGGGGTAGAAGCTGTTCAGGGTTCTGTTGGTTCCAAACTTGCCGTGCGGTAGCAGAAAGAACAGTCTAGGACTTGGGTGGCTGGAGTCTGACAATTGTTAGGGCTTTCCTCTGACACCGCCTGGTATAAAGGTCCTGGATGGCAGGGAGCTCGGCCCCAGTGATGTACAGGAACGTACGCACTACCCTCTGTAGCGCCTTGCGATTGGATGCCAAGCATTTGCCATACCAAGCAGTGATGCAGCCAGTCAAGATCGAGCCAGGTGATTAACATTTCAAGAAAACAGGTGTGAGCAACATGTTGAAGATGAATAAAACCCTTCCCCACCTGTCTCTGGGTCAGTGGAGACCACAGCGGTGTCTGTAAGTCCCTCTGCAGCGCTCTCAGCTCCATCCTTTCCCTCTCCCACCTGCATGTCTGCATCCTGCTCCTCCATCACGTTAGAAGAAGGCAGGACCATGCAAGGGGTTGTTGACTTCCTCCTGCTTGCCATTTTGTAGGTAGGCTATCCTCCAAGATAACTTTGTGTAAAGAGATGTGTCTGGAATGGATTTGACCTTCCACTAGTGATGGTTTGATTCACATTCTAAAACTTCCAATATTTTCATCTGTGGACTGAAATAAAAACAAATTATGTATTTGAATGGTTCCATCCAATATAGCTTCGCTTGAACAGCTAAACTCTGTATGGATTCCTGTATAATGGTAATAGTACGTCCATTGTACAGTAACTACAGTGAAGTTGAAATGTGTCCTAGCTATACCACCTTTTGCATGTGAAACCTATTACAATGATTATTGTATTATTGTATTATTGTATTTCTGCACACTAGTGCAACTTGTTTGTAGCAACTGTCTAGTTTGTAGTAGCTGGTCATTTACAATACTTTGGACCCAATTGCTCTTAATGCCATTTGTTTATGTAGAAAAAAAGATTTCTATGCAGTGTGACTATAGCAAATTGATTATCTTATTAGATTGCTAGCTATCCAGATCTAGCTAACTAACCTAGCTTCCATTTCTGCATCTAGCCAGCCAGTTTACACCTGGGATAGACATTGCGGCTGGAAGCCAAATACTGTAGCTAGCCACCACAGTACAGCAGCTGAGTTAGCGTTTACTTACCAGGACAAGAGGTAGCTTCTGCGCAGGCTCTCCTGCCCCCCCCAATTTGTCTTAGGTTCTCGTCTAATGTTAGCTAGCCTACCTCTTGTACAGTTCAGCCAGAGCTCTCTGCCGGACTGCAGTAGTTTTGCTCGGAGGCAGGCGAGTCCAGTTCACCGCTGTCTGCAGATGAAAACATGGAACATTTTCGCTGCAACAGTTATTTTCCCGACTGATATCCCTTTACAGACGTATTTAAAAAAAGGCAGGAAGCCACGACATTAGTCACTTTAAGTAAGCAATTTGTCCATCAAATTATATCAGTGTTTTTTTTTTTTATGGCAGTTTAATGATTAAGCGGCGTCATCACGTTAATGCGGTACGTCTTGACGTCATTCATAGGCGACATCTGTCACGCATGCATAGAGAAATGTTGCTTCAAATAAAATGTCTATCAACCAATACAAGCATTTAAAAAGTGACGGTCCTGACGTTTGTATGCATACAGTATTTATCGTTACCGTCTGACGACAAAAAAAACATCACCTGAGGCTGCACCATGCTCAGTTTGTATTCCGCTTTAACTGGTAATATATATTTTTCAACCAATTAACACATCAATGTCGTCATGCCTTTATGGTATAACAAGACACAGGAACAAATACTTGTAAAAAAAACACTTTAATTAAATAAAAGCACCAGTATACAAGTTGTTAGGAAATACACATCTGTATATTTCTATCAAAATATAGTTCTAGACTTGTTCTTTATACATTTAGACAACGGGGAAATACGTGCAATTCATGACTAGCTACATCTTTATTGTATAAAACTCATTATGAAAAATCTTCAATTTCATATTCCATTTCCTGGAAAGAGAATAAGAAAACATTAGAAAACATAGAAAAACTCAAAAATTGCTCAATGAGATGTTTCACAAGTTCATACAAATTGAAATGTATAGAATGACAAACCTTCAGCAGGGCAGTCTTGTCGTAGTCTTTGCGATGTCTGTAGATACTCTGACATAACAAGGCGTATAGCTTCTCCAGTTGATAGACCTCATATCCCTCAGTCTTAGACACCGCTCTCTGAAGCAGCTCCTGAAATGAAGGACCAGATAACCAGCTCAGCACAGAGGTCTTATATCCTCCTTCTTGGTCTAAAGGAAGAAGGTGCCTCTGTCCGATTCCAGATCCATTTGTGCTCTTGCTAACTCTATTGCTGTCATTGTCAAGCCAAAACATGGCTTGACATGACAATTCCAATAGACTGCCACTGGCTAGTTGCCTTCACCACAGATCTAGGATCATTTAACAACCTCCATTAGGAGGCTCGGGCGACGACCTGACCCTGGACCAGCTGCAGTGATAATCTGTTACCTTTAGTTTGTTGTGATCAACCACAGGGGGCTGTGTCTTCTGGTCCAGTATCTCCTGGTCAACATCCATCACCTGCTGCATCCCCTGGTACTTCAAGCCCCGCGTCACACGCCTCACTCCTACTTCTGACAAGAGGACAGAGGGGAGGGAGTGAGTGTACAATTCAACAAAGTTAACTTAAAAACAGTGTGTGTGTGTGTGTCGGTGTCCATTGTGGGATGGGAGGCTGCACACCTGTGGTATTCTCTTCGTCCACTTCCACTCTCAGAGGCTCAGTTTTGTCCGTAGAGGACGCCTGCCCCTGGGTGAATGAGGAAACAGTTGAAACAGAAAAATAAGATCAATTCAGCAGGAGAATCATCCATACAAAAAGCAACATCCATTTCACAACAAAATAACATACATTGTCTCCCCCTTCTGGTAAGAAGTGGTTTTCCTGGGCTCCAACCACCACTACAGGGTCCTGGGTGCCCTCACTGCTCTGGTCTCCAGCCCTAGCCTCCACAGCTTCCTCCACCCTGGGCTGGGTAGCCTCCGTTGTAGCCTGGCTAGCCTCCTCCGTGTTCCGGCTGTCCTTAGTGTCTTTCACCATGGGCTGTCTGTCCTGGTTCTCCTGTTGGGCTGGTTCCTCCTGCTCCATGGGGGTCTCCTCAGCCCCAGTGATCTCCAGCTCCTCCAGGCCTGACTCTGCTGCTGCAGTATCACCACCCTCCTCCTCCTCCTCACTCTCTGCCCCTCTCCTCTCCTCCTCTTCCTCTCCAGACTCCACCACAGCAGAGTGGTCTTTAGACGTGTGAGGAGAGGACCTTTTCCTGATGATGCCGTTGCACCAGCGGCTCTTCCTGCGCTTCTTCTTCTGAGCTGCTGAGAAGCAGATGACCAGATAATCAAAGCCAATTCAAAAAACCACCTTTATGAATGACTGAATGACGAGTGTAAACAGGGTGAGAGAAACTGACACGGTGTTATCATCCCGTCTCTCATTACCAGCAGTTAGTAGAGGATAGATCTGTAGAGGATAGATCTGTAAAGCTCTCCACAGCTCATTCTCTATGGGCTAGTGGAAACAACAGTCTGTCTGCAGAGCAGTGAAATGCTAACCTGTGTAGCATTGTGTGTCTGTACATTGAGTTGCTTGCTAACCTGAAGGGCGTGGCGTGGTCACAGCTGAGGGAGCAGCAGCGGTAGACTCTTTAGAGGGGCCTGCTGCATCGGTGCTCTTGGCATCCACTGCTCTGGTCTTGGGATGAACGTGATAGTAGGATGGAGCGAACCTTGAAGTGGAGCAACCTGGAAGTAAAGAGAGAGGCAGTTCATATTTAAACGCTCTTCTTTCCTCCATCCAGGAGAGCAGCAGAACAGATCAACTGGTCCCTGAACAAATTAAAAGATCAAATGCATTTCTACTCTAGAACCATCTCTCTGGAACTGCTCTGCACCAATAGAATAACACCTGACCTCTTGTGCTGCGGGACTCCTTGATATCCTCGCAGATCTTCTCAAAGTCTTCATCCAGTTCGTCTTTGACGATGGCCTGAACAGTGTCCTTCAGAGCACAGGCTCTGTGGCGGATCTGACGATCTGGAAAACATCCGGTACACAGACTTGTCATCGGTATGATTATGAAATGATGAATGGATTGATTCATGAATTAATAGTTGGCTGAATGAAGTAATGAATGATTAGTTGAATTAATACTATTAATTAATACATATTAATGAATTTATGAAATAAAGGAAACATTCTCCCACTACATCCTGTTATACAACATCTGTAAAAATTCTGGATATAGCCTATTTCCTACCTGAAGGATCTTTGTCAGGGTTGTATTCCAGACAGTTCTTCCAGATGAGATCCACGTCGTGGACAAACTCCTTCACAGTCACGTACTTGTGAGTGTCGATGTTGGAGAGGACAGTGGACAGGTCCATGGGCTGCTCTATAACTGTAGCATAGTCAGGTACCTAGACAAGACCGTGATCCATCAAAACAACAGGTCAGCCATTCTCCACGTGATAGAGATTCTACCATGTCCATGTTTAGACAACATCTGGCCTCTTCTCTTTATTTAACCCTCATCTGATGTTTATACATGGCTCAGAGCGCGGCCCCCCTCTAGAACGCAGCCCGCCCCCTCTAGAACGCAGACACTTCTACAGCAATTGATAGTCAGTCTCACCTCCTCCAGGTCGACAGGCTTTGTGAAGGCCTTGAAGCGTTTGTCCTGAGAGAGGCGGTTGGTGACATCACGCAGGAAGAGGCGGAGCTCCCTGAGAGTGTCTTCCTCCTGCTCCTCCAATCGCTGCTGCTCCTTTTCTGTCAGCATCCTTGGGGGAAGAGGGGGAGCAACAGGAAGCACCTCCAGGGCTGCAAGCACTGGGGAGGAGAACAGGGAGGTTAGTGACTAACCACATGACAGAGCGAGTGCTGACAGCTTTGGTACAGAGAACGTTCTAGTTTAAGTTGAGCTTGTTTAACCATTTTGGACCATTATCCAGGATTCCACTAGAATATCTCAAGAGTATGATGCAGTCTTACCTGCTTTCTTCTGGGATGCAGGAGCTTTGGCAGCCTGGTTTAGGATGAGATCGTCAAAGAAGTTCCTTCTCTCCTGTGGGGTTGGGACCTGAACCTGGAGCACCTCACCATACTCAGCACAGAACAGATCCTGGACCTATGGGGGGGGGTGATGATTCACCAAGTGAACATAACATTCAGCTGAAAGGGAATGAACGAGATCATTCTGACTGATCCCCTGCCCAGAAGCCCAATTCCAACCCTCCAGCTTCTCCCACAGGGGGAGGGAATGAGTGCACATTTTCTAGGGCTTGTGTCCCTTTGGTGATTAGATTTTTATTAGGATCTCTTTTAGTCCTCGTTTGGACTAATCTTCCAAGAAAGAGTCCTTAAAAAACATCAAAATCCTACACTCACATAACACACAGCAGACAAAATACACTGCCATGTTGGTGATGTTAGGGGCGGTGTGTTCACTACATCCTGTTAGACTGCTGTGGGGCGGTGTGTTCACTACATCCTGTTAGACTGATGTGGGGCGGTGTGTTCACTACATCCTGTTAGACTGATGTGGGGCGGTGTGTTCACTACATCCTGTTAGACTGCTGTGGGGCGGTGTGTTCACTACATCCTGTTAGACTGCTGTGGGGCGGTGTGTTCACTACATCCTGTTACACTGCTGTGGGGCGGTGTGTTCACTACATCCTGTTACACTGCTGTGGGGCGGTGTGTTCACTACATCCTGTTAGACTGCTGTGGGGCGGTGTGTTCACTACATCCTGTTACACTGCTGTGGGGCGGTGTGTTCACTACATCCTGTTAGACTGCTGTGGGGCAGTGTGTTCACTACATCCTGTTACACTGCTGTGGGGCAGTGTGTTCATTACATCCTGTTAGACTGCTGTGGGGCAGTGTGTTCACTACATCCTGTTAGACTGCTGTGGGGCGGTGTGTTCACTACATCCTGTTAGACTGCTGTGGGGCGGTGTGTTCACTACATCCTGTTAGACTGCTGTGGGGCGGTGTGTTCACTACATCCTGTTAGACTGCTGTGGGGCAGTGTGTTCACTACATCCTGTTAGACTGCTGTGGGGCGGTGTGTTCACTACATCCTGTTAGACTGCTGTGGGGCGGTGTGTTCACTACATCCTGTTAGACTGCTGTGGGGCGGTGTGTTCACTACATCCTGTTAGACTGCTGTGGGGCAGTGTGTTCACTACATCCTGTTAGACTGCTGTGGGGCGGTGTGTTCACTACATCCTGTTAGACTGCTGTGGGGCGGTGTGTTCACTACATCCTGTTAGACTGCTGTGGGGCGGTGTGTTCACTACATCCTGTTAGACTGCTGTGGGGCGGTGTGTTCACTACATCCTGTTAGACTGCTGTGGGGCGGTGTGTTCACTACATCCTGTTAGACTGCTGTGGGGCGGTGTGTTCACTACATCCTGTTAGACTGCTGTGGGGCGGTGTGTTCACTACACACTGTTACACTGCTGTGGGGCGGTGTGTTCACTACATCCCGTTAGACTGCTGTGGGGCGGTGTGTTCACTACATCCTGTTAGACTGCTGTGGGGCGGTGTGTTCACTACATCCCGTTACACTGCTGTGGGGCGGTGTGTGTCTACAGTACCTACCTCAGGGAAGAGGCTGCTGTGGGGGACATTACAGGTGGCCAGCAGCAGGATGGGTGAGAATGAGGGGATGTCCTGTAACAAGCTGAGGAAGGTAGCTCTGAGAGCAGACCCCACCGTGTCCCACCACCTCTGGATGTGAGGGATATAAAGGATACTGGGGGACGTCCTCTTGGCCTCACAGAACATCTACAACACAACGAAACACATCATTACAGATCAGTGTTTATATGGACCTGCATGCCTCCTCACAGAAGAGCTAAGAGTCCAAACATACAAGACATCACATACTGCCCATCTCTGGGTTCAACAATACAAGACATCAATACTGCCCATCTCTGGGTTCAACAATACTGTCCATCTCTGGGTCCATCAATACTGTCCATCTCTGGGTCCATCAATACTGTCCATCTCTGGGTCCATCAATACAAGACATCAATACTGTCCATCTCTGGGTTCATCTCAAAAGTATTTCTTTGACTCATTGACTCCTCTCTCCTAGGACCTTCTCCAAATATGTGAAGAATCAAGGACTCAAGGAAAGACTAAAGATACTCCGACTGTCATGGCCGATAGCACAGGGCTCAATAGTGCACTATACAGAAAACAGGGTGTGATCCAGGGGAGGGGGGGGTACAGTACCTGAGCGCAGGCCTCCTCAGGAGAGGTGGTGCTGACTCCGAACAACACGGCCATGTCCAAGGTGTAAACTGTGAACTTCTCCAGGGCATGGAGCACAGCAGGGGCCAGGTGACTGCTCTGACCTGACCCAGGACGCCCCGCCAGCAGCAGCCTGGGACGGTACGATGTGGGCTGGTTCAGCACGCTCCTGGGAGAACAGAGGAGAGGGGAGAGAAAAAGACTATAAAATACTTTACAAGACCGGAGCTCAGTACCCATTCTCATGAAGTGTACACTTCAGTCCCCAACACAGATTTCAAAAGATGTCCCGTGCACACTTCAGGGAGGAGTGGGAGAAAGACACATTTGGAATAAGGATTTCTGTGCGTTGGACAACCTGTTACTCACCTGCTGAAATGCAGGAAGCCCCCAGCTGCCTTGGCCTTGTGAGAGAGACCGGTGATGCAGACAGAGGAGTCCTCATCTTCACTGTGCAGGAGATCAGCGTCTAAAACACCCGCTGGGAGGACACCTGAAGACAAGTGACAAAACATCTTAGAGCACGATAAACCAAGTATGACGTTCAAGAACACAATACTACATACCCATTCTTATACAACAGGCATACCAAACCTGGGTCATGTTTATTAGGGCACACTGTAGCAAAAGCTTTGGCAACAAAAAAAAAACATCTCTTGTCCCAGTTGACTCACCGTTGTCTCGCTTATCTCTCTTGAGCCCCTGTTCTGCATGTGGGAACAGCCTGCTAACTGCACCCAGTACAGTCTGTAAGGCTGCACCAAGCAGTGGCTGGACCACAGGAGTCAGAGCCTTGGCCGGGGACGACACAGCTCTCTGGGAGGCTGGGACCGTCTTCCTCATGGCTGACAGGAAGTCCCTGCTGCCGATGGAGATAGATGCCACATCTAAAACCAGCTTCTGGGACGAGGAGTAGATCTGAGGGTAGCGTCTCCTCAGGGCACACAGAGCCGCCTCAGCACACACCGCCTTCATGTCAGCACCGCAGTAACCTAGGAGACCAAAGCAGGGGGACGTTGGGAAACAGTCTGATAATGCAAGAGAGCATCCTTTACATGTTCTGATTATACACACACACACACACACACTTTCAGTGAGCCTCCGAAAACTATTGGAATATTTAACAGATTGGAATTTTAAAATGTTGTTTGAAAGAATGGGTCATCTTTTAAAAACGATTGGTTGGTTTGGGAGGGATTAAAAGAAAACATACCAACACACTTGTCTGCCAGTTCTTCCAGGAACGAGGCTGATGGCTGGGGAGTCCACTGTCTGGTGTGGATCTGCAGAATCTCCTTCCGAGCCTGCAGTGGACAAAAACATGACCATTTATGTCAAATATGAATGTTTCCAAAAACAAAATACCCCAATCTTAGTAGAACAAAGCAATGTTACCTGTTTACTTCTCACACAAGTGATCTTTTATCATACATACAGTACCAGTCAAAAGTTTGGACAGCTACTCATTCAAGGGCTTTTATTTTTTACATTGTAGAATAATAGTGAAGACATCCAAAACTATGAAATAACACATATGGAAGCATGTAGTAACAACATTTTTTATTATTTTTATTAATCAAAACATTTTATACTTGAGATTCTTCAAAGTAGCCACCTTTTGCCTTGACAGCTTTTGCACACGCTTGGTATTCTCTCAACCAGCTTCACCTGGAATGCTTTTCCAACAGTCTTGAAGGCATTCTCACACATGCTGAGCACTTGTTGGCTGCTTTTCCTTCACTCTGCGGTCCAACTCATCCCAAACCATCTCAATTGGGTTGAGGTCGGGGGATTGTGGAGGCCAGGTCATCTGATGCAACACTACATCACTCTCCTTCTTGGTCAAATAGTCATTGTCCTGTTGAAAAACAAAATGATAGTCCCACTAAGCCCAAACCAGATGAGATGGCATATCGCTGCAGAATGCTGTGGTAGCCATGCTGGTTAAGTGTACCTTGAATTCTAAATAAATCACAGACAGTATCACCAGCAAAGCACCCCCACACCTCCTCCTCCATGCTTCACGGTGGGAACCACACATGCGGAGATCATCCGTTCACTTTCTCTGCGTCTCACAAATTTGGACATCAGACCAAAGGACAGATTTTCACCAGTCTAATGTCCATTGCTTGTGTTTCTTGGCCCAAGCATGTCTCTTCTTATTGGTGTCCTCTAGTAGTGGTTTCTTTGCAGCAATTCGACCATGAAAGCCTGAAGCCTTCTCCTCTGATCAGTTGATGTTGAGATGCGTCTGTTACTTGAACTCTGTGAAGCATTTATTTGGGCTGCAATCTGAGGTGCAGTTAATTGCTGATTTTTGAGGCTGGTAACTCTAATGAACTTATAATCCTCAGCAGCAGAGGTAACTCTGGGTCTACCATTCCTGTGTTGGTCCTCGTGAGAGACAGTTTCATCACAGCGCTTGATGGTTTTTGCGACTGCATTTGAAGAAACGTTATAAGTTCTTGATATTATCCGGATTGATTGACCTTCGTGTTTTAAAGTAATGATGGACTGTCGTTTCTCTCTGCTTATTTGAGCTGTTATTGCCATAATATGGACTTGGTCTTTTACCAAATAGGGCTGTCTTCTGTATACCACCCCTTTCTTGTCACAACTGATTGGCTCAAACACATTAAGGAAAGAAGTTCCACAAATTAAGTTAACAAGGCACATCTGTTAATTGAAATGCGTTCCAGGTGACTACCTAATGAAGCTGGTTGAGAGAATCCCAAGAGAGTGCAAAGCTGTCATCAAGGCAAAGGGTAGCTACTTTGAAGAATCTCAAATATAAAATATATTCTGATTTGTTTTAACACTTTTTTTGGTTACTACATGATTCAATGATTTATTTCATAGTTTGATGACTTCACTATTATTCTACAAAGTAGAAAATAGTAAAAATAAAGAAAAACCCTTGAATGAATAGGTGCCCACTATTTTGACAGGTCCTGTGTGTATGTGCGTGCGGCACATAATGTGATTTGAACAAACATGACCTCCATCAGTGGTGTATTCACTAGGAACCAAACGGAAGCAAACTCAACCAATCAGAGAGGGACCTACCTGAATGTGTCTACTAGAAATCTGTTTTTTTTTTTTTTTTTTGCAAAACTGTTTTCTACGGCGTGCACTAATGACTACAGCCGTGGTCACTAAGACCCTCGTCTCACCTCTCTGTCAGGCAGGCCAAAGAGGAACTCTCGGTCGAAGCGCCCAGGTCGCCTGAGAGCTGGGTCTATAGAATCCAGACGGTTAGTCGCTCCGATCACCACGACCTCTCCTCTGCTGTCTAACCCATCCATCAGGGCAAGGAGAGTGGACACGATGGAGCTGTAAGATGAAAACACACACAGAACATTATTCCCACTTTACCAAGTCGTACTAAACAAAAAGATACCAAATAGCTAAAGAACGAGAAGCAATAAATGTTTGTATTCAAATCAATTTGTTCCAGTGATCAACACAAGTGTCTAACCTGTGTATCTGGTCCTGTCTGCTTGAGCGGACGGGAGCCAACCCATCAACCTCATCAAAGAATATAATTGATGGCCGCATCTGATACGCCTAAAAGATTTGTCAAAAATAAAATAAAAAATATTTTTTAGTATTTCCTCCTCCCAACTCAGCTTGGTTTCAACATCCTGGAACACAGTATATTTCAGAACAAGAAGCCAACTTCCATGGAGAATAACGGTCGGTAATGACCTGGTCGAAGAGAAGACGTAGCTGCCGTTCGGACTCTCCCACCCACTTGCTGAGGCAGTCTGCTCCCTTTCTCATGAAGAAAGAGACCTTCCTCTCTCCCTGACTGCACTCGTTAGCCAACGCCCTGGCCACTAGAGTCTTCCCTGTTCCAGGAGGTCCGTAGAACAAACAGCCCCTACACACACACACACACAGTAAGAATCTACAGCATCAAGAGCAACAACAGATCCTAGATCATTTCACCGTAACAGTATGGATGACTTTCTAAACATTTATTTCTCGCTACCTTGGTGGTTGGATCTTGAACCTCTCAAACACCTCTGGGTAAAGCAGAGGGAAGACCACCATCTCTTTCAGGGCAGAGATGTGTCTGGTCAGTCCCCCAATGCTGTCAAAACGCACCTAGAAAACAACATTATACCATTTCAATGTTGGACAATGTTGTCCGGGGCTGTCCCAGTTATCTATCCTTTCCCTCTTTCATTCCCCCTCATGGACTTAACATATGACTGGTGCAGGTATGGACTGGAGAGAGTTCCTGAAGGTTTCCTCCTTACTGTTACTAGTCAGACTTACTGTCTGGTCTACCTGCATGGGGTCAACGTCAGCTAGACTTACTGTCTGGTCTATCTGCATGGGGTCAACGTCAGCTAGACTGGCTCCAATCTTCATCCTGTCCTTGTGGATTCCCAGGACATCCTCCTTCAGCAGATTCATGGGAAGACATCTATTCACCGATCTGTTCCTGCTCTTCCTCCTCCTCCTCTGGAACTTATCATCGTCAGAGGAGGAGGAGGAAGAGGAGGACGACGACGAGGTGGAGTCACTACTGTGGATGGCATGTCTTCTTCTACACGGTAAAGAAAGGAGTATGGCAGAGCCAGAGGTCAGTAACGTCACTGACTAATACAGACAACGTAATGCACACAAATCAATGACCAAGAAACCAGCCATTACGGAAACCCTGATGTCACCACACATCTAAGACACACTGACAATGACTTACCTATCAGACACACTCCTGTGGATGCCAGAAATCAGAAGCACAAGGAAGTAGAACTTAGGAATGAATTGTGATTTGTTGTAATAGTTAGGAAAGAATGTTAAACTAAACTTGATAGGTCAGACATGGAAGGTAGTAGGTACTAGGTTCTTTAGTCTACAGACCTGTTGCCTCTCCTTATGTTGTAAGGGCTTCTCGGACCAGTAGAGCTGAACCTATACCTCCGCCTGGATGGGGACAAGTGTCTTGATGTCTTGAAGAAGATGGCCTTTGTCTTGGGCTCTGTGGGAAATAAAAGGTCAACCATGAGAAACGAGTAGAAGGACAGGTTATGGGAATAACAACTGCTACTAAAGCGTGACAATAAATGTAGAGTCCATGCACCGGTGCTGATGCCTAGAAGTATACAGACTTCAGTGAAATGAAAGATGCAAATAGTTTCAACAGAAAACATCTAACCCTCCCGTGGTGCCTGGTAGCGAACGGCAGCTTTCCTCTGCCTGAAGTCATAACGTTTCTGGTTGTCATCTTCATCATGGTCATCATCATCGTCCTCCTCATCATCATCTTCATTACGGTCGTCGTCATCGTCGTCGTCATCGTCTTCATCATCTGCCTGATTATTTTTGCCTCCCTCTTCCTCATCATTCTCCTCTTCACTGGAGGTCACTCCATTTTTATTCTCTTGAGGGTCTTCACTTCCTTCCTCGGTTCTTTCAGAGGTCCTTTTCCTCTTGGCCCCAGCGTAGATTACAAGGTCCTAAAAAAAATTTAAAAAGGGGAAAAATAACATTATTGGGGGGGGACATCATGGTGATATTGAACTAAATCTATTACAAAGCTGTGAACCTGTAGCATGAATAATGTTGACCTCCTCTGTAGTATCCCTGCTTCTTAACCGACGACGCATCTTCTGCATATCATCCATCTTCTGCAGCACTGCCTCAGCTGTGCTTTACGAATAGAATGGGAAAAAACAAAAACAGGGACTGTTTCATTTCACCATTACCGCTAACCGTTATCAACTTCGCTGTTATAAACATGCAAACCAGACTGACAAGAACATGTACAACAGTGGTGACCCAACCCTCCTCCACGAGAGTTACTGGGGCATGATTCCTCCTGCCCCGGTGCTAGATTAGGGCTGAAGGGGAAAACCCCTGTGGTAGATGGGTAGCTAGGAGGGTTGGCCACCCCTGATGTACGACGCCTGCTGATGAAGACGTTCTTACTTGGTGATGAGGCGGTTATAGAGGACAGACTGGTTCCTGGAGTTGCGCTTGTATCTGGTGATCCTGGAGCTGCGTCTCACAGAGCTGTCCTCCTCCCGGGGACGCAGAACAAACTGGGTCTTCAGAGTAGAGGCCTCTTCTTCCTCAACTTCATCTGGAAGAAGATTTATTAATTTATCATTAACTTGATGATAAACATTGTAGCTGACATAAATGACACCAATGGTGTCTCCTTCTCGCTGTACTGTTGGAGGTGGCATTGATTCATGTAAAATGTGATGTAGAAATGATCTAGTTACCAGCGTCAGATTGCTTATCCCTGGATGACGCGGAGGCTTTTCCATCGCCCTGCAGTCTTGGGGATTTCCTGCAGAGATCAACAAAATGAGAACATAAACATTGAGGGTTGTGATGACACCTTAGGTTTGTAAACATGTTTATGTCGTCATGCATCGCACCGACTATACTGAGAGGAGTAGAAGCTGATTTTACATAGAATGAATACCAGTTATCTGCATAAAACATAAGTAGTTACCTTGTGCTGTGTTCCCCAGTTTCCTCCTCTTTCTCAGGGGACTTGGTTTGGCCATTTATTTTAGCCAAGGACACCTCGTGTTTGACAGTCTGTCCCCTGGTCCTCAGGGATCCTCGTCTCGGAGGGCTATCCTCCTCCTTCATCATCGAGTGGCCCTATGTTAGGAAAACACTAAAACATCAGCTGCATTCACATAGGAATCCAGTCATTTTAAGTGTAGTAAGCTGGCAGCTGGCTAGTGTAGTAAACTTACATCTGGCTAGCTATAGAAGTTAGCTAGCAGGCAACATACCTGTCCACATTCAGAAACAATCAATAAAGTTATTGTTAGTCAGTGCTACTTACTAGCCATCTAAAAGGGGCTAGCTAACTAGATGAGTTTACTCAACTCCACGATATATACATCTATGGGCGATACCCCATAGGATATGTAAACTAGAGACAGGAGCGAACAGGCCAACTAATTTATAACATTAGCATAGAATGCGGTTAACTAGGCACATAAACAACATCAATGTCGGGCTAGCTAGTTAGCTGGTTAGCTAACAGCTGTCATAAAGCTAACAACAGCCGAGTTTACAGTGACATTTTATAATGTCAACTATCTAAAAGGGCCTCACATTTCGCGTGTTTTCAGTGTTACTGGAGCTGTCATCCAGGCCCCTCTTCAGCCGACTCGACTTTGTCTGCGATGCGCTCTCCAGCGATAGAAACTCGGAGCTTGTATCCAAGTCAACCCGGTTCCTCTTCCGAGTTGCTGGTTCCGCGCCCACGCCGCTGCTGCGTAGCATCACCATCCTAACTTTAGACCGATTTTTGTAAATACTAAAGCATAAATATGGGACTACTTAATTGTATCAAAACTGAAACGAGTTAATAACATTCCTAGGTAATATATGGCGCGTACTAACACACAACACTCCCCAACCAAAACCCTTGATTTCTGGCGCCACAAACGTCACTGGAAGACAAGTGACAGCACGCAGTATCCTGGCGCAAGACAACATAGTTCATCATAAAAAGTAGTGATTATACATTTCTATTCACCAATTATGTCATGCTGTATTCATATCAATGACCACATGAATATCTATAAATATTATAATTATAGAAATCTATCCCAGGGCCAACAGTGATATGTTCTTATATCATTCAGTTGTGCGGAAGGATATTATGGGAAAGATGTCCCGGTTATTTTTGGCGCGCTGTAAATTGCGCATTATGGAAAGCCTAGCTACAGGTTCATGATAAAAGCATTTTCTTTACCGTTATGAAAATATAACTGGTTTACTATAAAATGTCAATTATATTTGAGAGAGTTTTCTTACATTTTAATATCAACTATACTAAATGTCTAGAGGAGCTCTGTTTCATTAATTCTAAAATGATGGGGGGAATACAGTGCCTTCAGAAAGTATTTATAGCCCTTGACTTATTCCACATTTTGTTGTTACATACACCCTGAATTGAAATATGTTTAAATATAATTGTTTTTCTTACCCATCTACACACAATACCCCATAATGACAACGTGAAAACATGTTTTTAGAAATGTTATAACATTTATTGAAAATGAAAAACAAAAATATCTATTTACATAAGTATTCACACCCGAGTCAATATTTTCTAGAAGCACCTTGGGCAGTGATGACAGCTTTGCGTTGTCATGGGAATGTCTGTATCACCTTTGCGCATCTGGATTTGGGGGTTGTCTCCAATCTTCCTTGCATATTTCCTCGAGCTCTGTTAAGTTAGATGGGGAGCTGCAGCAAACAGCAATCTTCAAGTCTTTCCACAGATTTTCAATGGGATTCAAGTCTAGGCCACTGAACGACTTTCACATTCTTGTTTTGAGGCATTTCCAGAGTTGCTTTTGCTATATGCTTGGGGTCATTGTCCTGTTGAAACGTAAATCTTCCAACAGGACATTCTGCATTTTGAAGCAGGTTCTCAAGGATTTTCCTGTATTTGGCCCAATTCATTGTTCCCTCTATCCTTACCAGTCTCCCTTTCCCTGCCGCTGAAAAGCCTCCCCATTGCATGATTCTGCCACCACCACTTCACGGTAGGGATGGTGTTAGAAGGGTGATGAGCTGTGCTTGGTTTTGTACAGACATAGTGCTTTACATGTGTCTTTCACATGCTTTTTTTGTAAACTCCAGGTGTGCTGTCATGTGGCCACTCTCCCATAAAGCCCAGATTGGTGAAGTGCTGTAGAGACAGGTACTCCCATCTCAGCCAGGGAACTCTGTAGTTCTGTCACTGTGTTCATTGGGTTCTTGGTCACCTCTCTGGCCAATGACCTTCTCGCTAGGTTGCTCAGTTTGGTCAGACGGCCAGCATCCAGGTAGTTCCATATTTTGTCAATTTTCAAATGATGGAGACAGCTGTGCTCTTGGAAACTTTCAACATTCTATAAAGTGTTTTATACCCTTCCCCAGATAATATGCCTCGTCACATTTCTATCTCAGATCTATGGACAGTCCCTTGGACTTCATGGTATAGTTTCTGCTCTGACATGCACTTATTTTATGGTATTATGTCGATCCGCAAACATACGTTAGAGGTGCATGCCGCCACCTACTGTCTGGGCTGTCAGCCTGCTGTTCTTGAGCGTTAATTCATTACACTTTGTGACAAAGGGAAGGGGGAAAATGTGCCCTACCAACTAACCCTACACCCATTAAAACCTCACCACTATACCAACTAACCCTACACCCATTAAAACCTCACCACTATACCAACTAACCCTACACCCATTAAAACCTCACCACTATACCAACTAACCCTACACCCATTAAAACCACACCACTATACCAACTAACCCTACACCCATTAAAACCTCACCACTATACCAACTAACCCTGCACCCATTAAAACCACACCACTACCAACTAACCCTACACCCATTAAAACCACACCACTACCAACTAACCCTACCACTACCAACTAACCCTACACCCATTAAAACCACACCACTATACCACCTAACCCTACACCCATTAAAACCACACCACTATACCACCTAACCCTACACCCATTAAAACCACACCACTATACCACCTAACCCTACACCCATTAAAACCTCACCACTATACCACCTAACCCTACACCCATTAAAACCTCACCACTATACCACCTAACCCTGCACCCATTAAAACCTCACCACTATACCACCTAACCCTGCACCCATTAAAACCTCACCACTATACCACCTAACCCTACACCCATTAAAACCACACCACTATACCACCTAACCCTACACCCATTAAAACCTCACCACTATACCACCTAACCCTACACCCATTAAAACCTCACCACTATACCACCTAACCCTACACCCATTAAAACCTCACCACTATACCACCTAACCCTACACCCATTAAAACCTCACCACTATACCAGCTAACCCTACACCCATTAAAACCTCACCACTATACCACCTAACCCTACACCCATTAAAACCACACCACTATACCAACAAACCCTACACCCATTAAAACCACACCACTATACCAACTAACCCTACACCCATTAAAACCTCACCACTATACCAGCTAACCCTACACCCATTAAAACCACACCACTATACCAACAAACCCTACACCCATTAAAACCTCACCACTATACCACCTAACCCTACACCCATTAAAACCTCACCACTATACCAGCTAACCCTACACCCATTAAAACCACACCACTATACCAACAAACCCTACACCCATTAAAACCTCACCACTATACCACCTAACCCTACACCCATTAAAACCTCACCACTATACCAGCTAACCCTACTCCCATTAAAGCCACACCAATATTCCACTACTTGGCCCTATCTGATCCAACACCAGACCGGCAGCCTGGGAGAATAGGAAACTATCGTTCAACACACCTCGTAACTCTTCTGCAGTAAAATCTCGTACACCCAAGCACTTCTCTGCAGCTGCCACCACAACATCTATTTTAAATGTGATTTTCTGCAGTATAGTTGATAACGATGGCTATGAACGCTAAAGAAACCAACATTACTGAGGCACGTTATTCTTATCACTTTTTATTGGCCTCGGCCTACTCACAGGAGGATCCCTCACCCTGTACACATCCCCTCCTACTCTATTCACCGCCTCAGCATGACACTGTTAGTACTACTCTGATCCCGGCAACCTCAACCTGCCTTTCCCTGGACACTTCTAATCTACAGCACCATGGGTACCCCTACAATTCACACACACATACACACACACACACACAACCTTTTTCCTTTGTTTAATGTCTTCCTGCACACTTCTCACATATAGGAATCTCGCTCCTACACACTGCTGCAACATGACCGTATGCTTGGCACCTAAAATAATGTAATGGTTTTGGGACAAAAGCTCACAGGATAACTGACACATCCTAACTTGACTTTGTCGGGTAAAAACTCTGCATCAAAACTCAGCAGGACAGACGTGTCTTCTGTTTCGATGTGGATAGGGGGGGGGGGGGGGGGGGGGGGGGGGGGGGGGGGGTGTTCCCTCTGCAGACACCAGGAATCTTCCATTTCAGTTGATCCTCAACACAACGCCACCCCAGTAGTGAAGCGTGGGGTAAAATCACTGGGGAAGCCAAGCCAGTAAAAAAAAGACATATTTCAACCGGTTGTGATATTTGCTCTATAACCATTCATTCATACGTCGCCATGATATACAATAAGACTGTGACAACAGTCACACAGTGGCAGAATGAATTCAACTACACATATACGTTTGTTTCATCACAAAACCAGAGAGCAACTTCTGTCCGGTGAAGTCCACAAAGCAAACATTTCATGTAATAAACGGTTATATGACCTGCAGCAAGGTCAAGCAAGTTAATGTTTGACAGTTTACTAAACTACTGATCTAAACATCATCAAACCCTAGTGGTTAGAGCGTTGGACTAGTAACCGGAAGGTTGCAAGTTCAAACCCCCGAGCTGACAAGGTACAAATCTGTGGTTCTGCCCCTGAACAGGCAGTTAACCCACTGTTCCTAGGCCGTCATTGTAAATAAGAATTTGTTCTTAACTGACTTGCCTGGTTAAATAAAGGTAATAAAAAAAAGGCTACATATGCTTAGTTTAATACAGTGAAACAAACTTAAAAGATAAAAACTATTTAGTCCAATCATTGTTGATAAATATAACGTGGCTGTCCATGGTACTGATTTCTGTGTGTGTGCTCTTGCACAGGTAAAAAAATAAAACATAATAGGTTGACACCCTTGTAGACTAGATGAATGCTAATGCCATCCTCCTCTCTCTCTTTTTCTCCACATTGCACATCACTCTCTCGTTTAATGACATGTGCCACACATTCTGACAACCCATTCATCCGTAAAGCAGCACACTGTCGTAAACCATAATAACGTACAGTACCACGAACAGCATGTCGTACCATACATAACATTCCCAACCTTTCCAAAACCAGGGACTGGTACCATATATAACAATGCCCATAGGGCAAGAACCTCGAGTGATAGCTGTAAGAAAGAAACACTAACCCTTAAACGGAAGAGGTAAATAACGACAATCCAAACTAGCCAGTTCAGTCCATTAACCTAGAGGTTGACTAAGAATTAAAGGAGGTTAAGTAGTCCCCCAGATGAGCTGGGCGAGTTTATGCCCTCATAGGCCGTTCTTCAGCCGCCGTGGCTCTGGCCCTTGGGGAGCCCACAGAGGCTGGGGGGAGGTGGTAGTAGTGGGGGAGGTCCATCAGGTGGCGTTTCTGGCTTGTAAGTCAGTTTTGTAGGCATTTGTGTTCATTGAGGGGCAGGGACTTTTCTGAGGTGGCTGGCGTGCCGGCGTGATCCATTGCTCCTCCTGTCTCATGTTGGCGAAATGGTCAATGGCTTCATCATACAGTACGCTTTTAGTGTTTGTTTTCATAGGCAACCTAGCTAAAAATGCTTGTTAGCCTAACTTCCTGACATGGGCAACAATGAACCAGCTAATTTAGCTAGCTAAATGTGAGCCTACATCTACCCTACATATTGATCTTCTACCTTCTCAAGCCAGAGCCACAGTATATGAATTTAGGGCTAGATCAGAATCACCGTCATTATCATTGGCCAGTACAGAGAATTAAGTCAAAATCTCCATCCCTGGATTAGGAAAGGGAAATCAACACAAGTAAACCAGAAACAAACACTTTTTTTTTTTGTTCAGACAATGAGGACATTTATTTTAGGAAGCCAAATCCAAACTGGCCTCCCTTGGAGTACGTTTTGCTGCACCAAGACAAACCACAGTAGACTCAGCTGAACACTGATAGGCTAATTATTTTCTATAATTGTATTATTTTATTTAATCAAGGGAGGCCAAATGCTACAGCTGGCAACGTGTCATACAAGTCGACATCATAGATATTGGGCTACACATACTGAGACAGAGGGGCGCCGTTTACCTCACGCAGATGATATTCAGCCACTTGCGAATTGACTGAAAAGTATGAAAACATTAAAATAATTATTCGGGGCTAGAGTCCATGAATACGCGGCACTGGTTATCCCTCCTTTCATCTGCGCCCAGCTGCAGAGAGCAAAGCAAGTCAAAGTTCTTGTCCCTTGGCGTGTGGTGAGCAGCGCCCGCTCCCTCTGGACTGAAGAATTGCGAGTCCACTTTGAGTTACTTTCACCGACTCAACAGTCCCCAACCAACCTGACACCCCGTATGGATCAGCCAGAAGGCAAGGATCCATTCTCTCAACAACAACAACAAAAATCTCACACCCACTGAGCCGCCATCATTTTTGTCATCATCTGGACGAGGCACGTACTTGACGGCCTTCACCGCACCTGCCGCTGGTAGTTCATCCTCACCAGGTTACATTTCTGAGCTACAGGAGTACGTTTCCTTTTTGTACTTAACGATAATTCTCCCGACCACATCGCTTCCCTCTACACATCTCATTTCATGGGGTCCATTTCCACATATCCAAGCTCTTTCCACTCCTTCATCCTCTGTAGTAGCAAACTGTTTAAAATTGTTTCTTGAATTTCTCGCGTCGACTCAAAAAGCTCTATCAGCCGCCATTACTCCTCCTGGAAACTCCAGTCCCTCTGACATGCACTGTCAACTGTTACCAGTCGCCATTACTCCTCCTGGAAACCCCAGTCCCTCTGACATGCACTGTCAACTGTTACCAGTCGCAATTACTCCTCCTGGAAACTCCAGTCCCTCTGACATGCACTGTCAACTGTTACCATTCGCCATCACTGTTACCAGTCGCCATTACTCCTCCTGGAAACTCCAGTCCCTCTGACATGCACTGTCAACTGTTACCATTCGCCATCACTGTTACCAGTCGCCATTACTCCTCCTGGAAACTCCAGTCCCTCTGACATGCACTGTCAGCTGTTACCAGTCGCCATAGCTGTTATCATGTCCAAACGATTGAATTGGCCACAGGTGGACTCCAATCAAGTTGTGGCACCGTCAATGAAGATCATAGGAAATTGGATGCACCTGAGCTTAATTTGAGTGTTATAGGAAATGGGTGTGAAAAGGCTACTAATGTCAGTTAAGACATTTCTGTAAATCATTTTTATTAATTGGGAAACATTTACAAAAACACTCATTATTTGGTATTGTGTGTAGATGGGTGATTTATTTATTTTTTAATCCATTTTGAAATCAGGCTGTAAATGTGGAATAAGTCAAGTGGTATGAATACTTTCTGAAGGCCTGTATTTGGGGGGGGGACGACTAATTTCATGCAGAATGTATATTTACACTTTCGCAATAGTGAGAAATTGAGAATTAAACAACTAATTATCAAATCGCAAACTGAAACCAAACAGGAAATTATATGTAGAAAACAAAAATTGATCAAAGGCCAAAATATTATTACATAAATCGTATTTTATTAGTAGTATGTGACTAGGTATAACCGGAGGGAAAAAAAGACAAATTGTTGAAATCTGCTAAACTTCAAAAAACTGTATTGGTATGTGGTTTGTAAAAAAGTAAACAGTTGATCTGAATGAGTCCATGCCAACAGACCCCCATGGAGGGGGCATTTTATGCAATGGCTGCCAGGTAGTCCTTGACCTCTGCTGTGGTGAGTCTTCTGAAACCTGCCTCGTTGCAGATTCCCACCTCAATGTTATCTTCTGTCATCTGACCCTCAAAACTTTCCTTTAAAAACACACAGTAAACAGAACAGTAAAATGCATGGATTTCATAAAGTTTTCAAACTATTCCAGGTTTAACCTAAAACGCAGTATCACATATGTTTTTTTTTGCCCTTTTTCTCACCAATTTCGCGGTGTCCAATTGTTGTAGTAGTTGTTGCTGTCTTGTCTCATCGCTACAACTCCCGTACGGGCTCGGGAGAGACGAAGGTTGAAAGTCACACGTCCTCCGATACACAACCCAACCTAGCCGCACTGCTTCTTAACACAGCGAGCATCCAACCCGGAAGCCAGCCGCACCAATGTGTCGGAGGAAACACCGTGCACCTGGCAACCTTGGTTAGCGCGCACTGCGCCCGGCCCGCCACAGGAGTCGCTGGTGCGCGATGAGACAAGGACATCCCTACCGACCAAGCCCTCCCTAACCCGGACGACGCTAGGCCAATTGTGCGTCGCCCCATGGACCTCCCGGTCGCGGCCGGTTACGACAGAGCCTGGGCGCGAACCCAGAGTCTCTGATAGCATAGCTGGCACTGCAGTACAGCGCCCTTAACCACTGCGCCACCCGGGAGGCCTCTACTGTGTTTCTTAAACACTTCTGAGAGGGAAGAGTACTAAAGCTGCAGGTGAGAGGAGTTACCTTCAAGGTTAAGATTGCTGTGTGGATTGCGTCTTCCAGCTCCAGATCCACGTTATATCTCTTTTCTAGGAATGTTTTCCCATTGACGTAGTTCTTTCCCATCGCTGTGGCTTTCCATGCAAAGTATGCACCCTGTGTACATCAAAATAATCATATAGTTAGTACCGGAAAAAACTATGTAGAGTGGGGGCAAAAAAGTATTTAGTCAGCCACCAATTGTGCAAGTTCTCCCACTTAAAAAGATGAGAGAGGCCTGTAATTTTCATCATAGGTACACTTCAACTATGACAGACAAAATGAGAAAAAAATATCCAGAAAAATCACATTGTAGGATTTTTAATGAATTTATTTGCAAATTATGGTGGAAAATAAGTATTTGGTCAATAACAAAAGTTGATCTCAATACTCTGTTATATACCCTTTGTTGGCAATGACAGAGGTCAAACGTTTTCTGTAAGTCTTCACAAGGTTTTCACACACTGTTGCTGGTATTTTGGCCCATTCCTCCATGCAGATCTCCTCTAGAGCAGTGATGTTTTGGGACTGTTGCTGGGCAACACGGAGTTAAGAAGTAAGCTCACTCCACAGCTAGCTTGTAATGTCACGGATGGAGCCATCCGATTGGTATACTTTTGGGTGGCTCAAACCGTTGAAACGTTGTCAAGGAGGGCGGCCACGTGTGTTAGCAAAGCAGAGGTCCCGAGTTCGAGCCGAATTGGGGGGGGGGGGGGGGGTACTCGCTAAGCAAGCAACGTCCGTAACATATGCACATGTAACAGTAGAGAAGACACTTGGGCCGTATACACTTGACACTTACATGCTACTTCGGCCATCAGAATACGAAGATTGCATTGAAAAGACTGGTTGTGGTCGGATTGTGTTCAGATCTGTCCGACCACTTCCCTGGTGGTGGTCAGGGACACATTTTGTACGGATTTCTCCTCAGTCTGGACACAATCAGGCTACCGTCGCCCACTGTCATGTGTTTTGGGAGCGAGAGGCGCCTTTTTTCATAAAAAAGTTGAAGGAAATATGTTCCTAGTGTGGAATGTGTTTGCTGGCTTCATAAATGCTAGCCAGCTAGCTTATTTAAATCAGGCTACCTGTGTTATTGACTGTACGTTTTGTTTATGTGTAACTCTGTGTTGTTGTTTTTGTCGCTCTTCTTAGCTTTATATTGGCCAGGTCACAGTTGTAAATGAGAACTTGTTCTCAACTGGCCTACCTGGTTAAATAAAGGTGTTCTCAACTGGCCTACCTGGTTAAATAAAGGTGGATTTTTCTTTTTTTTAATTGGTAAAACTATTTTTTGTTATGCCTATTTGCAATCCCTTTAGCTTTGCTAGCTAGCTTGCTGGCTAGTTACAGAGGTTAGCTGGCTAGTTAGCTACAGTAGTTTGCTACTGCCGTCAACTTGCTGTGTTGTTACCAGATTTAGCTTTGCTAGCTAGCTTGCTGACTAGTTACAGAGGTTAGCTGGCTAGTTAGCTACAGTAGTTTGCTACTGCCGTCAACTTGCTGTGTTGTTACCAGATTTAGCTTTGCTAGCTAGCTTGCTGACTAGTTACAGAGGTTAGCTGGCTAGTTAGCTACAGTAGTTTGCTACTGCCGTCAACTTGCTGTGTTGTTACCAGATGTAGCCTGTTCCACCGTTTGCCTTATGCATTCTGGCATCTGAATATAGCGCAGGAAAAGGGAATCGGGACACATTTAAAATGTAGGTTTAGACGCATGACGAGTTCGGAGTTCCATGATTAGAACTCCATGATCAGAACACAAAAGCTCCATGAACTGTCTAGACTCGGCCTAGGAGTGAAGCAATTCAACGATAGTGTGTTTATACTACCATGGATACTTACAGAGGGATCTGACTGGAAGAGGTAAGGGTGATCATCATCCCATCCAGCTATCAACAGTGACACACCAAAGGGTCGCACTCCACTGAAAAAAAACACAGGATGTTACTCTCTAGAAATTCAGGTGAAAACAACTACTTTACCAACACACATGGATATTGTAATTCAGCAGTGGCCAACCCTCGTGGAAAGATACTGGGTGTCCGGGCTTTAGGCTTTTCCTTCAGCCAGCCCTGCTCTAACACCTCCCTGGTTCTATACAGGGTGTAAGGGCTTTAGGCTTTTCCTTCAGCCCTGTTCTAACACACCTGGTTCTATACTGGGTGTAAGGGCTTTAGGCTTTTCCTTCAGCCCTGCTCTAACACACCTGGTTCTATACTGGGTGTAAGGGCTTTAGGCTTTTCCTTCAGCCAGCCCTGCTCTAACACACCTGGTTCTATACTGGGTGTAAGGGCTTTAGGCTTTTCCTTCAGCCAGCCCTGCTCTAACACACCTGGTTCTATACTGGGTGTAAGGGCTTTAGGCTTTTCCTTCAGCCAGCCCTGCTCTAACACACCTGGTTCTATACTGGGTGTAAGGGCTTTAGGCTTTCAGCCAGCCCTGCTCTAACACACCTGGTTCTATACTGGGTGTAAGAGCTTTAGGCTTTTCCTTCAGCCCTGCTCTAACACACCTTGTTCTATACTGGGGGCAAGGGCTTTAGGGCTGAAGGAAAATCCTAACACACCTGGTTTTACCAATCAGCTGGTCATCAGGACCTTGATAAGCTGAATCAGTGGTGTTTCAGCAAGGTTGGATCAAAAGCCTGCACACTCAGTCGGCCAGCCTGATCAAACTTGAGGAAACCCACAAAACAGAACAGAACTGACCCAGACTGTGTGTACTCCTGCATGACAGAGGCTACCCGCTGGACAAGCTGGGCTGTGGGGATTGGCTCCTGGTAGACCAGGAAGTACTGCTGGGCCAGTTTCCTCGCTCTCCTCAACAGCACCCTGCAGAGTAACAAAGATATACATTTCTAAGATATTCTTGTCCCTGTTGTAAACCCAAGATTTAGAAACTCAAGGAAAGGCAGTCTCCCTCACACACACACACACACACACACACCAGGATGTACCTGTAGTCTGGACCCATTCCACTGTAGACCATGCCAATATGTTTGGTTATCATCTCGACTTTGTGAACACTAGTCTCATCGTACAGTATAGACTTCTGTTTCTTCTCGGTTGCCAAAACGACTCCATTTGAGGCTTTAAACGGGGAGAAAGAAACCATCAAAATCTGGACTGTCTTCTGTAATGCGGCTAAACTTCTTGATTTGGCCTTGTTTTAGATTTGGTTCATTAAGGCTGTTTCGACAGGTAGCTCAATACTGATTTTTTTTTCCACTAGTTGTTTTTTTGACCAATCACATCAGATCTTTTTCAGAGCTGATCTGAGTGTTCGAAAGACCAATCAGTAAAAAAAAAATCTAAACGTAGCCTTAAAAATCTCAGCAGCCATGACTGAACTCAAATGTGAGTTGGTTTCAGGTGTGGTTTGATATAGGGGTCTCGTGTGTTCGCAGGTGGGAAGAGCTAGCCAAATTATATTGCCGATTTGCTTTAGCCGGCTGGTGTGCTACCGTGGCAAAATTGGTTTGACTTTGGATAGCCCATCTCTGGGCCTAGTATGGAACCGTCAATAAATAACAATGTAAATTAGGCAATATTTTCACGTTGCACACTTTTTATTTCTCATTCAATGTTTTCAATATTTAGGGATATCCAAAGTCAAACCACATTTACCACAGGCATTACGATCGGGGTCGCATGCAGCTACACTCCAAATGGATGAGAACTTGTTTGCTGCCAGCTGTGGACCGGGTTGAAATAAACCCAACCTTCATTTACGTTGTGGCATACTCCGGTAGAAAAATCTGTTTTGGACAAAACTGACTTTATGACCAAAAGTATCCTATTTACACTTTGTAGTCAATTTTGACATTAGAATAAATGTTACTGACTCATATCGATGGCACATAGGCTGTCTTCTAAATTAGAAGTTGTTTTTTAGGGGCAGTTGCTCTTTAAAAGAGTTTGGTACCATGGACACATATATACAAGATGCCTGCATACAAAAAGCCATTACCTGCTGGTTGCTCCACTGTATACATACATGGGCTGCGTTTAAACAGGCAGCAACTTCTGATTTCTCTCTCTCATCAGATTAGCTCTTAAGTGAAATTTGTGAAAAATGATCAGAATTTGTCTGCCCGTGTGAACGCAGTCATATTGATCATTTTAAGTCTTCTTTACCTTTGATTCCCACTGAGGGGGCTCCTGCTGCTACTGCTGACAGGGCATACTCAATCTGGACCAGTTTACCAGATGGGCTGTGTGGGAGGGAAATTGTTTAAACTTTTCATTAATGACGTCATGACAAATAATTTCGTCTTGGTCTGATCAGTGCTTTTAGAGTTTAGATTTATTGGTGTAACGTTAGCTAGTGAGTGACTCAGTCTCACTCAGCAATCAACAAACTGAAAGTGAATGTAAACTTGCAACAGCAAAGCCAGATGCCTTTTTGAAAATATCGCAACTCAGCTAATCACTTAATTACTGAAAGAGAGCAAATGGTATGAAGAGACTAAATGTGTTGGAAATAAAAATTGCCTGTTTGAAGATCTTGAAAAAGAACACACTTCCTACTACTAGCCTAACATTAGCTAGCCAGAGCAACAGAATGACAAAGCATCAAACCACCGCGAAGCAACAGTCTGGTTTCTAAACAACTCGCTCGATCTCGATTCTTCTTCCTTTCAATGTCTTCCTGCAATAACCAAACTAACAAAACTGTTGCTACTACAGTAATTTGTAAAAGTTACCTGAATGTGGTGAGTGAGAAACTGTACCCCCTTTCTCCCATATTTGCTCAGTACTGGTGATAACGCGTTATATGACAAGATGCAATTGGTTCTTCGGTTGTCGCAGTTCAATGACGTATGTGATTCAATGACCGTGAGCTGTGACATGAGTGTGAAGGCGCTACTCAAACCTATAACATTATGAATTCGTCTGGTTTCGTGTGTTTTTTGAGACGTTCGTTGTTACAGCTGGAATGCAGAATTATACAGGCTACAGGACTTGACATACAGTTTGGTGAGTTTGAGCTTTACACAACATTCTGCCTTGTGTTTATTTGTAGCTAGCTGGCTGGCTAACACTCGAACTAACTAGTAAGCTAGCTTTAAAACTGCCATGGTAGCTATGTTACCCTGCATAATCTATGACTTTGTGTTGGACAGTAAGAACTATGATGATGTACGATTCTATACGTGCTTCAATCTATGAGTAGACTACTAGATGTATACTGAGTGGTGACATACATACATCGTTTCTGTCAATTGCATAGATTGTTGATATGTGATTGTGTCTCTGTGTTTTGTTTCTAATCAGCCCCAGCTCTAGCTGTCCATGGGCCCAGCATCCTCCCACATCCCCACGATGAGCAAGAGGTGACCTCGGAGCCCAGCTTCCTGGACAATGTGTTCTGGATGGCAGCACCCAAAAAGAGACGCACAATAGAAATCAACAGGACCAGAAGACGAGACCCAAGCTTTATGCTCAAAGTTAAGGTATTAACTTTGATTACTTGTATCATTTCACTGGGTAACATTTCACCTGTAATTATTGTCCTCTGATGTCCAGTTGTATGTAGCATATTTTATGTAATAAATATTGCAATAAACACAATTGAAAAGGCAATAGATTTTTCTGATGTTTTGTGCTCTCTCTCCCTCGTTCTCCTCCTCCCTATCCCCCCTTTCTCTCTCTCTCCCCTCATCTCTCTCTCTCCCTCGTTCTCCCCCTCCCTATCCCCCCTTTCTCTCTCTCTCCCCTCATCTCTCTCTCTCCCTCGTTCTCCCCCTCCCTATCCCCCCTTTCTCTCTCTCCCCCTCTTTGTCAGACCAACATTGAGCCGTGCGTGGAGTGTGGCCACCTGAAGCAGAAGCATATTCTGTGTGGGTTCTGTTATGAGAAGATCAGGAAGGAGACAGCGCTGATCCGAGGTCAGATTAAAGCCATGGAGGGCAGGCCTCTCAACACACCAGCGCAGGAGACCCTGGTCCTGTATGACAGCGAGAGTCCATGGGAGTCCGACAAAGACAAGAGGATAGTGGAGAGAAACAGAAAACGACCCTCCTGGTTCAGTATCTATTGAGGTAGCATTTAGTCACGCCAGTAATTAGGTTGCTAATATCCCAGTTTCTGTATTGAAGTAAATGCATTGATTTAAAAAAATCAACAGCAACATTTTTGTTGTTGAACCTTCAAATGTGGTTCATTTTCTTTGTCTTGTTATTGGAACATGGCTACAATGTCACATATTGTACATCCTCTACATTTTGGTAGGAACATGCTATACCTTTGTTATTAATGAGAATAAATCTTTATTTGAAAAAAAAATAGGCTTTATTGGGGTCACAAATCAATTAGATTAGTAACACATCTTTTTTTTTTTAAATGTAGTCTAATAAAAACGAATTATAGAAAAGAGACATAAAAGGACATATGAAATCAGTTCTAGGTCTTTCAGTTAGCCTACACTCCCTGTGTTAAATCAAATGGGGCCCTGAATATATTTCAAACCTGGTTTAACCAAGGCAATGAGCCATGTGTTTAACAACCCCAGGGAGGGCCAAGTCATTGAAACTCATCAGGTTAAAGATAAGAGCTTTGTCCCTAAGAGTGAGTTGCAGCAACCGCTCCCTGTCAATATCTGATCCCACTGTGATAACAACACCCACTGCGTTGGCCCTTCTCATGGCTCTAATACCCTCAGCAAAGTTCTTGTCTGAGGTCACTCCGTTTGTAATGAACACAAAGGTGAGCTCTGCGTCTGGACGTACCCCTCTGAACCGACCTCCAGGGTTACTGACAAGGTTCTCAGTTGCGTAGAGAATAGCGCTGCCCAGAGTGGAGGATAAGTCTCGGTAGACTGCATTAGAGACCAGGGAGCTAATCTTTCTGTGGTTGTTGGAGAAGTCCAGAAGAACCTCTGGGTCCTGCTCCCCTCCAAACTGCAGCACGGCGAAGCGAGCTCCTAAAGAGACCTCCTTGGAGAGAGGGATCGATTGGGAGAGTCTCCCGATGAAGCGCAGGATGCTGATGAAGTTTCTGCCCCCTGTTCTCTCAGAACCGTCAATGAAGAAGAGGATGTCTACGGGGCGCTGGATCAGTGGAGCCAAACTCAAATCTTTGACAATAATAGAAAAGTCAATGTTATACAGACTGTTGATTCATAAACTCTTAGTACATCTGTAGTTGTCTGTAATTTACATATGCAGAATATATTGGAAAGACATTAATATATCATTTCCAACTGAACAAATATTCAAGGTCAGTGATTTTCATTAGTGCAGTATAAAATAATACCAAAAAACTCAGTCCCATTATTAGATGTAAAAACATCAATAAAAAATAAATAGTCTTTTCACCCGAGGCACACTTCAGGTCTGGACAGATCATCTCTGGTTCTAGAGAAGAAGAGAAGTGAATGTAGTTCATTAGTCAGGGTTGGTAATTTTCACAAAATAAAATCCTTGAACTGTTGATAAAATGTAGTGTGCATCCCAATGGCACCCTATTCCCTATATAGAGCTCTGGGCAAAAGTAGTGCACTGTATAGGGAATAGGGTGCCATTTGGGATGCTGACATAGACTTGCCTGGGCAGAGGATTTGTTCTATTTCCTCTAAGAATTCCTCAGCAGTAAGTTCAGCGTAGACACTCAGGGTCTTCACCCGGTCGCCCATATTACAGGCAATCATCTCCAGATTCTGCCTCTCTGCCCCAGAGTCAAACATGTCACCGATGGCGATGGCATACACGTCCACTCCGTTACACAGGGCTCCAAGATTATCCAGGTCTTTAGGATCGTAGCGACCGTCTGTGATAACTATGGCCACCACCTTGGTCCTCCCCCTGCGACCTGGAACTATCAGATGGTCGTATGTGTACTTCAGGGCAGAGGCAGTCCAGGTTCCTCCAGCGATCCACTCCATGGCTTTGACCTTTGTGTTGAAGGAGGTCACAGAGGTGATGCCCCTATCGTCCATCCTGATGGCCTGAACCGCCCCTTGGTGACTGTACTGAACCACACCCAGACGAGACCCTTTTGGGGGTTTAGAAGTAGTTCAGGGAATAAAATTGATTACATGTTTAAAATATATATATTTTAAATATTGGTGATCTATTGTTTTTCCATTCAAACAGTGGTTGTAGTAGTAACACGGTATCATGAAGTTTACCTGAGACGTCAGATATGTTTTTGGCCATCTCCCCAAGCCTGTTTGCTACACTGATGACAAAGTTTTTAGCCAGGCTGAAGTTGGTTTTTCCAATACTTTCAGAGCTGTCAATCACAAACACCAGGTCCAGAGGAGGGCAAACCTTTTCACAATCTGCACAGAGAGACAGTTAACAATAAGACTTGGGCATTTTTTATTATTATTACAAGGAAAATCGGTTGTCATTAAGATAAACCATTACCACAGCAGCCACATGTTTCTCTGACAAATCCCATGATTTCACACTCCTGAAAGTTGAGAATATTCATCAGCATTCTCTCAGAGAGAGTAAAGGGATATGAAAGATATCTGTCAATCAGGATGAACAAATAAAGTCAGTTACTTACCGATAGACCAGAGGCCCCACGAGTACCGGGTACTCCCTAGACACCATCAATAGAAACATTTAATGACCAATGACAGACTCTTAGTGGATGAAATGAATCACAAATGAGAACTAAATGTACCTTGGTATGTGTATATAGGAATACGACTCACCAGTGGTCCAGGTGACCCCCTCACTCCTCTGTCCCCAGGAACACCCTCTTGCCCTGGCTCCCCCTGTAAAACAATACACACGTTTTTTTTAATAGAAATAAATACATTGATTTAAATAAACGAGTGCATTTATTAATATAATATCTCTGTTTATGATATTTTTTTATTTGACCTTTATTTAACTAGGCAAGTCAGTTAAGAACAAATTCTTATTTTCAATGATGGCCTAGGAATGGCCTAGTGGGTTAACTGCCTGTTCAGGGGCAGAACGACAGATTTGTACCTTGTCAGCTCGGGGATATGAACTTGCAACCTTTCGTTACTAGTCCAACGCTCTAACCACTAGGCTACCTGCCGTCCCTACACTCTAACCACTAGGCGGCCTGCCGTCCCTACACTCTAACCACTAGGCTACCCTGCTATACGTACTGCCAATCCTTTTGTTCCTGTAGTTCCCTGGGCTCCTTTCTCTCCATTATAACCTCTGGTGCCCTGTGAAAAAATATAGACATGGTAGTGAAATAGAGGGGTCGAACATTTTCAGATTTTAAATACGGACGGCTAAGAACAGGTACATATGATTACCTGCAGTCCAGGTAAACCAGGGTCTCCTCTCCCTCCCTAAGAGATAGTAAGGTTGAGTTAGCATGTTTGTCAATCGCACTAATTAAAACAGGATTACCAATCCAATTCAATTACCAAAACACATTGAAATGGTATTTTGTTATTCAGTTAGCTGTCGGCTGCAGTTCAAACCTGGTTCCCTCTGGGTCCTGGGTAGTTGTATCCATCACTTCCTCGATCTCCCTACCAATTAAAAAAAGACAAACAGCATTTTTTAGCACTGTTTAGCTCGCATTTTCTAGAACTTTATTTTTGCCTCAGCTACCGTTCTTGTGAAGGTGTACTACAAAAAAACACTGTAAGACCACTTTCTCATTCTAAGAAAATAACGTGACCAGGGAATGTCAACAAAGAATCATTTCCCCTCGTAGTAAATGTTTAGGGGGGCCCTACTCAGTACTCTGTACAGTTTCCAACATAACCTCAACGTAAATACCTTCCATTGTCAGATTCAGGTATGTGTTATTATAGGCCTGTTGCAACGTGTCGAGTGTCATTTTGACTGCATGTGAACAAAACATTGAAATAACTGCAATTTGTTCTTTATTTTTCCAAAATAAATATGTTGTTAGAATTTAGATATCACAAATGTGTGCTATAAGCAGTTTTATAAACTGGGTGAATCGAGCCATGAATGCTGATTGGCTGACAGCCGTGGTATATCAGGCGTATATCACAGGTATGACAAAACATTTATATTTACTGCTCTAATTACGTTGGTAACCAGTTTCTAATAGCAATAAGGCACCTCGGGGGTTTGTGGTATATGGCCAATATACCTCTGCGTTGCGTCGTGCCTAAGAACAGCACTTAGGAGTGGTACATAAGCCCTATACCACACCCCCTCGTGTCTTATTAACAACACAGTGTAATTAAGTTGTCTGTGGGTTTTTTTGTTCGTACTGTTACTTTGTCACTATTACACTTTGCATGAGGTATGTTACGGGTCTAGTTACCATCCCCCCCAGACTGCCGGACCAAAGGGATTCGTAACACCCTTAAACAAGATGGCCGCATGAACTAAGAGCTACACACAAGTAGTTTACCATTCTTAATCTTACCTCCACTTCAAGTTAAAACTCCTTTAGCTTTAGTCAGAAAGTCATGGCGGCTACATTACAGGTGCCATTTTTACCCGGACTTGAGCATTGTCCGCGGAAAAAGCCTCCAAGAAACAGCTAGCGCCATTAGCAAGAGGATCCCCCCCCCCCCCCCCCCCCCCCCGAGGCCCAACAAATGCCAACCTCGCACTCTGTCAAAGACATCCTTTCTGAGCTGAGATCCCAACGTACAGAACTCAACATCAAATTAGATGCCATTAACTCTCAATTCAGTGCGATAGGGGGCAAGGTGACAACCCTGGAAAATGCTTTGCCTGACATCAACAACAAGAATCATCAACGTGTCTGGCATCTGGAAGAGAACAGGGGACCTGGAAAGCAGGGGGCGAAGGAATAATTGTGTTCTATTAAATCTGGGCGAAAAAGAAGAGGGGAAACATGCCACTGATCCGCTACCTGCAAGACAAACTTCCTGAGTGGCTCCACCTGTCCACCGACAGGCCCATAGAACTCCCATAGAACTCGAGAGAGCTCACCGAGCACTGAGGCCCCCACCAGCAGCCAGACAACCACCGCGCCCAATCACCATACGTTTCCTGAGATTCACCGACAAGGAACGAGTCCTACAGGCGGCGAAAATCAACACCATTACAGTGGGAAACGCCAAACTCACTTTACACCAGGACCTGTCAGCTGGAATACGCCGAGAGTTTGACGAGGTGAAGAAAGCATCTTTAGGGGATTCAAATACCCAAACGACCTCAGGCTTCTTCACCAAGGAGCCCTGCGACACTTCAAAACTCCCGAAGAGACAAAATGTTTTTGTTTGTTTTTTTTACCCCTTTTTCTCCCCAATTTCGTGGTGTCCAATTGTTAGTAGCTGGTCTCTGGTCTCATCGCAACAACTCCCGTACGGGCTCGGGAGAGACGAAGGTTGAAAGTCATGCGTCCTCCGATACACAACCCAACCAAGCCACACTGCTTCTTAACACAGCGCGCATCCAACCCGGAAGCCAGCCGCACCAATGTGTCGGAGGAAACACCGTGCACCTGGCAACCTTGGTTAGCGCGCACTGCGCCCGGCCCACCACAGGAGTTGCTGGTGCGCGATGAGTCAAGGATATCCCTACCGGCCAAGCCCTCCCTAACCCAGACGACGCTGGGACAATTGTGCGTCGCCCCACGGACCTCCCGGTTGCGACAGAGCCTGGGCGCGAACCCAGAGTCTCTGGTGGCACAGCTGGCGCTGCAGTACAGCGCCCTTAACCACTGCTCCACCCGGGAGGCACAAAACGTTTTTTTAAGGACAATCCTGGTCACTGAGAAATGGACCAATGACTGAAAGCGATTACTGTTATGACTAAAGGAGGTAAGACAACATATAGCCGATATCCAAAGACCCACCCGCCCCCCTAAATGTCATTATATCCGTCTAATCTATATTTTTATTTCAGATGCTCCCATGCTATCTCCCAATTTCATTTTTCAAAACAACCAACCAAAGCATCACCAAATTTATATGGGGCAATAAAAAACCTAGGATCAAGTTCTCCACTCTATCGAAACCTGAATCTAAGGGTGGTCTTGCCCTTCCCTCCCTACTGGTCTGCCCAAATCTGCAACATGCATGATCACAAACAGACAACTCAACGTGGATTCAGAAGCCCAATCCTGTGGTTCATTGCCCCTAAGTTCAATTATATTCATTAATAGCATTAGTGAAGTGGGCAACATAGACAAAACCTTTGATTTACAGCACCCTACTAGCATGGAGGGACTGTAAGAAATGCCTGTGCATTTCCTCCCAAATATGTTCTCACTCGCCTACTGTATGCAACCCAGATTTGCCAAAAGCCCTGAGGGATGCCAACTTTAATCTTTGGCATACTCTAGGAATCAGGACCTTTTCAGACCTATTTCATCAGAAAACCACTACAGTAAAATCCTTTCAAGAGCTCTGCAGTGAATTCAATGTGCCAAGATCCATTTTAAAAGATATATACAGTGGGGAGAACAAGTATTTGATACACTGCCGATTTTGCAGGTTTTCCTACTTACAAGGCATGTAGAGGTCTGTAATTTTTATCATAGGTACACTTCAACTGTGAGAGACAAAAATCCAGAAAATCACATTGTATGATTTTTAAGTAATTAATTTGCAGTTTATTGCATGACGTAAGTATTTGACACATCAGAAAAGCAGAACTTAATATTTGGTTCAGAAACATTTGTTTGCAATTACAGAGATCATACGTTTCCTGTAGTTATTGACCAGGTTTGCAGACACTGCAGTAGGGATTTTGGCCCACTCCTCCATACAGACCTTCTCCAGATCCTTCAGGTTTCGGGGCTGTCGCTGGGCAATACGGACTTTCAGCTCCCTCCAAAGATTTTCTATTGGGTTCAGGTCTGGAGACTGGCTAGGCCACTCCAGGACATTGAGATGCTTCTTACGGAGCCACTCCTTAGTTGCCCTGGCTGTGTGTTTTGGGTCATTGTCATGCTGGAAGACCCAGCCACGACCCATCTTCAATGCTCTTACTGAGGGTAGGAGGTTGTTGGCCAAGATCTTGCGATACATGGCCCCATCCATCCTCCCCTCAATACGTTGCAGTCGGCCTATCCCCTTTGCAGAAAAGCATCCCCAAAGAATGATGTTTCCACCTCCATGCTTCACGGTTGGGATGGTGTTCTTGGGGTTGTACTCATCCTTCTTCTTCCTCCAAACATGGCGAGTGGAGTTTAGACCAAAGAGCTCTATTTTTGTCTCATCAGACCACATGACCTTCTCCCATTCCCCCTCTGGATCATCCAGATGGTCATTGGCAAACTTCCGACGGGCCTGGACATGCGCTGGCTTGAGCAGGCGGACCTTGCGTGTGCTGCAGGATTTTAATCCATGACGGCGTAGTGTGTTACTAATGGTTTTCTTTGAGACTGTGGTCCCAGCTCTCTTCAGGTCATTGACCAGGTCCTGCCGTGTAGTTCTGGGCTGATCCCTCACAATCATTGATGCCCCACAAGGTGAGATCTTGCATGGAGCCCCAGACCGAGGGTGATTGACCGTCATCTTGAACTTCTTTCATTTTCTAATAATTGCGCCAACAGTTGTTGCCTTCTCACCAAGCTGCTTGCCTATTGTCCTGTAGCCCATCCCAGCCTTGTGCAGATCTACAATTTACCCCTGATGTCCTTACACAGCTGTCTGGTCTTGGCCATTGTGGATAGGTTGGAGTCTGTTGAGTGTGTGGACAGGTGTCTTTTAAACAGGTAACGAGTTCAAACAGGTGCATGAATGTATATATATATATATATATATATATATATATATATATATATATATATATATATATACACACACATGTGTATATGTATATATATGTATATATATATGTATATATATGTATATATATGTATATATATATATATATATATATGTATATGTATATATATGTATATATCTTTTTTTTTAAACATTTTATTTAAACTGGTTACCTATAACTAAAAAACAGTTATTTTGGGGGGATATTTCATATTTATTAACTTATTTCCGGATATTTTCAAAACTACCGACAATGCACAATTTCTCAACCTCTAATGGAGAATACTCTGCGTTAGCTAGTTCGAGCTGGCTAATGTTAGCCACTAGCCATGCAGACTAAGTGTTGGTGAGCTACAATCTACCAATCACGAGGAGGTGAAATGTAAACAACCAATTAGATTCCACACAGGTGGGGGCCTCATGATCTCAGTGAAGTAGGCTACCACTCTTTTTTTCTGAAGCGCCTCTCTCCTTGGCTCTTCTTTGGTAGCTAATTCAGCCGTCAATCGGTCAGTCTCCGCTCTCTGTACTTTATATCTGCTGGATTTTTTTGTGTGTTCTGTTCCTGCCGGTGCTAGACTAGTTGGTGGTGTTCTCTGGTTTATTACTTACCTATGTCGACTGTGCTGGTTGGCTAGCTAGGCTAGTTATCTGGCTAGGCTAGATAGACTAACTCCAGCTGGCTTAAGTTAACTGCATTTATCAGTAACATTATTTAATAACTGGTTAGAGGGTGTTATGTATTTCCAAAACTTTGGTTTACTTTAATATAGCTGTAAGCTAGGTGTTGATAGCAACTGGCTGACTCATGCAATGCTAACGTAACATTAGCAGGCTGGTAGGGATAATGTTAGCAGGCTAGTTGGCTTGCAACCTCGTAAGCTGATTTGTGGACAGATTTTTATTTTTATTTTATTGAAACCAGTAGTTGTGAGTTGGAGTAACATTATAGGGAATAGGCTGGCTTGCTGGGTCCTCCATATTACATCACACCCCGTAAAAGCATTTCCCGGCATGACTTGGCATTTGACTGATTTCTAATCTGTTTTATGTAATAACTCGTTCATGCGTATACTAATGCAAATCTGTCACACCCTGATCTGTTTCACCTGTCTTGTGCTTGTCTCCACCCCCCTCCGGGTGTCGCTCATTTCCCCATTATCCTCTGTGCATTTATACCTGTGGTCTCTGTCTGTTGCCAGTTTGTCTTGTCTCATCACGCCTACCAGTGTGTTTTCCCCCTGTACTCATCTTTCTCTCTAGCCCTATTTTTCTGGTTTTAACCACCTTGCCTGCCCTGACCCTGTCGTTCTATACCTGTCTGACCCTGTCCTGGATTACTGACCTCTGCCTGCCCCCTGTTTTGTTAATAAACATCTGTTATTCAAACTGTCTGCATCTGGGTCTTATTCTGAGGTCTGATACAAATCCATATGTTACATGTAGTTACGTTGATGTTACCTACCCTTGTAGAGAACGTCCCCCCCCCCCCCTGAACCCAAATCAACTTACCTTAGCTCCTACTGCTCCAGTGTTTCCTCGGGGGCCAAAGTCCCCTGCATCCCCCTGAGAGCCCTAACGAGGACATGCAGAAAACATGGACACGGATGGTGACAGGGCAGAATATTATTTTCTAATTTCATTACATCACCTGTCATAGATATCACCTGTTTAACGGTTAGTGGAACACCTCTGCTCTTACCAGGTATTATTATAATTATTTAGGGCAGTATTCACCTGAAGTCCCGCCTCTCCACCCTCACCTGGTGGACCACGGACCCCTGGGAAACCTGGTGCCCCCTGGTATGAGATGGATATGATAGGGATTGAAAAAGATACAGTTCAATGTATTGATTGAAATACAACACCTGCATATTGATTACATTTGATTTATTAAAAGTTGACTCACTGCTGCTCCTTCTTCTCCATTCTCTCCAGGAACTCCTCTCACCCCCTCAGGGCCTAGTTCTCCCTGCAAGATGCAACACAATGAATACAACCAACATGGATTCTCCCTCTCTGGGCCTCGTTCTCCCTGCAAGATGCAACACAATGAATACAACCAACATGGATTCTCCCTCTCTGGGCCTCGTTCTCCCTGCAAGATGCAACACAATGAATACAACCAACATGGATTCTCCCTCTCTGGGCCTCGTTCTCCCTGCAATATGCAACACAATGAATACAACCAACATGGATTCTCCCCCTCTGGGCCTCGTACTCCCTGCAAGATGCAACACAATGAATACAACCAACATGGATTCTCCCTCTCTGGGCCTAGTTCTCCCTGCAAGATGCAACACAATGAATACAACCAACATGGATTCTCCCTCTCTGGGCCTCGTTCTCCCTGCAAGATGCAACACAATGAATACAACCAACATGGATTCTCCCTCTCTGGGCCTCGTTCTCCCTGCAAGATGCAACACAATGAATACAACCAACATGGATTCTCCCTCTCTGGGCCTAGTTCTCCCTGCAAGATGCAACACAATGAATACAACCAACATGGATTCTCCCTCTCTGGGCCTCGTTCTCCCTGCAAGATGCAACACAATGAATACAACCAACATGGATTCTCCCTCTCTGGGCCTAGTTCTCCCTGCAAGATGCAACACAATGAATACAACCAACATGGATTCTCCCTCTCTGGGCCTCGTTCTCCCTGCAAGATGCAACACAATGAATACAACCAACATGGATTCTCCCTCTCTGGGCCTCGTTCTCCCTGCAAGATGCAACACAATGAATACAACCAACATGGATTCTCCCTCTCTGGGCCTAGTTCTCCCTGCAAGATGCAACACAATGAATACAACCAACATGGATTCTCCCTCTCTGGGCCTCGTTCTCCCTGCAAGATGCAACACAATGAATACAACCAACATGGATTCTCCCTCTCTGGGCCTAGTTCTCCCTGCAAGATGCAACACAATGAATACAACCAACATGGATTCACCCCCCTCTGGGCCTCGTTCTCCCTGCAAGATGCAACACAATGAATACAACCAACATCGAATCGACTATTGTGATGCAGTAAAAACAGATGAGATGTTTGATGTTTGTAGTTTGTTGGTGGAAACCTTATCTCCTCTCTTGCCAGCCTTGCCCCGTCGTCCAGCTCTGCCACTGTCTCCTCTGCTTCCCTGAAAGAGACATGTTCTCATGTTTCACCAGGCCCCAAATAAAACGTGTCAGTGTAAATGTTGTGCTCTTTCTTGTGTGATTGTTGTGCAACTCACAACGCTGTATGAAGACACTATCACTTGGTCTACAGCTTATTTAATATGAGACTCACAGTGTCGCCAGGACTTCCACCAGGTCCAGCTTTACCCTAATGAACAGAAATATTGTTTAAGCAGATGATTTGGTGGTTTGATTTGGCAGCCTAATACTCCTGGTTAGTAAACTGTGTTAATCTCTGAGCCGATATAGTACCTTTTTGGGTGGTTTGATTTGGCAGCCTAATACTCCTGGTTAGTAAACTGTGTTAATCTCTGAGCCGATATAGTACCTTTTTGGGTGGTTTGATTTGGCAGCCTAATACTCCTGGTTAGTAAACTGTGTTAATCTCTGAGCCGATATAGTACCTTGTTTCCTTTTTGCCCAGGCAGACCAGGGTTTCCAATATAGCCAGCAACACCCTGTAACAGTCACACTTAATGTATTATTGTCTAAATAACTACAAGTTGATAGTGTTTCTGATAACGTGTCGTTCAGATGGCGCTCCAGACCTTATCTCCACTGTCTCCTTGATCACCCTGTGGTCCAGGCCTGCCACTCTGCCCAGCAACACCCTGAAGACAACAACAATACAGGATGTACCAGGTGCACAAGACTCATGTTTCAGGTAGCCTATAGAGCCCCACAGTGGACGTGTCATAATACCCATAAAACCTAGCGGTCAAACAGGGAAATGGTTCCAATCGTTTTTCCACCATTCATTTTAGAAAAACTTAAAATAAGGGCTGTGTATCGTGTAGACTTCCCCTGGTGTGATGTTTTGATAACCATGTAAATCTCTATTGGACATTCAGCTCTATTTTCTCGCTAATTAGCATCAAAGTAGACATCATGCAAGACTACAAATCCCTGCAAGCTCCTGCACGTCATCTCTAGCTGACACCTTTTAACCTTTTAAGGTATTGTGTAAATTTAAAACTTGCACAAGATAGTTCACATAATTGTACATTTAAAGAGATTTAATCAATTTATTTATAACTAAATGTAGCTAAAAATTAGATAGTTAATCCAGAGATTCTTACCTCGATTCGGCAGTCTCGTCCAGATCAGCATCATGTCATTTGTAGTTCTTTATGGTAGCCACATTAGAAGATAATTAGCATTTCATTTTTGGGGGGTAAATACAGGCAAATATATTGATAAAAATCAATATATAGAGATTTACGCGGTTATCAAAATGTCACGCCAGGATAAGCCTACACAAAACATACAGTTGAAGTCAGAAGATTACATAGACTTAGGTTGGAGTCATTAAAACTCCTTTTTCAACCACTCCACAGAATTCTTGTTTACAAACTATAGTTTTGGCAAGTCAGTTAGGACATCTACATTGTGCATGACACAAGTAATTTTTCCAACCATTGTTTAAAGACAGATTATGTCACATAATTCACTGTATCACAATTCCAGTGGGTCAGAAGTTCACATACTAAATTGACTTTGCCTTTAAACATATTGGAAAATTCCAGAAAATTATGTCATGGCTTTTGACTTCATTTGAGTCAATTGGAGGTCAATTGGAGATGTACCTGTGGATGTATTCAGGGTCTACCTTCAAACTCAGTGCCTCTTTGCTTGACATCATGGAAAATCAAAAGAAATCAGCCAAAAAAATTGTAGACCTCCACAAGTCTGATTCATCCTTGGGAGCAATTTCCAAATGCCTGAAGGTAAAACGTTCATCTGTACAAACAATAGTACGCAAGTATAAACACCATGGGACCACACAGCTGTCATACCGCTCAGGAAGGAGACGCATTCTGTCTCTTGGAGATGAACGTACTTTGGTGCGAAAAGTGCAAATCAATCCCAGAACAACAGAAATTGACCTTGTGAAGATGCTGCAGGAAACAGGTACAAAGTATCTATATCCACAGTAAAACGAGTCCTATATCGTCATAACCTGAAAGGCCGCTCAGCAAGGAAGAAGCCACGGCTTCAAAACTGCCATAAAAAAGCCAGACTACGGTTTGCAACTGCACACGGGGACAAAGATCGTATTTTTTGGAGAAATGTCCTCTGGTCAGATGAAACAAAAATAGAACTGTTTGGCCATAATGACCATCATTATTTTTTATTTATCATTATTATTGTAGGAAAAAGGGTGAGGCGTGCAAGCCGAAGAACACCATCCCAACCGTGAAGTATGGGGGTGGCAGCGTCATGTTGTGGGGGTGCTTTGCTGCAGGAGGGACTGGTGCACTTCACAAAATAGATGGCATCATGAGGGTGGAAAATTATTTGGATATATTGAAGCAACCTCTCAAGACATCAGTCAGGAAGTTAAAGCTTGGTCGCAAATAGGTCTTCCAAATGGACAATGGCCCAAACCATACTTCCAAAGTTGTGGCAAAATGGTTGAAGGACAACAAAGTCAAGGTATTGGAGTGGCCATCACAAAGCCCTGACCTCAATCCCATAGAACATCTGTGGGCAGAACTGAAAAAGCATGTGTGAGCAAGGAGGCCTACAAACCTGACTCAGTTACACCAGCTCTGTCAGGAGGAATGGGCCAAAATTCACCCAACTTATTGTGGGAAGCTTGTGGAAGGCCACCCAAAACCTTTGACCCAAGCTAAACAATTTAAAGGCAATGCTACCAAATACTAATTGAGTGCATGTTAACTTCTGACCCACTGGGAATGTGATGAAAGAAATAAAAGCTGAAATCAATCATTCTCTCTACTATTATTCTGACATTTCACATTCTTAAAATAAAGTGGTGATCCTAACTCACCTAAAACAGGAAATTTGTACTAGGATTAAATGTCAGGAATTGTGGAAAAACTGAGTTTAAATGTATTTGGCTAAGGTGTATGTAAACTTCCGACTTCACTTGTAGCCCTTATTTTAAGTGTTTTTAAAATACTCTATGGTAAAAATGAATGGTGAATAAACGATTGGAAGCATTTCCCTGTTTGACCGCTAGGTTTTATGGGTATTATGACTCTATATGGAACAGGACACTGTACAAAGGTGCTAAATCCAGGAATCAGGTGAAGAATCCACCTACCTTTTCACCTGACTTGCCCGTGTCACCCTTGATACCAAAGTCCCCGGCAAGACCGGCTTCTCCCTGTGAGACCGCAAAGGTGATGGAGGAGGACATTTATAACCACAATGCATACAGGCTGTGTGGTACGTTACATTCACACCTCAACGTCGCTGCATTATCTCACCGACATGCCAGCGTCTCCTTTACATCCAGGTGTCCCAGTGGTGCCAGTCTTTCCCTGGAAAACAACGAAGTAGATGACATCACTAACTAGACATGTCTAAATACAGTCTTTTTTATCAATAAGTAAGCAAATAAATAAGACGTACCTTTTCGCCATCAATGCCGTTATACCCAGGAGATCCTCTTTGACCCTGACGAGATCCGATTGAGTAAATTGTTCATTGTTAATTGGTGACAATAGTGCTTGTCCTAATTAACTGAATCCTGCCGACTACGCCAAATGTAGCATGTAGCTCATCAATCTAATGAAATCATTAATGAACCAATCATGATTGAGATGTATTAATCACAATGGAAAAGGAGTACCTTCGGACCAGATCCACCAATATCTCCCTGTGAAACAAGGACAAAACATGACGTCAAATACAGACAGCAATGCAGTATTATAACAAGCTTGGTAGTATATACACAAGTAACAAATGGTTAGAGCATTTTCTAATATGTTACCTTCTCTCCTTTGAGGCCTGGAAGACCCTGTAAATATATATTAGGTAAATAATGTGTGAAATATTAAATCAAAGCAGCATGGCACAGACAAATATCAAAGTTAGAAATATCATCATTCCTCTTACCTTCTGTCCATGCAAACCTATCGAGCCCTCGATACCAAGGTCTCCCTGTAGGGAAATAAAAAGCCAACATAAATTAAATGTAAAATCATATTGAATGTAATTGGCTAGTACGTCCAGTATTGTGTCATCGTGTATTTAATCTAACCTGTTGCCCAGGCTGTCCAGGATCTCCTATTGCACCATTAGTTCCCTTCGCACCCTACAAGACACAAAACAAACATTGATGTCATGAAGTGTCATAAACCAATGCATATTTAGGTTTATCAAAATAAGAGATTGCTTATTTACTTTCATTCCCTTGTATCCTTTTGGCCCGACAGCTCCTTTTGTTTGGATGCACATCGGGGCTTGGCACTAGAGAGAAATCACAGAAGATATGGTCAAAGAGGTTTCAAATATGGGCCTCCCGAATGGCGTAGCGATCTAAGGCACTGCATTGCAGTGCGTTAAGGTGTCACTAAAGCCCCGGGTTCGATCCCAGGCTGTGTCGCAGTCTCATCGCGCTCTAGCGACTCCTTGTGGCAGGCCGGTCGCCAGTTGGACGGTCCGACACATTGGTGCGGCTGGCTTCCGGGTTAAGTGAGCAGTGTGTCAAGAAGCATTGCGGCTTGGTAGGGTCGTGTTTCAGAGGACGCATGGCTCTCGACCTTCGCCTCTCCCGAGTCCATAGGGGAGTTGCAGCAATGGGTTAAGACTGTAACTACCAATTGGATATCACAAAAAAGATATATATGAGGTTTCAAATATTAAAAAGAAGACCATTGTGTCGTTCATTCTACATCCCTCAGTGCTTCATATGACTCACCTCAAATTCGGCCTCTTTGATCTGGAAAGAGAAAGAAATGACAGCATATTAAACACAATCTATGATACATAAAACACACAGACACTGTAACACTGACAACAACTATGATACATAAAACACACAGACACTGTAACACTGACAACAACTTGGCATCAACCATGACAGCACAAAAACATCCGTACTCCACTTCACAAACGGAAGCTTCACTATAAACCTACCATGGTGTCAGTTATCCTGTTGACAGCTGCCTGGCGGTTGCTAGCTGGGAATGCCATGTAGTCTTTCCTATACAGCTCCACAGGAGAACTGGCGATCCGCTTGAGCTCACTCTCCATGGTGTACTCGTTGGTGGCCACTACAAAGATCTTGATGCCCGCTGCCTTGGCAGCCTCGGCGGCCCGTGAAACCCCTCCACAGGGGCTGCCAGTGATGTGGCCGTCAGTCAGGACCACAGCGTACTGGAGCCGGGGCTTTCCGCTGGCCGTTAGCCTCACTTGTTCTGTCATGTTCTTCAGGGCACAGTCGATGAAGGTTCCCCTACCAATGTACCTGGTGATGAGGAGAATAAAGTATTGGCGTGCTCAACTCTTATTATGAAAGATTGGTGTGCTCCACTCTTATTATGAAAGATTGGCATGCTCCACTCTTATTATGAAAGATTGGTGTGCTCCACTCTTATTATGAAAGATTGGCGTGCTCAACTCTTATTATGAAAGATTGGCATGCTCCACTCTTATTATGAAAGATTGACGTGCTCAACTCTTATTATGAAAGATTGGCGTGCTCAACTCTTATTATGAAAGATTGGTGTGCTCCACTCTTATTATGAAAGATTGGCGTGCTCAACTCTTATTATGAAAGATTGGCGTGCTCCACTCTTATTATGAAAGATTGGTGTGCTCCACTCTTATTATGAAAGATTGGTGTGCTCCACTCTTATTATGAAAGATTGGTGTGCTCCACTCTTATTATGAAAGATTGGCATGCTCAACTCTTATTATGAAAGATTGGTGTGCTCAACTCATTATTATCTTATAATACTCACAAAAGAGATGAAGACGATTCAGTAAGTAAGTAAGCAAGTAATAATGAGGGAGGGACTGACTGACAGTGTCTGGCTGGCTGACTGAGTAATGTACCTGATGGCCTGTACACTTCCCAGGAAATCTGCAGCATCAGTGACCACCTGGCTGAAGACTTCCACACGGTCTGAGAAGTGCAGCCCACCGTAGGCCCACTGGGCCCTCTTGGCCCTGAGGGGGGTGGTCTGGAGCCTCTTCACAAACATCTGGAGGAACTCCTTGAGCTCCTCCACCAGACTGCCCCAGGGGAACTCCCTCAGAGCAACACTCTCAGAGGTGTCCATGGTGAAGTACACGTTGATGGGGCAGTCGTCCTTTTCGTCTGGGCAGAGAGTGATTAAACAACATGCAGCACCTTGCTTGAAGTAGTTAATGAATATCCACCATTATTCCTCCACAATTGCTAATCTACTTGTGTATACTAGACTTAAGTTAACGACATGTATCTACAAATATTGCTAAATAGTACATCAATCATATCATAACGTTTGATGGCTCTTGTAATTTATATTCACAGCCAAGGTCTCTATGCTTCCACCACGCCATACCATTGATGTTCCTGGGCCTCACTAACAGGTGGTCGTATTCTGGGTCCTGGGCAGAGACCTGGAGGCCCCACAGCAACAGGACAGCCTTCAGTACTCCTGCCATGATGCCTCTGTGTGTGGAGGTGTACAGGTGTCCGATCTGTGTAATACTGTCTACACAGAAAAGGAAAAGGTTTAGTTTTATAAGCCTAATTAACTACGGTTTGGAAAGTAATACATGTGGCAGGTAGCCTTCGAGGTTAGAGCGTTGGGCCAGTAACCAAAAGGTCGCTCATTCGAATACCGGAGCTGACAAATTGAAAAAGCTATCGCTGTGCCCTTGAGCAAGGCACTAAAACCTAATTTCTCCAGAGGCGCTGTACAATGGTGAACCTGGCTGTGACCCCACTTCCAACGGGTGTCTCAGGGAGAGTTGGGATATGGTGACCTTGGCCGTGACCCCACTTCCTGCGGGTGTCTCAGGGGGAGTTGGGATATGCAACAAACACCTTTCCAGTACACACTGTGTGAACAGGACAAATATAAACACCCACAAAATTATTACTGTTCTATATTTTCTGAGGAATATAGCCAGACACTTCTGGTGGTATACGAAGGCAGGTTATCGTTTGAAACTGTATGTTCCATGGTCTTTCAACTGATCCTCTGTTACGTGGTCTTTCAACTGATCCTCTGTTCCGTGGTCTTTCTACTGATCCTCTGTTCCGTGGTCTTTCTACTGATCCTCTGTTCCATGGTCTTTCTACTGATCCTCTGTTCCGTGGTCTTTCTACTGATCCTCTGTTCCATGGTCTTTCAACTGATCCTCTGTTCTGTGGTCTTTCTACTGATCCTCTGTTCCGTGGTCTTTCTACTGATCCTCTGTTCCATGGTCTTTCTACTGATCCTCTGTTCCGTGGTCTTTCTACTGATCCTCTGTTCCATGGTCTTTCTACTGATCCTCTGTTCCGTGGTCTTTCTACTGATCCTCTGTTCCATGGTCTTTCTACTGATCCTCTGTTCCGTGGTCTTTCTACTGATCCTCTGTTCCGTGGTCTTTCTGCTGATCCTCTGTTCCGTGGTCTTTCTACTGATCCTCTGTTCCATGGTCTTTCTACTGATCCTCTGTTCCGTGGTCTTTCTACTGATCCTCTGTTCCGTGGTCTTTCAACTGATCCTCTGTTCTGTGGTCTTTCTACTGATCCTCTGTTCCGTGGTCTTTCTACTGATCCTCTGTTCCGTGGTCTTTCTACTGATCCTCTGTTCCGTGGTCTTTCTACTGATCCTCTGTTCCGTGGTCTTTCTACTGATCCTCTGTTCCGTGGTCTTTCTACTGATCCTCTGTTCCGTGGTCTTTCTACTGATCCTCTGTTCTGTGGTCTTTCAACTGATCCTCTGTTCTGTGGTCTTTCTACTGATCCTCTGTTCCGTGGTCTTTCAACTGATCCTCTGTTCTGTGGTCTTTCTACTGATCCTCTGTTCCGTAGTCTTTCAACTGATCCTCTGTTCCATGGTCTTTAAACTGATCCTCTGTTCCGTGGTCTTTCTACTGATCCTCTGTTCCGTGGTCTTTCTACTGATCCTCTGTTCCGTGGTCTTTCAACTGATCCTCTGTTCTGTGGTCTTTCTACTGATCCTCTGTTCCGTAGTCTTTCAACTGATCCTCTGTTCCGTGGTCTTTCTACTGATCCTCTGTTCCGTGGTCTTTCTACTGATCCTCTGTTCCATGGTCTTTAAACTGATCCTCTGTTCCGTGGTCTTTCTACTGATCCTCTGTTCCGTGGTCTTTCTACTGATCCTCTGTTCCGTGGTCTTTCAACTGATCCTCTGTTCTGTGGTCTTTCAACTGATCCTCTGTTCCGTGGTCTTTCAACTGATCCTCTGTTCTGTGGTCTTTCTACTGATCCTCTGTTCCGTGGTCTTTCAACTGATCCTCTGTTCCGTGGTCTTTCAACTGATCCTCTGTTCCATGGTCTTTCTACTGATCCTCTGTTCCGTGGTCTTTCTACTGATCCTCTGTTCCGTAGTCTTTCTACTGATCCTCTGTTCCATGGTCTTTCAACTGATCCTCTGTTCCGTGGTCTTTCAACTGATCCTCTGTTCTGTGGTCTTTCTACTGATCCTCTGTTCTGTGGTCTTTCTACTGATCCTCTGTTCCGTGGTCTTTAAACTGATCCTCTGTTCTGTGGTCTTTCTACTGATCCTCTGTTCCGTAGTCTTTCTACTGATCCTCTGTTCTGTGGTCTTTCTACTGATCCTCTGTTCCGTGGTCTTTCAACTGATCCTCTGTTCTGTGGTCTTTCAACTGATCCTCTGTTCCGTGGTCTTTCTACTGATCCTCTGTTCTGTGGTCTTTCTACTGATCCTCTGTTCTGTGGTCTTTCAACTGATCCTCTGTTCCGTGGTCTTTCAACTGATCCTCTGTTCTGTGGTCTTTCAACTGATCCTCTGTTCCGTGGTCTTTCAACTGATCCTCTGTTCTGTGGTCTTTCAACTGATCCTCTGTTCCGTGGTCTTTAAACTGATCCTCTGTTCTGTGGTCTTTCAACTGATCCTCTGTTCTGTGGTCTTTCAACTGATCCTCTGTTCTGTGGTCTTTCTACTGATCCTCTGTTCTGTGGTCTTTAAACTGATCCTCTGTTCCGTGGTCTTTCTACTGATCCTCTGTTCTGTGGTCTTTCTACTGATCCTCTGTTCTGTGGTCTTTCAACTGATCCTCTGTTCTGTGGTCTTTCAACTGATCCTCTGTTCCGTGGTCTTTCTACTGATCCTCTGTTCCGTAGTCTTTCTACTGATCCTCTGTTCCATGGTCTTTCTACTGATCCTCTGTTCCGTAGTCTTTCTACTGATCCTCTGTTCCGTAGTCTTTCTACTGATCCTCTGTTCCGTAGTCTTTCAACTGATCCTCTGTTCCGTAGTCTTTCAACTGATCCTCTGTTCCGTGGTCTTTAAACTGATCCTCTGTTCTGTGGTCTTTCAACTGATCCTCTGTTCTGTGGTCTTTCAACTGATCCTCTGTTCTGTGGTCTTTCTACTGATCCTCTGTTCTGTGGTCTTTAAACTGATCCTCTGTTCCGTGGTCTTTAAACTGATCCTCTGTTCTGTGGTCTTTCAACTGATCCTCTGTTCTGTGGTCTTTCTACTGATCCTCTGTTCTGTGGTCTTTCTACTGATCCTCTGTTCTGTGGTCTTTCAACTGATCCTCTGTTCTGTGGTCTTTCAACTGATCCTCTGTTCCGTGGTCTTTCAACTGATCCTCTGTTCCGTGGTCTTTCAACTGATCCTCTGTTCCGTGGTCTTTCTACTGATCCTCTGTTCCGTGGTCTTTCTACTGATCCTCTGTTCTGTGGTCTTTCTACTGATCCTCTGTTCCATGGTCTTTCTACTGATCCTCTGTTCCGTGGTCTTTAAACTGATCCTCTGTTACATGGTTTAGGTCATTTGTGAAATAATTGCAGGTAAAGGAGAGTAAAGACATTAATTGTGTAAAACATACATATGTTCTGTAAAGGTATACCCATCCCTCATGTCTGGACGGTTACAGTAAGGGTTTCTGGTTGAACTGATTCCAACAAAGAACAGTGTAATGATGGGCTGACAGCCCTGTACCTAAGACATCCTGTTTCCAGAGTAAAACCTCCCAGGTGAGGGAAACATCGTCTAAAGGTAGCTGAAAACAAATCATGCTTAAGGCCATAGGGATCCATCGGGATCTACTCAACATGTTAAGTCAAAGTCTCTTTTAAACCTATTTAATACAACTGCTACTCTCTGGTATACACACCTCAATCTATCAAACATTCAGATGATTTGATTCAATGAGTGCGCATAATTGATTGTATTGTAATGAAACAGGCAGGGAGCAGGTCTCGAACCCTCGACCTTCTAGCACGAAGCCCAGCGCGCTAACGACTGTGCCGCAAAAGCATGCCCGCGAGGCAGAGTCGATATCCGCGCTTATAGACCCAGTGTCGTTACAGTATCTTATCCTTGGTTAGCAAACAATATCCAAACGTGCATTTTGTCCGCATTACTTGACTGAAATAGCATGCTACTTTATATGGTCCTGGTCAGTCCCTGGATGGGAGACCAGATGCTGCTGGAAGTGGTGTTGGAGGGCCAGTTAAACGGGTGTCCTGACTCTCTGAGGTCATTAAAGATCCCATGGCACTTATCGTAGGAGTAGGGGTGTTAACCCCGGTGTCCTGACTAAATTCCCAATCTGGTCCTCAAACCACCATGGTCACCTAATAATCCCCAGTTTAAAATTGGCTCGTTCATCCCCCTCCTCTCCCCTGTAACTATTCCCCGGGTCGTTGCTGTAAATGAGAAGGTGTTCTCAGTCAACTTACCTGGTAAAATAAATAACGGATAAATACAATTAAAAATAAAATAAATAAAAGTCTCCTAGACTTTCTAAAAATACCAAACAAAAACTACTAACAGTAATCTCTTCTATTCCAAGAACACCAAACATCTTTAAGTATGCTCATCTCAGATGTACAATAACAGGAATCAAACATTTAAAAAGTAATACAATGAATAATAAAACATAATTTGGTTATTCATTTTACTGACCTGCAACGGGAGAGTTAAATATCTGTGTGACAACAGTCTGATCCTCTGCTCAGTCCCGTACCTGCAGAATCAGTCCCTCGGAGCGGCGAGGTATGTTGTCCATGCCTGTTGAGACGTGCCATACATCTAGTGAGAAAAAGACTCCTCCTGTGCATTCAGCTTGGCAACTTCCCGTATGGTTCCTGGTCAAATGTAGTGCACTACATAGAGAATAAGGTGGCATTTGGGATGTAACCTGGACTTCATCACTGTGGAACATATAACAGCCACTCACAACTGGAGAGAAGGGGAACATGTACTGTTCCTGTTTAGGTAGCCAGGTGACATGAATGAAATGGTCAGACATAGTCAAATGAATAGGGAAAAAAAAGTTGTCTAGAGTTTGATTTAATGATTTAAAGTTTAATGACACATTTGAAATAATACACAGAACATAAGAACAAAGCAAATATAAATTAATTCTTGGTAACATACATAGTATTTCATTTATTTCCCCCTTCCTAATTGTCTTAATGTCCACTATATTCCATCAGTAAATAGCACAAAGACAACTAGGGTTGAGAATATTTTTAAATATTGCCATAAAGTGCATAACCTGTAGCGAGCAGAGTGAAATCAAACATCCCATCAAATATTGCTGGTCACACGCCAGGTCTACACATGAATTTATCCTGACAGGATAATCATTAAAGACGATGTGTTAATGACGCTGAAGGGACATCTACAGGAAATAGGACGTCTCAGCACTCTGAACTACAACGATTACACAACATTAAAATTCAGTTTTCCATTCAGAGTCCTAATATTATGGTATCAGTGGATAATAAAGGCCACAGAGAATGGGAGTATTTAGGTAACTACATACCAATAGGGAAAATACTCTACGACTTCATATGACAACAGACAATTAGAAAACAGTTCTATATTTACAAACTTCAATCACAATACCTTAACAATTCCTTTGCTTGCAGTGTCGACTACAATATGTGGGTTGAAAGTCAAACTGCATGTGACACAGCAATAATTCCCTATCTACAGTGCTCCCTCACACAGAGTGAAGGTCACACAGTGAAATGGATCCTAGGTGGGTGTTGCTGGAAGCGTACAGACTGACAATAATAAATAAGTGTTCCTGTTGAGATGGTCTCAATAGGAGCGGATGGCTGGAGGGACGGCTGAACATTCCCCCTGGTCCAGAGAGGTGTCAATCACTGGTCGGTACTCCAGAGTTACCTGGAACATGACAGACAGATCAGTCTCCTAATAACAGATCCGTCTCCTAATAGCAGATCCGTCTCCTAATAACAGATCAGTCTCCTAATACCAGATCAGTCTCCTAATAACAGATCCGTCTCCTAATAACAGATCCGTCTCCTAATACCAGATCCGTCTCCTAAAAACAGATCCGTCTCCTAATACCAGATCCGTCTCCTAATAACAGATCCGTCTCCTAAAAACAGATCCGTCTCCTAATACCAGATCAGTCTCCTAATACCAGATCCGTCTCCTAATAGCAGATCCGTCTCCTAATAACAGATCCGTCTCCTAAAAACAGATCCGTCTCCTAAAAACAGATCCGTCTCCTAAAAACAGATCCGTCTCCTAATACCAGATCCGTCTCCTAATACCAGATCCGTCTCCTAAAAACAGATCCGTCTCCTAATACCAGATCCGTCTCCTAATACCAGATCCGTCTCCTAATAACAGATCCGTCTCCTAATAACAGATCCGTCTCCTAATACCAGATCCGTCTCCTAATACCAGATCCGTCTCCTAATAACAGATCCGTCTCCTAATAACAGATCCATCTCCTAATACCAGATCTGTCTCCTAATAACAGATCCGTCTCCTAATAACAGATCCGTCTCCTAATACCAGATCAGTCTCCTAATAACAGATCCGTCTCCTAATAACAGATCCGTCTCCTAATAACAGATCAGTCCAAAGGCCCTCATTTGTATTTCTCCATCCAAAAACCTATTTCTGGACTAAACAGTATGTTCAACCAAGAGCATGTTTTTTAGTCCAGACAGGCTTGATTCTGTTCAGGGAAGATAGTCCCTATGCGTTTCCATCAGACACACAGACAGGAGTCGTGGTAGTTGTTTTACCTCGCCAGTCTTGGGATCCACAGTGGACATGGTGTGTTTTCTCCAATGCTGTTCGAAAGGCTTCCTCTCCTGTCCTGCCAGAGGCCTGGCGTAGTCCAGCTCATCCATACGGTCCTGGAACACACAATGTCACATTTAAGTCCACTGCCTATCAATTAACCAATCAACCAATCAATCAACCGGACATTCAACAAATAAATGAACCAATTCATCTATAAATCAACCAGCCAATCAATCCTTGTATCGCTAGAATTAGGAGATGTGTAGTGCAGCGTTGAGGCCCTGAGTTGTAGATCACTTCATTTGAGTGGCTGGTTGGAAAGTGCTCTCCTCATCTTATTCAACCAGGTGAGAATCCATCCTCCTCTCACCTTGTAGTCCTCCCGGGCGTGTGCTCCCCTGGTCTCCTTGCGTGCCTCGGCAGAGTGGATAGTCTGGACCGCGTTCAGCATCAGGTTCTGCAGCTCCAGAGACTCGACCAGGTCAGTGTTCCACACCATACCTGACCGAACGGCAGGGAAACGTCAGTTAGAACAACCAACACCAATCCTGTGACCTGACGATCCTGAGTCCAGGAGAAGTGTTTTAATCTAGGTCTGGTAAAACCAGAGCTGCAGGAAGTACAGTAGCTTTGGGATGGAGCTGTTGAGATTATTTTGGAGACAGGGGGGGTGCTGATTTTTTTTATATCGGTCTGCAAATACAGGACTAGTAAAGGCCCAGAGCACTACTTTTGTGAACAATATATATATATTTTTTTACGTTTTTTTCTTCTGATTTTTCAGGAAGTGCTGTAGCAGCCTCAGGACTTCTACTTCCTGCAGCTATGGGTAAAACTGTCCTAAATCTCACTGAAAACGACTGAATCAAGAGATACGATAACAACATAAAGTCAACACATCTAAGTGAGATCAACTCTGAATATTAATTTGAGGTAAACTACTGACCACGGTCGAATGTCTTGATGTCCTCCATGGTCTGGTAGATGGCGTCCATCTTGTCACATCCCTCCTTCAGAACGTCGCCGGTACGGAACACTGCTGCATGGGTCTGCATCGTCTGGAGACGGAGACAAAAAGAGAAGAAGATTGGTTTTAAAGAGCTCAGACATGACAAATGAAACATCTATGTCAGGACTGTTCAACCCTGTTCCCTGTCCAACCCTACTGTAGGTTTTAACTCCAACCCTGTTCCTGGAGAGCTACCCTACTGTAGGTTTTAACTCCAACCCTGTTCCTGGAGAGCTACCCTACTGTAGGTTTTAACTCCAACCCTGTTCCTGGAGAGAGACCCTCCTGTAGGTTTTAACTCCAACACTGTTCCTGGAGAGTTACCCTCCTGTAGGTTTTCACTCCAACACTGTTCCTGTAGAGTTACCCTCCTGTAGGTTTTAACTCCAACACTGTTCCTGGAGAGTTACCCTCCTGTAGGTTTTCACTACAACCCTGTTCCTGGAGAGAGACCCTCCTGTAGGTTTTAACTCCAACACTGTTCCTGGAGAGTTACCCTCCTGTAGGTTTTCACTACAACCCTGTTCCTGGAGAGAGACCCTCCTGTAGGTTTTAACTCCAACCCTAATCTAGCACACCTGATTCTAATAATTAGCTGGTTGATAAGCTGAATCAGGTCAGTTACAACTGGGGTTGGAGTTAACCTACAGGAGGGTAACTCTCCAGGAACAGGGTTGAAGTTAAAACCTACAGGAGGGTAACTCTACAGGAACAGTGTTGGAGTGAAAACCTACAGGAGGGTATCTCTCCAGGAACAGGGTTGGAGTTAAAACCTACAGGAGGGTATCTCTCCAGGAACAGGGTTGGAGTCAAAACCTACAGGAGGGTAGCTCTCCAGGAACTGGGTTGGGGAGCCCTGCTCTATGTGTACCACTGCACTGTCTAGTTAAATACACTAGACTAGATACAGATGCCAATAGATTTCAACAGAAAACCTTTTAGTCAACATGTATTCCTCACTCTCTGCATGTTGAGTCTGATCTCAGAGGTTCTGGTGTTCCCGTCAGCAAACCTGATCTTGTCCAGGTTGGCCACAGACTCCTCTCCAGCACTGGGCTTCAGTGGGGAAAGCTTCTCACCTAGAATGTCAAAAAGAGACAGTCAAACTCCAAGTACATTAAAGCATTATCAGCTATTCGCTTTTTAACATGACAGATTTAAAAAATCTAGAAATCAACCAACTATCTAACCAATCAGTCATAATGTGAAGAGCCTGCTTACCTGGAGTGCAGGTGTCAGCGATGGTGAGGGCACAGGCTCTGCCAAACACCACCAGATCCAGCAGGGAGTTGGCACCCAGCCGGTTGGCACCATGGACACTGGCACAGGCAGCCTCACCACAGGCATACAGCCCTGGCACCACCTTGTCCTCCCCATCTGGATGAGTTATGACCTGAGAGGAAGATGACCAAGACCGTTACGGGTCGGTCTAGAGTCAAATAATGTCTATCTAGTTCTGGGTAAGACTGATTGATTGACGTGAAGTTTCTTGAAGGACAATAAATGTTAACTAATCTCTCTATCTCTCTTACCCAGCCATAGTGATCACCATCCCTTACGGAGACAAGAAAATCCCCCCAAACTAACAGTGAGAATTGTAAAGAGTGTTATAATCTACCTGTCCCTTATAGTTAGTGGGGATTCCTCCCATGTTGTAGTGGACGGTGGGCAGGACAGGGATGGGCTCTTTGGTGACGTCAACCCCAGCGAAGATCATGGCGGTCTCAGAGATACCAGGCAGGCGGGTGGCCAGCTGCTGGTGGGGCAGGTGGTGCAACTGCAGGTACACATGGTCCTTCTCCGGACCACAACCCCTGGAAATGGGAAAAAAAAGGCTTCTGTGAGAGTCTTTCTGTGAGAGAGAGTGTCTTTCTGTGAGAGAGAGTGTCTTTCTGTGAGAGAGAGTGTCTTTCTGTCAGAGAGAGTGTATTTCTGTGAGAGAGAGTCTTTCTGTGAGAGAGAGTCTTTCTGTGAGAGAGAGTCTTTCTGTGAGAGAGAGAGTCTTTCTGTGAGAGAGAGTCTTTCTGTGAGAGAGAGAGTCTTTCTGTGAGAGAGAGAGTCTTTCTGTGAGAGAGAGAGTCTTTCTGTGAGAGAGAGAGTCTTTCTGTGAGAGAGAGCGTCTTTCTGTGAGAGAGAGAGCGTCTTTCTGTGAGAGAGAGAGCGTCTTTCTGTGAGAGAGAGAGCGTCTTTCTGTGAGAGAGAGCGTCTTTCTGTGAGAGACAGCGTCTTTCTGTGAGAGAGAGTGTCTTTCTGTGAGAGAGAGTGTCTTTCTGTGAGAGAGAGAGTCTTTCAGGTCAAATCATATATTTTAGTGCCAATTTCAAGTTGTGGCCTCAAATTCCAATTACATTTTTACTTCCATCTCCAGGAATGAACGCTATTAAGGGGGTTAGGGATTGAGTCAGATACTACTGGTGGAGCGAAATATGTAATTGAATCAATATTCAGTATTGTTGATTATCATACCTTCCCTCGCGGATCTCAATGGTCATGGAACGTGACACCACATCCCGGGAGGCCAGATCTTTGGCGTTGGGAGCGTAGCGTTCCATAAAGCGCTCTCCTTCACTGTTGATGAGGATCCCTCCCTCGCCACGGCTACCCTCAGTGATGAGGCAGCCGGCACCATAGATACCTGACAGGGTTACATCACAGCTAGGGTGTCGGGTGTCACCTCAGGTCAAATATACACTGATGACCTTTGCATTTACGTAATGTGAAGGTCAGTCAGTTGACGTTAAAACAAATCCTTATAGTAAATATGGATTTCATAAGTGGGAAGTGGCCATGGATCTCCTTACTAGTCAGAGTATAGTTACAGTATAGTTACAGTATAGTTACAGTATAGTTAGTGGCTGTGGTTCTTACTGGTTACAGTATAGTTACAGTATAGTTACAGTATAGTTAGTGGCTGTGGTTCTTACTGGTTACAGTATAGTTACAGTATAGTTACAGTATAGTTACTGGCTGTGGTTCTTACTAGTTACAGTATATTACAGTATAGTTACTGGCTGTGGTTCTTACTAGTTACAGTATAGTTACAGTATAGTTACAGTATAGTTACTGGCCGTGGTTCTTACTGGTTACAGTATAGTTACAGTATAGTTACAGTATAGTTAGTGGCTGTGGTTCTTACTGGTTACAGTGTAGTTACAGTATAGTTACAGTATAGTTACTGGCTGTGGTTCTTACTGGTTACAGTATAGTTACAGTATAGTTACTGGCTGTGGTTCTTACTAGTTACAGTATAGTTACAGTATAGTTACAGTATAGTTAGTGGCTGTGGTTCTTACTGGTTCCAGTATAGTTACAGTATAGTTACAGTATAGTTACTGGCTGTGGTTCTTACTGGTTACAGTATAGTTAGTGGCTGTGGTTCTTACTGGTTACAGTATAGTTACAGTATAGTACAGTATAGTTAGTGGCTGTGGTTCTTACTGGTTACAGTATAGCTACAGTATAGTTACAGTATAGTTGTAGTATAGTTAGTTAGTGGCTGTGGTTCTTACTGGTTACAGTATAGTTACAGTATAGTTAGTGGCTGTGGTTCTTACTAGTTACAGTATAGTTACAGTATAGTTACAGTATAGTTAGTGGCTGTGGTTCTTACTGGTTACAGTATAGTTACAGTATAGTTACAGTATAGTTAGTGGCTGTGGTTCTTACCGGTGGGGTGGAACTGTACAAACTCCAGGTCCTGGCATGGTAGGCCAGCTCTGGTTACCATGGCGTTACCATCCCCGGTGCTGGTGTGGGCTGAGGTACAGCTGAAGTAGGTACGGCCATAACCACTACACATACAAAGAGAGATAATGGATATAAGGAGGTTGCTACTGGTGTAGACATGTGCGATGTATAATCCTGCTGACTCAAAGCGATTGTCAGGACATTACAGGGCTTCATTCAGAGGGACATGAGAAATATGAAAGGCTCTGGGACATGAACAAACAGACCCAGTAGCGATGACAGTGTTGTTGGCTCTGAAGCGGTGGATGGATCCGTCCTCCATACAGAGAGCGATCACTCCTCTGCATTCACCATCCTCCATCAGCAGGTCCAGGGCAAAGTACTCCACAAAGTAGCTGGTGTCATACCTTAAGGACTGGAGAAGAACAACTAATGGGACATTGAAAATCAAAAAGGTTGTATAAATAAACAGTAAATGTATGCAAGGTCTCAGACTGAAGCCAGACCTGTGAATGCAAACTAAACCCTTGTCTCAGCTCTGCTTCCAGCTTTTACTGGTCAACTACCACACATTGGCCTTGAAATGTTTTTTGTGCCATTCACCTTAGGGACCACAATGGAAATAAGTCAATGACCTTTTTGTGTTTTAACTGTCAAATAAAAATCAGTCAATGATCCAACCAAACTAGAGGACATATTTAATAAAGCGAGTCTAGTAACTGTCTCATGATAACATTAAACATACCCGTCCATACAATGTGTGAAGAAGGGAGTGTCCAGTCCTGTCAGCTACGCAGCAGCATCGGTGTGCTTGGCCTCCCTTTCCAAAATTCAGGCTCTGACCTCCGAAGGCCCTCTGATAGATCTTCCCATCATCTGTCCGACTGAAGGGCATTCCAAAGTTCTCCAGCTAGCGGGGGTGGGGCACAAAGAACAATGTGATACAACCATATTGTCATGAACACGATGGGAGACAGAGATGGTTTCAAGCGCAGGGCTACGCAGGTGTTTATTGTAAAAAGGACGACAGGTAGCTGGGTCCAGGGGCAGCCAGAAGGTCATACACAGGAGGAGGCAGGTAGCTGGGTCCAGGGGCAGCCAGAAGGTCATACACAGGAGGAGGCAGGTAGCTGGGTCCAGGGGCAGCCAGAAGGTCATACACAGGAGGAGACAGGTAGCTGGGTCCAGGGGCAGCCAGAAGGTCATACACAGGAGGAGACAGGTAGCTGGGTCCAGGGGCAGCCAGAAGGTCATACACAGGAGGAGGCAGGTAGCTGGGTCCAGGAGCAGCCAGAAGGTCATACACAGGAGGAGGCAGGTAGCTGGGTCCAGGGGCAGCCAGAAGGTCATACACAGGAGGAGGCAGGTAGCTGGGTCCAGGGGCAGCCAGAAGGTCATACACAGGAGGAGGCAGGTAGCTGGGTCCAGGGGCAGCCAGAAGGTCATACACAGGAGGAGGCAGGTAGCTGGGTCCAGGGGCAGCCAGAAGGTCATACACAGGAGGAGGCAGGTAGCTGGGTCCAGGGGCAGCCAGAAGGTCACACAGGGGGTCCAAAAAGGCAACAGTACAGGCAGGGAAAAGGCTAGTAACGTCGTCCGGGAGATCAGACAATAGGTTGACAACAGGAAATCCGATAGGCAAAAGGCGTCATTAGTAAGACAGGCTAAAACTATCATACACGGGAGGAGTAAATTACGGGAAAAACAGAGCTCCGAATAGAAGAGTGTCACAAAACAAACAATACCTCACAATGATGGGGTGCAAAGAACTGAACTAAATAGTGTGTGATAATGACATACAGGTGTCTGTGAACAGGTGATCAGAATCAGGTGACTGGGATCTGGAGAGTGAGCTGCATTCAAGGGGGGGGGGGGGGGGGTCTATGTGTTTGAGAGTGTGAGCTGGAGAGTGAGCTGTGTTCAGGGGGGGGGGGGGATCTATGTGTTTGAGAGTGTGAGCTGGAGAGTGAGCTGTGTTCAGGGGGGGGGGGGGTCTATGTGTTTGAGAGTGTGAGCTGGAGAGTGAGCTGTGTTCAGGGGGGGGGGGGGTCTATGTGTTTGAGAGTGTGAGCTGGAGAGTGAGCTGTGTTCAGGGGGGGGGGGGGTCTATGTGTTTGAGAGTGTGAGCTGGAGAGTGAGCTGTGTTCAGGGGGGGGGGGGGTCTATGTGTTTGAGAGTGTGAGCTGGAGAGTGAGCTGTGTTCAGGGGGGGGGGGGTCTATGTGTTTGAGAGTGTGAGCTGGAGAGTGAGCTGTGTTCAGGGGGGGGGGGGGTCTATGTGTTTGAGAGTGTGAGCTGGAGAGTGAGCTGTGTTCAGGGGGGGGGGGGGTCTATGTGTTTGAGAGTGTGAGCTGGAGAGTGACCTGCGTTCAGGTTTCTACGTGTTTTGACAGTGTGAGTTGGAAACAGACGTTACACATATTCCAGCACTTTATTTTATGTCTTTGGGGAAAAACAGACTAAAACACCAGGATCTGTGTCTGAAATTGCACCCTATATAGTATTCAAAATGTAGTGCACTAATTATCTCTCACCTCCACCACGGCAGCTGGGGCCTGCTCTGTCATGTAGTGGATAGCATCCTGGTCTCCTAGCCAATCAGATCCCTTCACTGTGTCGTAGAAGTGCCACCTCCAATCATCTCCCTCCATGTTACCCAGGGCTGCATTGATCCCACCCTGGTATTGGACAAAATCAACACTAACGAATTCAACAGTTCATTATGAATTTAGGATAGGACACAAATGTAGAACGGTAAATGAATCAAGTGCATTTCTATTCATTCATCATAATAGTACTGTAATTACTCTTCACATGCACTTCAACTACAGATGATTGTTGAGAAGCTACCCAACTACTGCCAAGCCAAACCCCAATTCCCTCCGACTAGTAAAATATGAAAAAAATGAAACGAGGTACGAGTCGCTTGATACATTGATGTCAATGGGAGACTGAAGTTAGGTATTCACCCATAAATATGCATAGGCCTACCTGTGCTGCCACAGTGTGAGACCTAGTGGGGAACAGCTTGGTGACACAGGCCGTGTTGAAGCCAGCCTCAGACAGACCAAAAGCAGCTCTCAGACCTGCTCCCCCAGCCCCTACCACCACCGCATCAAACTCGTGATCCACTACCGGGTACTGGGTTGAGATCTGAGGATCAGAATAATATTGACTCGGATACACAGAGACAGAGATTAGCCTCCTGTGAATATTGATAACTACAAAAAAAAACATGGCTGATATGACATTGTAACAAACAAAATTGTGAGCAAAAATCATACAAATTAATAGGGAATCCTTTAAAAAAAAAAAAATGATGCATATTGTATGTAGATATATGTAAATACAATATGTAAATACAATATGTAAATACAAACGACTTCATAACCAGAATGTCTCTTGAAGACCTTTATTTAAAAATGTGTCTTGCATGTAACGGAAGAATTAGAAACACAGTGGGTGTTCTGCTTGTGTAAAACTCACATCATCTGACACTTTGGCGTTGTCCTTCTTCCCATAGATGGAGAAGTGGATGTTCCTGGAGCTACATCGGGTGGCTGCAGGGAGCTATAATTATAGGGATAACATGATAAATCAATAGGTAGAGATCATAGACATATAATTAAATCTCAAATACATAGAAAACAAAAAACATCATCATTTCACACTGGACCAGCAACATATTCAATCAAATCAAGGTGGGAAAACACTCTAAACCCCCAAAAGAAAATCCCTGTCATTATGAATAGGTCATTTAGCAAGTACAGTATATTCATTTTGACATATTCAATAAGTGACTCTCAGACAGCTAACATTATGTAACGAAGGGTCTGGTCTGGAGGACTGTTATGAAAGGCTGTGTCTGCTGCTGGTTACGAAAGCTGAAAGAGAAGCATTCCCTCCCCCTCGCAGTTACACAACTGACTTTTCACAGACTACACAAATGCATTATCCAACAACAATTATTAAACTCACGGCTTTAGTTGATAAAATCCTCTTGGTCAGGACTCTGGATACACTTGCCATCCTTATTATTCACAGGTTCTCTGCTAACAGCTACACAATAACTGTCTAGGAACGAACAGATCTATACTGATTGGGGGAAAATCAATTCCTTCCTGGGGCACCGCCCACTGGAAGAAACCATCTCAAACGTCTTGAAAGCAAGGGGGAGGCTCATGGCTTTTGACAACGCTTCAAGTTCTAAATCCATTTCAGCACACATTAGATAAAATAAATGAATTAAGACTGATAAAATGTTGAGTTTTAAATAAACAATTTCTCTTTACACATATATTGTAATGACATAGAGACTATATCTTCGACTGTAACACCCTCGTACAAAACAAGTGGTCTCTTTGTAATTGTCTTGAGTAAAAACGTATAATCGCTCTTTCCCATCCGTACAGGGACAAATGTATAGCTAATTGACCTAGACACATTTTGTCAAGGTGAGCGTCTGCTCAATTTAAAAAATATATATATACTGTGCTTCTTTGCAATGTGTTATTTGGGACTGAAATAGCCGTGCACTAATGCAATGACTCAGTTAGCTGTTGATAATTTTAGCCTGCAAGCTAACCACCATGTAAAGCTGTGTTGTTGTGTTAGCTGTGGCAAGTGTGCTAGCAAACCGCACTTGTTTTGTTGGTGTTAATTAGCTATTCATGTTCAGGCCAAAGAATGGACATTTTTAAAAGTGTTACAATGACAACAAAGAGAGACTGCCATTAGCTACATTGCTGTGCCAGTCGTCATGTGGGATGCATGCCAATGTTGTGGTTTAGGGAGTTTGATATCACATAAGACCAACCGTTTCCCCTGCTAATATTTTCTAGTTGACTTGCCTAGCTATTTATTTAAATATAATTAACGTTATTACTATTCCTCATTTTAGGTCAAGGTAATGCCTTATGGTCAGGTTGGTTGTATGTAACAACAGCTAGTCAGCTAGCTAGATAAAACAATGTATGTGGTGATGACAGGTACGTGTATAAACATTCGACTCTCCCCTGGAATAGGGCACCTCCATGAACAACTTGAATGACCCCCCTAGATGGAACATGGGGCCAGACCCACAAGAAGGTGCTGCTGCTGACGGGAACAAATGGAATTATGCCCTCCTCGTGCCAATGCTGGGGCTGGCTGCCTTTCGTAAGTAGCCTGCACAGTACAGTGTTGTTGCACAAGGACAGGATATTCACTATACATGACATGTGGCGTATATACAACTGAAGACAAAAGTTGTAGGCCAATCTTGTACTTACTTTGACAGACACTGACAAGCCTTATACTCTTTTGTGGTGACTTCACTGCATTGCCCTTCACCAAATAGGTTGTCATTACAACATTATGACAGTATTATTACAATCACTACATATAATATTGCAGGAAAGTGATGGGGTAGTTCCGATGGGGTAGTTCCGATGGGGTAGTTCCGATGGGGTAGTTCCGATGGGGTAGTTCCGATGGGGTAGTTCTAACCGGGGCTTGAACATGGGACTGTTGCACCAACACCTTCTCTGAGGAGGGGAGGTTGGTGGGTTATTATATGAGAAGGTGTTTGGTCAACAGCCACAATGTCCTGGGTTTAAGCCCTAGTCAGGACTACACCCTATAATAACCAAACAACCTCCCATCCTCAGGCTGGATCTGGACCAGAGAGTCTCAGACAGAGATCATAAAGGTCAAGGCCCGGTACGACCAGGACATGTCTGCCGTGACCTCCAACCTTGAGATGAAGTACAGAGACACCCTGACGGAGAACCGGCGGGCAGCGGCCATCTTAGAGCTGGAGCTGGAGAAGGAGAGGCAGAGGGTCCAGGGGTACCGCCAGGCCCTCATCTCACAGAGCCAGCAGGTCATGGAGGAACGCAAACAGCTACAGGTGGAACGAGAGGTAGGAGGACTTGACTTAAAGATGCACCCCGGGATCTTAAGCACAGCAAATCTGTAACATATAGCACAAATTGGATTTGTAACATATCACACATATTTCTAAATTCGTATGATATCATACAAATTGCAAAATTCGTAGCATGTCGCAAGAAATGGATGATGTAGTACACAACTGGATGATGTAGTACACAACTGGATGATGTAGTACACAATTAAATGAAGTAGTACACAAAAAACAGGGACCACTTTTGGCTCATGAGCAACACTTTCAAAACTACAGGCTGAAATGATCAAAATGTTTGAGAATGCATCTGTAACTTAGTTTTATCTCCTAGTGGAGCCTGGTAAGGGCCTTGAAGGTGTGAGGGGAATGTTGCTTTTAAAAGATGGAGTTGTTATAAGCTGAGGTTATTTGTTGATGTTTATATTGAACAGATAGGGACAGTGAAAGAGAGACAGGAAAGGTATGACATGTGTTCCAGAAGGACGATGGGTCAGATTCAAACCCACGCAGACACTGGTATAACAACACGTGTACTGAAAGGGGAAAGAGGGAGACCTAGTCAGTTGTACAATTGAATGCCTTCAACTGAAATGTGTCTTCAGCATTTAACCCAACCCCTCTGAAACAGAGAGGTGTGTCTTCCTCATTTAACCCAACCCCTCTGAATCAGAGAGGTGTGTCTTCCTCATTTAACCCAACCCCTCTGAATCAGAGAGGTGTGTCTTCCTCATTTAACCCAACCCCTCTGAATCAGAGAGGTGTGTCTTCCTCATTTAACCCAACCCCTCTGAATCAGAGAGGTGCGGGGGGCTGCCTTAAATCGACATCCACGTCTTCGGCGCCCGGGGAACACTGGGTTAACTGCCTTGCGCAGGGGCAGAGCAACAGATTTTGACCTTGTCCGCTCAGTGATTCAATCCAGCAACCTTTCGGTTACTGGCCCATCGCTCTAACCACAGTGCTGTGTAACTAACCACTAGACTAAACCCTGAAGCAACAGTTGAGATTTGTATTATCTTGTGTTTACTAAACATTTCATTTTCAAATCGCCAGGCTCTGGAGCAAGAGAAGATTAAGCTTTTAGAATCCGGCGCCGCTGGGGCCGTCCTCCAACACGCTCTGGCCAGAGAGAGCGACTGGCACCAGAGGGCCTCAGCCATGCTGAAGGATCTGGAGGAGGACCTTGTGGAGAGACAGGGGGCCTACTGCAACCTGCTCCTCCCCAGGGAACATAGGCTGGAGATGGAGAAGAACCTGCTCCTCAAGGTGGTGAAGGAACCGTTGGGAACGGATACAGATCTGGAGGGAGACCTGAAGGATATCTTTAAGAACGACCGCTACTGTGCCAAAGGCAACAATCGCCTCCTCAACGTGAAGAAAATGGACAAGAGGAAGAATGGTAGCTTGATGTGGCTCTACCTCAGATATTGGCAGCTTCAGGTTACCATGGAGACGCATAAACGGGCAGAGGACTCAATACTGGGAGTTACACCAGATAAGAACGACCTCAAGTGACCTTGATAGAGTTGACCTTGATAGGGTTGACCTTGATAGGGTTGACCTTGAGTATATAGTAACAGTCTTCTTGACTGCACAAATGTTTTATTTTTTCACTAAATGGTGAATTAGTTTGTATATTTCATTTCCTCTACATCGTTTTATGACTCCTGACAAATGTAAACGCTTACTTTGTTACTAGTGAAACACAGTAAATGCCAATGGAATTGTCATTGAATGTCAGGGATATTTTCACAACTATAGTTTTGTCTTCGCACTCCAAACCCAATGTTGGATGATATGATACAGTATCATGAATTCTAGAGGAATATTTCCTTTTGATAAAATCATGTATATCCACATTGGACATCACAGCTGTTTGGTCAGTCATGTAGAAAAGAATAGTGATATACTTTTATTTTGACAGAATATACAAAGTTATAACAGACTGTGGTTGTGTCATACGATCGTGTAATGACATGTAATAACATACTGACATCTCTGACTAGATACTTTGTGTGGGTTATTTAATTAGAGGTATTGGTTGAGTAAAGCCCAGGACTGACAAGCATTGCTGACCATAGCTTCCACAGGCTCCATAAAGTTTGAACTAATGTAAACTGAATCGAAGAAATAGACCTGAGCAAACATTTAAATTTTATTCATGTAGCGAACACTCTCGTCCAGAGATGAAGTTTTGTAGGAAAAAAAAACAACAACCACAGTTATTGCAAGAAAAGCCTTATTGGAAACAGCTGTTATTAGTAGAAAAAAACCAGGAAGAGAAAAACCAAGTGCAAAATATTCTGAGGCACAGCAATTCCCTATCAGTTTTAGGCCATCTACGGCCAGGGGCGATCCTGCCCAGGGAAGGCTGCCGTTTCCTGGCTGAGACAGTAGCCCAGGGCTCCTGGAGGGAATAGTGGATGAACAGCTGAGCTCTGGAAGTCTGGGTTGGATGGGCAGTCATCCTCTCTAAGACACCCCGAACAGTCCCACTCCAGTTATTTTTGACCTTTTCCCGTTGAAAAACAATATCCTGGGTATAAATGTAGTGATGTAATGTGTACTTAAGCGAAAGAACATACAACTTCCTCTATGCCTGCCAATCATTTCAGCTACTGAAATCTGGTTTTTAAAGGGGGCAATCCAGGATTTGAAAAACAACAAAGCAGTCACTCTGCTACTTGCCCCTTTAAAGGGGAGGTGCCTGCATGAGGTGACCTGGGCATGGCGTTGAAGATACGGAAGCCCTCTTTGGTGGCAAAGTCCCAGGCCAGGTCAGCCACCTGCTCAGCTAACCTCCCAGAGCCGGTTTGTCCTGTAAAATAGGGATAGTTAAGACTACAACTACATATTGTTCATAAAACAGATGCAAGGTTAACATCTGGACAGATTTAGGCAGCTAAATAATAATATAATCTGGACAGACTGTTAGGCCAGCTAAGTAATAATATAATCTGGACAGACTGTTAGGCCAGCTAAGTAATAATATAATCTGGACAGACTGTTAGGCCAGCTAAGTAATAATATAATCTGGACAGACTGTTAGGCCAGCTAAGTAATAATATAATCTGGACAGACTGTTAGGCCAGCTAAGTAATAATATAATCTGGACAGACTGTTAGGCCAGCTAAGTAATAATATAATCTGGACAGATTGTTAGGCCAGCTAAGTAATAATATAATCTGGACAGACTGTTAGGCCAGCTAAGTAATAATATAATCTGGACAGACTGTTAGGCCAGCTAAGTAATAATATAATCTGGACAGACTGTTAGGCCAGCTAAGTAATAATATAATCTGGACAGACTGTTAGGCCAGCTAAGTAATAATATAATCTGGACAGACTGTTAGGCCAGTTAAGTAATAATATAATCTGGACAGACTGTTAGGCCAGCTAAGTAATAATATAATCTGGACAGACTGTTAGGCCAGCTAAGTAATAATATAATCTGGACAGACTGTTAGGCCAGCTAAGTAATAATATAATCTGGACAGATTGTTAGGCCAGCTAAGTAATAATATAATCTGGACAGACTGTTAGGCCAGCTAAGTAATAATATAATCTGGACAGACTGTTAGGCCAGCTAAGTAATAATATAATCTGGACAGACTGTTAGGCCAGCTAAGTAATAATATAATCTGGACAGACTGTTAGACCAGCTAAGTAATAATATAATCTGGACAGACTGTTAGGCCAGCTAAGTAATAATATAATCTGGACAGGCTGTTAGGCCAGCTAAGTAATACTATAATCTGGACAGATTGTTAGGCCAGCTAAGTAATAATATAATCTGGACAGACTGTTAGACCAGCTAAATAATAATATAATCTGGACAGACTGTTAGGCCAGCTAAGTAATAATATAATCTGGACAGACTGTTAGGCCAGCTAAGTAATAATATAATCTGGACAGATTGTTAGGCTAACTAAATAATAGTAATATATGCCATTTAGCAGACACTTTTATCCAAAGCAAATTAGTCATGCATGCATAGATTATTTTATGTATGAGTGGTACCGGGAATCGAACCCACTATCCTGGTGTTGCAAGAGTGATGCTCTTCCAACAGCTACAGAGGACCAAGTAATAGCTGACAAGCTATAAGATCCAAACAATGTACCTTTACGAAGCTTTATTAATTCTCATTGAAGATATTGCCTGAGACACAATCCTAAACTCTGGTCTATGTTCTGGTACCTGCAATGGTACTCTTGCTCTCTCTCTGGCGACTGGCTGCCAGGCAGAAGAGGTGGAAGGCCATGTAGAAGTTCCAGTCTGGGACTCTCTCCTCCAGACCCATAGAGCTGCAGTACTGCCCCATCACCTCCTCCACAGTGGGGATACCCAGCTGGACTAGGCCCCTGTCAGATATACCTGTAGGAAACACAATGAAACCACCACTGTGTTGATATATTGAATCATAACTATACGGAACAAAAATATAAAACGCAACATGCAACAATTTCAAAGATTTTACTGAGTTACATTTCATATAAAGGAAATCAGTCAATTTAAATAAATTCATTAGGCCCTAATCTATTAATTTAACATGACTGGGAATACAGATATGCATCTGTTGGTCACAAATACCTTAAAAAAAAAAAAAAGGTAGGCGTGAATCAGAAAACCAGTCAGTATCTGGTGTGACCTCCATTTGCCGTATGCAGTGCATAGAGTTGATCAGGCTGTTGATTGTGGCCTGTGGAATGTTGTCCTACTCCTCTTCAATGGCTGTGCGAAGTTGCTGGATATTGGCGGGGACTGGAACACGCTGTCGTACAAGTATATCCAGAGCATCCCAAACATGCTCAATGGGTGACATGTCTAGTGAGTATGCAGGCCATGGAAAAACTGGTACATTTTCAGCTTCCAGGAATTGTGTACAGATCCTTGCGTCACGGGGTCGTGCATTATCATGCTGAATCATGAGGTGATTGCAGCGGATTAAATGGCACCACAATGGGCCTCAGGATCTCGTCACGGTATCTCTGTGCATTCAAATGGCCATCAATAAAATGTAATTGTATTAGCTGTCCATAGCTTATGCCTGTCCATACTAGGGCTGTCCCCAACTAAAATAAAAATATTGGTCAACCGAGAGTAGTGCTGTTCTTTCGACCAATCGATTGGTCAAAATGTTTAAACTTATTTTTCCATATATAGACAGACACACCCTATGTGAATAAAACCAACTACATATGCACTTAGCTTGTCTGATGCTTTAAGCACACTGTTTGATTATATAAAATTAACGTCACACAAATTACTCACAATGTGTTAAAAAAAAAATACAGCGAGTGCCTGTGTCACTGACGCACGTTGTCTCGCTCTCCTCCCTACTGCAGCGAAAAGGCACCACAACACAGCAAGTGTTTATTGCGCTGTCCATGCTAAAGCTGCCACATCATTACAGCCATATCGTTTCTGTCTTGATTCTGACTGAAAAGTTCCGTTAACGAAATCCCTAATTTGTTTAGGAAAAATGTTCCCTCTTCACTCAACCCATACTCTCATGCATCGCATGCATGTGACCAATAGGGCCTGACCTATAGCCCATCATAATCACATTAATAAATTGGTTATAACAAACTCCGAACACAGTTATGTCGACTGCAAAATGGATGTGGAGGACGTGAAGAAAGAAACTCAAAACGGGTGAATGTTTACTGGTTGTTCAGGAGGGAAAGGGGAAGTCAGATCTGTGGAAGACATTTGACTTGGTTGTGGAGACTACTGGAGATCTAGAAAACGGAATGTATAGGAGCAAGCGTTGCGTGAGTATTATGTGCCAAACAGGTGTTGTTAGATTACAATAATGTTATTATTTTCTCTGACCATTTGGAACAGTAAGCAACACTAAATATGTATACCAGAGAGTCTGTTCTAACGCAAAAAAATAAATACATAAAGCCTTTATTACAGCAGACTAAAAACAGTTGCATGCACCTTCCCAACAAGTCAGTTCCAAGTACATTTCTGCCCTGCTAGAGCTGCCCTGGTCAACTGTAAGTGCTGTTAAGTAGAAATGTATAAGATCAACAACGGCTCAGCCCGCGATGTGGTAGGCCACACAAGCTCACAGAACGGGACCCCCGAGTGCTGAAGTGCGTAACAATTGTCTGTCCTTGGTTGTAACACTCGCTTCCAAAGGCAGTTTGGACCTCGGTAGTAACGTCAGCACAAGAACTGTTCGTCGGAAGCTTCATGAAATTAGTTTCCATGGCCGAGCAGCCACACACAAGCCTAAGATCACCATGCGCAATGCCAAGTGTCGGTTGGAGTGGTATAAAGCTCGCTGCCATTGGACTCTGGAGCAGTGGAAACAAGTTCTCTGGAGTGATGAATAACATTGCACCATCTGGCAGTCTGACTGACAAATCTGGGTTTGGCGGATGCCAGGAGAACGCTACATGCCCCAATGCATAGTGTCAACTGTAAAGTTTGGTGGAGGAGGAATAATGGTTGTTTTTCATGGTTTGGGCTAGGCCCCAAGTTAACTTAACTTAACTCTACAACATTCAATTACATTCTAGATGATTATGTGCTTCCAACTTTGTGGCAACAGTTTGGGGAAGGCTCTTTCCTGTTTCAGCATGACAATGCCCCTGTGCACAAAGCAAGGTCCATATAGAAATGGTTTGTCGAGATCGGTGTCGAAGAACTTGACTGGCCTGCACAGAGCCCTGACCTCAACCCCATCGAACACCTTTGGGATGAACTGGAACGCCAACTGCGAGCCAGGCCTAATCGCCCGACCTCACTAATGCTCTTGTGGCCTAATGGAGTCCCCGCAGCAATGTTCCAACATCTAGTGGAAAGCCTTCCCAGAACAGCAGAGGCAGTTATAGCAGCAAAGGTTGGACCAACTCCATGTTAATGGCCATGATTTTGGAATGAGATGTTCGACGAGCAGGTGTCCACATACTTTTGGCCACTTAGTGTATATAGGCTATGTTCAATCTATCAAATCAGTTATTGTTTTCTTATCAAACTCAGACATTTCTCTCAAAACACAGGGATGTCGATTCGCAAGGAACTGGTATTATCAAAGGACCAAAAAACAGTAGGTTATTCTGGCTGGAATTGCACATAATTACATTACCTGACCACCCCCAGTAAAACTAATCCCATCTGAATATGGTTTAATGAATTGTTCTCAATCCCAATATGATGGTTAATTTTGCTACTATGCACATAGCAACATAGGGAAAGGTGCCAATTCTATGGTGCACTGAAGATTATGTTTCAGAACTGCGGACAGCGACCGTATCCAACGCGGGAGAAAGCACATTTGTTATAAAATAATATTAGATCTATTAGCGTTGCACCATTATTTTTTACATAATATAACAACATGCACATCTTAGAGTGGCCTTTTATTGTCCCCCAGCACAAGGTGCACCTGTGTAATGATCATGCTGTTTAATCAGCTTCTTGATATGCCACACCTGTCAGGTGGATGGATTATCTTGGCAAAGGTGAAATGCTCACTAACAGAAATGTAAACGAAGTTGTGCACAAAATTTGAGAGAAATACGTTTTTTGTGCTAATGGAACATTTCTGGGATCTTTTATTTCAAGCTCATGAAACATGGGACCAACACTTTTGTTGTGTTTATATTTTGGTTCAGTGTAAATGCATACTACTTCTAGGTTATATCCCAAATGGCACCCTATATACTGCACTACTTTTGACCAAGGCGCATGGGAATAGGGTGCCATTTGAGTTTTATATCCGTGGGCCTGGTAGGGTGCAGTAGTACTAGGTGGTATAATGGTACCTGTCAGTAGAGGGTTGTCCTGGGGCAGGCAGTGAGCCATACAGCTGAAGGTCAGGTCTGTTAGAGGGTCACCCAGTCTGGAACGGCCCCAGTCCATCACCGCAACCACCTCTGGCTTCTCTGGGTGGAACACAAGGTTCTCCAGTCTATGGACCAGAGGGGGTTTTGGGTTGGATTCATTTCACCACGGCTGTGTTCAAAATGACACCCTTTTCCCTTCATAGTGCACTACTTTTGACCAGATCGATGGGATTAGTACACTATATGTGGAATAGGGTGCCATGTGGGATGCACACCTAATCAGGACTTTTCAAATACAAATATTACTGCTGATTATGTAAAATATACATGCTGTGTGTGTTTCTGTTATACCTGAAGCTTCCATGGATCAGCGTAGATCTCTGGTGTTTGGGGAGGTGCAGAGGAAGCCACTGTATGAGTCTCTCCATGGCTGGGATGGGCGGAGTCTCACTGTCCCTGTACTGCTGAGTCCACCACTGTACCTGAAGCCCCATGTAATCCACTACAGAGGAGAAAGAAGGAGAGAGAGAGAGAGAAGATGAAGGAGAGAGTGAAGGAGAGAAGGAAAGAGAGAGAGAGAAAGAGAGAGAGGAGAGAGTGAAAGAAAGCGAGAACGAGAGAGGAGAGTGAAAGAAAGAGAGGAAAGAGAGAGAATGAGGAGAGAGAGAGAGAGAGGAAAGAAAGAGAGAGAGACAGAGAGAGAGAGAGAGAGAGAGAGAATGACACAAAACAATCTTTGCTAAATAAATGAATTACCTGGCTCGCCGTAGTCCTCCAGGCCGACTGCTCTAGGATCTAGACAGTGGATCTGGCAGAGTGTGTGTTGCACGGCTTGGTACAAGGCCCTCCTGTCCCCAGGGGTCAGGCCTGGCAGGGAGGGGTCACTGAACATCCTCCCTAGACAGACCTCCATCAAGAGGAAGGGAGCACCCAGGACACTGGGCAACACAAACACATACAGGAAGAAAACAGAGACAGACAAACAGGGATAAAAAAATGAATCATCTAGAACTATGTAACGTGCATGAGTGTATGTATGTTTCTGTGCTTGTTTCTGTGTGTGTGTCTGTCAGGCAGTGTGCGTTCTCACCTTGGGTCCTCACACAGATCAATGATCTCTGGAACAGGGATGCCGGATCCACTGAGAGATTTCAACAACCTGTGGAGTACAGAGAAGAGAGTGATGAAAGAACACAACGTTTCTACATACAACTGGAAATGACCTTAAAAGGTTAATGACACAAATGGTGTCACAAATGACATTCTATTCCCTATAGTGCACTGCTGTTGACCAGGGCCCATAGGGTACACTATATAGGGAACATGGTGCCGTTTGGGACACAGACACAGTGATCTAGATAGAAGAGACGAATGATCAATCCAGATGCTGATCACTTCCATCTCACACCCGTCTAATTCCCACAGCTTGGTAGGTGGTGTGTTGGAGGAGCCCAACCTGTACTCTGTCTCCATGGCTCGGGAGGTCTTCTGCTGTTTCCTCAGGAGGAGATGGCGCCCTCCAGTGGTCAAGTGATATAAGGAGTTTGACTGACTGGGGTTGAGTTGTTGGACAGCAACAGAGTCTGCTTCAGATATAGAGACAGACAGCATCAACAGTAAATAGAGACACTGGGTGTGTCCCGAATGGATTCTTATTCCTACTTCTTTTGACAAAGGGCCCTTTTTAGGAATAGGGTGCTGTTTGGGACGTAGCCATCATATAGGTGAGCTTTCTAGACAGACATCATAGATCAACATACATGTCCTGGTCCTCCCTTCCCCCAGTGCCTTTAGAGGCTACGGGACTTTCTACTGACAACACTGAGGTAATATCAATTCTATCCATTTCTAGACAGAAGTTTTGAAATGTTCTGACGAAGCTCTGACAAAGGCCAAGAGGCCGATACGTAATATTTTAAACTACAGTTATACTGACAAGAGTAGTGTGCAAGTTGTTATTTAAAGAAATGGATAGATGTACCTTTGTCAGACAGATGGAGAGCCTTCCTCAGGTACTGTGTGAGTTGGTCCATAGGGAGCTTTGTGGCCACAGGGCCAGAACCAGGCCCAGGAACAAACCCTGACAGGGGGATCCCCAGCACCCCTTCCAGCTCCTTCACTGACACTGCAATGTCCCCTACCTGAAGAACAATATCTATCACTCACCGGTGGCTCGGTTACAGAGTCTGTGGGTTATGTTCCTTAGTGTTTGGTGACTACTACGAAGCTTGGGGAGGAACTTGAAACACTGCTCAATGAAACAGCGAGATCATTCACTAGGTTGCAGTCACTTGCCCAGTACACCACAACATCTCCAAGATAGAGTGGTATGGGTATGGGGGAGTTAAGAATGCAGAGACTCGGCTCACTCACCTTGATGGCATGCATCCCTAGCTGGGCAGCTGCCTCAACGTTTAACTTCAGGTCATCCAGAAACACAGCCTCATGGGCAGAGACACCCAGTCTGTTCAGGCACAGGTGGTAGATCCTAGGGTCTGGCTTACTGAGGCCCTCCCTACACGACTCAACTATCTACAACCAGAGATGTGGGGGGAGAGAGAGGAGTAATGAGATGGGAAAGGTGGGAAAGAGGGATGGTGAGAGGCAGGATGGGGACAGAGGGAGAGATAGAGAGAGGAGTAATGAGATGGGAAAGGTGGGAAAGAAGGATGGTGAGAGGCAGGATGGGGACATATTTTCACTTTGTATGTTGTCTACCTCACTTGCTTTGGCAATGTTAACACATGTTTCCCATGCCAATAAAGCCCTTGAATTGAATTGAATTGAGAGAGAGAGAGAGAGGAAGTCTACATTGTAATCATAATGCCATTTCTGCACTCAAACACTGAAATTTGACATAGAATTGTCTACTAACTGTTACACAGCTACTATTTGTGTTACTTTTACTATCATTACTAAATAATGTCTACGTCCCAAATGGCACCCTATTCCTATGTAGTGTACTACTTTTAACCAGGGCCTATAGGGCTCTGAACAAAAGTAGTGCACTATATAGGGAATAGGGTGCAATTTGGGACGTACTCGATGTAACCATAAAATGCTTAGTCACCACATCGAAGAGAGAGTGGTCCAGAGGCAGGAAGGGGTCACCGTTCAGCTGGAGGAAGTTGTTGCTGAGAACAGCAGTCTTCAGGCCCCTGGAGCGAGCACACAAAATGGCCTCCATCATGACGGGTAGAGGCCTGGTCATTGGCCCACTGGTCAGATTAGACAAGAATGAGCCAATGGGAACAGGACTTCCTGCCTGAGGGTGGAGCAGCAGAGAGGGATAATGAATTAAGATGTGGGTTTAATCCCAAATGGCACCCTATTCCCTAGTTTAGTGCACTACTTTTAACCAGGGCCCATAGGGTACAGGCTGTACGTACAGATAGACAGTAGACATAAGCTCACCATCTCACTGCACTGCCTGCCGAAGGCCTCCACAAACTCCTCAGCCCCAATCTCTCCACGCATGAACCTCTTCCACGCATTCACCTCCCCACCTGTCCTGATGGCCTTGCCCAGCGTGCCCAGAGGAACACTGTTCTGTTGTTCAAACACTAGAGAGAAAAAGAGACCGAGAATATTATGTTGCACTATATTGACTTCTATGTTTATTTTGATTGAACCTTTATTTAACTAGGCAAGTCAGTTAAGAACAAATTCTTATTTTAAATGACGTCCTACCGGGGAACAGTGGGTTAACTGCCTTGTTCAGGGGCAGAACGACAGATGTGTACCTTGTCGGCATAGGGATTCGACCTTGCAACCTTTCGGTCACTATTCCAACGCTCTAACCACTAGGCTCCCTGCCGCCCCTCCACTCTAACCACTAGGCTCCCTGCCGCCCCTCCACTCTAACCACTAGGCTCCCTGCCGCCCCTATGTATTGAGGCCCTTTCCTCCATTAGGAGTTGAATGGAAATAAGTAGGTCTACCGTAATGGCCTATTTTTGATGTTGGGTTATACAAGGCTTGTGTGGTACATTGTGTGGTACATTGTGTGGCACATTGTGTGGCCTATATAACATACCTGTTGCCAATTTGACAGGTGATGGAATGAGAACTCCATACATGTCAAAAATGACAGCTTTGTAAGTGGAGATGGCAGCAAAGCTTCTGTGACAGAGGCTAGGCATCTTCAGACTCCACAACTGAGACCTGAATCGTGCAGCAGTCTGCATCTTCTTCATCATCTTGGTTTTGCACAAGAAAAAAATACAAAGATTGTTAGTCAAATGGGAGAAGAGAACACTCTAAAACAAGTAAAGATTGCTGCCCTGTTTCTGACAAAAATACCTCCTTGAATTTATCAAAATCTTAACATTGAAAACATGAGACAGTAGAAAAGTTTCCTCCTCCTTTCAATCTGACCTCTTACTTCAACGTTGTCACCGTCAGGCAATGTCAGATAGTTGTCAACGTCTCTCTCTCTTACCTGTGTTGACCTTACGCAGGCTAACGTTGATTGCAGAATATTATGTGATAGTCTTGTATTCTAGAGACATATTTGCAGTACTGTTTACAATGCAGACATGTTGTACTTCAATGTAGGTCATGTGATCATGGCGTGTGCTTACGTCGTTACGTCCTCTATTTTATTTAGGGTAAATATCTGAGCAGAAGAATGGGAAGAAGACTGATATGTACTCATGATATGAGTTTATAACAATAACGATCATTTACCAAATGTGTTCGCAAAGGTAAAAACAATTTGCAATTCATTCCAAAGAGGACAATGCACTCACAAAATACATGAGAATGTATGCCATCAGATAGCTAGAAGCTGGCTAACAGTTTTTTGGCTAGCTATTATTCTGCAGAGCTTGGCAAATTAGCTTGCTGCTAGCAAGTTAGCGTTATCGTCGGACAAGCTAATAGCTAACCCAAATAGTGGTTCGCTTGCCATTTAATCTGTGAAATACATGGATTTCATTAATATATTCATCTTAACTTTCTTTGCCCTTGTCATTATCACCATCGTTTAGTTGGCTAGTAATACGTTAGTTAGCCCAGTTAAAAATATAACGTTAGCCAGCTAACTTATTGCAAAGTTAACTAGTTACTGTAGCATTAGGTACCATAGTAAATGGACAACTAACGGCCAGTTAGCTAAACGTTTTGTTGCAAATGAATATCCTATTTGTTCAGACATTAAATGTTAATATAACACTTGTTTTATCACTTGACTTTTGCCACTTTTAATAACCGACATGCTAGCTAACCCACCAACCGCTTGTGTGACTTTAGCTAGCTAGTCTACGATAGCCTCCTAGCTACCTAGTTTAGTAAATTAGGCTAGCTAACTATCCTACTACGTAAATTAAGATCGCTAGCTAGTTAACGAATAATATGAAAATATGTGGTGACGTTTGCTGGTCATCTCAACATACGAGTTGATTAATTAACAAACGAGTACTGTCATGAATGATTGTGCCATGATGTTTTAATGACTAGAATGTGCCAGTTGAGTGAGTATGGTGGCGGTGTCATTTTAGTCAGAATAGATAATCGACCCTGCACTTGTTTATAGTTGCACTGGGTTCGGACAGGCTTCTTGTTTAGATTAAGACACTGCGGAGCCTGCACAAGATATGGCTCGGGAAAACGTACCTCAATCCAGGGATGAGAAATGCATTGTACTCTGAATTGTCCCATTATTCCAAATGATAAACCGAGAAGGTTGAACGACTCACTGACTTTTAATAGTAACCACATCTGCCATTGTGGAATTGCTGCTGTGGCTTCTGCTACCTATCGTGAGGACGAAAGGGGAACTTTTATGGAAAAACGAGTAGTCTTTTCTGTATAACAGTTGTTTATAATGGTAGAATTTTGAGTACAAGACATTTCTCATCCCACGATTGAGATACATTTTTTGAGCCAGGAATCCTGTCTGACCCCAAAGCAGCTGTAAACAAGCGTAGGGTCTGGATCTATTTTGGCTAGTGGCATGTCTGAACAGCTTGTTTGAAAGACAGTTGGTTTACTAGAGAGGATGTTCGCTAGCTAGTCAGCTATCTATTCGAATAACGTTTTTGCTTTATGACTCAACTGGAATACTGCTGACCTATGTGAGCAAACTATCATGCTAGCTAGCTAGTTCAACAAGACAATATTGTTAATTCTGTTACTTAATAAGCCATATAGCTAGCTAGCTAATCACCTTCCCATATGGTGCCAATTAAACAGATAGTTAATCTTTGCAGAGGGTCTCGTATGTGTGGTTTACATTTAAGAGAAAGATGGCTGCTTAACATGGTCTATCCATTACCTTTGTTTTGTTTTCAGCTGCCACAGACAGACAGATCATCAGTCTTGAAACATAGACGTTGTGAAGATGAGCAGGAAGACACCTAATCGTCCAGGGATCACTTTTGAAGTCGGTGCTAGAATTGAAGCTCAAGACTATCTACAAAAATGGTATGTAACAGTCAAGTTCCTTTATGTAATCATGTGCATAATGACAGATACATAGTAGACATTTTGTTATTGTCTTCTTTCTTATACAACCTTCTAGGTACTCGTCACGCATTGAGGACATCGATTTCGATGAGGGGAAGATGCTTGTCCACTTTGATCGTTGGAGCCATCGATATGACGAGTGGATCGCCTGGGACAGCACTCGGCTGCGACCTCTTGAAAGGCCAACACTCCGTAAAGAGGGACTGAAGGAAGAGGAGGGGGAGGTGACTGTAGGTGTTTTTGTCCAGCCACAGGCTACTTCTCAATTTGTCTCTCCACGATTCCTCGCATCCTATTTCCTATTTCCTGCATTCTCAACCGTATTGGAGGAGAAGGTCCAAGGTCCCTCCCCTCAGGCCTTCTTCTCTATTTGAGAAGATATGATGATGTGAGGAATTGAGAAAATATGAAATGGGAGCGTCAGACTCCCCCATGTATTGTGGCTTGCAATGTATGGATGGATTTGATGAAACTCATATGGCATGCCAAGTACTCAAAACAGCTTTCTCTGGGCTAGAGACAGTTTGCCTCATGAGGAGTTTTGTTGTAGATGGTTGAGAGTGTGCAATCAATCGGATGAGTGATAGATGGATAGTAGTAACATATCGATTCTGAGTGAACTATCGTTTTAAAATAAATAACAAATTGTTTATGCCTTATATCTTATAAATATTTCTACCAGGAGAGACTCAGCGAGATGTCAGCATCTCGCCTTGATGAGCTTCCTGGATGTACAGCGAGCACAGAGGACCAAACAGAGTTACCGCAGCCGAGACAAGTATACATACATTCCCTGTGTCTCATTTTGCAGTGATTTGGCTGAATTATTAACTCCTTGTTTCACTCACTGTTTCGATTCTTCACATAACACAGCTTTGGTCAAAACCATCAGATCATTTTTGTTGAGGCATAACTGAATCTGACATAGCTATATCAGAGTTTAGGCATTTCCATACTGCAGTGCTATTCTGTGGTCTAAAGGGGCTCATTCTGCATCATTCAAGCTTTTGGTCTTTGTGTTCCTGTCGTATGTTTGTAACATTTATCTTTGAGCTTTTTGTGTTACAAACTTTTCCCTTTGCCTTAAAGTTCCAATGCAACCATTTTTATCTCAATATTAAATCATTTAGTACCTTACTGTGTTTTCAATTTAAATGATCCAAAAATAGCTTCTTAGCAAAGATCAATTTCTCAAGTAAACGTTTTGCTAGGACTGTCTGGGAGTGGTCTGAATGGGGAGGGGAAAACTTAAAACTAGCTCTCATTGGCAGAGAGGTTTGGAACTCTCTTTCTTATTGGTCTATTAATTCATTTACAGCCTGTTGGTGTCACCAGGCAGGCCAGAGAGGTTTGGAACTCTCTTTCTTATTGGTCTATTAATTCATTTACAGCCTGTTGATGTCACCAGGCAGGCCAGAGAGGTTTGGAACTCTCTTTCTTATTGGTCTATTAATTCATTTACAGCCTGTTGGTGTCACCAGGCAGGCCAGAGAGGTTTGGAACTCTCTTTCTTATTGGTCTATTAATTCATTTACAGCCTGTTGATGTCACCAGGCAGGCCAGAGAGGTTTGGAACTCTCTTTCTTATTGGTCTATTAATTCATTTACAGCCTGTTGGTGTCACCAGGCAGGCCAGAGAGGTTTGGAACTCTCTTTCTTATTGGTCTATTAATTCATTTACAGCCTGTTGGTGTCACCAGGCAGGCCAGAGAGGTTTGGAACTCTCTTTCTTATTGGTCTATTAATTCATTTACAGCCTGTTGATGTCACCAGGCAGGCCAGAGAGGTTTGGAACTCTCTTTCTTATTGGTCTATTAATTCATTTACAGCCTGTTGGTGTCACCAGGCAGGCCAGAGAGGTTTGGAACTCTCTTTCTTATTGGTCTATTAATTCATTTACAGCCTGTTGATGTCACCAGGCAGGCCAAAACTCCATCCCACCAAAAAAGGCTGAAATTTCAGGTGGCCTTTTCAAACAGCTCTTACACTAAAATGGCTTTTTCAGAATTTCAAAGTATTATTTTAACGTCAGTGTGGGAATGCATTTAACACAAGAAATCACATATTTTTACAGCACTGGGCCTTTTAATATTCAAGCTACACTTTCTTCCTTACATCCTGAATCAGACAACAACATTTAGTGCTTCTACAGTATCTATACTGGACAGAAATATAAATGTAACATGCAACAATTTCAAAGATTTTACGGAGTTACAGTTCATAGAAAGAAAGGCCAACTCACTTGGGAGCCAGGCCCAGCCAATCAGAATTAGTTTATCCCACAAAAGGACTTTATTACAGACAGAAATACTCCTAAGCACCGCCCCCCCCCAAACTCTCAAATTCCAAGGATATTTTATTTCAGTTCATGAAGCATGGAACCAACACTTTACATGTTGCGCTTATATTTTTGTTCAGTATAATTTCAAACTTTTGTCTCTCATGGCACGTGTTTGTTAAATACATATTTAGAGTAATGGAGGTTTGTTTGGCTTGACTTGTTTTACAGGAATTGAGAGATGGTGAAGAGGTGCTTGCTCGATGGACAGATTGTCGCTACTATCCTGCAAAGATTGAATCTGTAAACAAAGAGGGTATTTATCACTAACTATTTCTGAAGCAGTAGCCATATGGCCAATACACATAACAGAATGACTTGCAATTGTGTCCGTCCCAACTGAAGTGTCTTTGTTAAATTCTAGGTATCTACACGGTGCAGTTTTATGATGGAGTTATTCGCTGTGTGAAAAAAAATCATATCAAATCTATGCCCCATGATGCAAAAGGACAGGTGAGCTGGTCACATACACATACAATCACTTCTGGAATCAGCATGAGCATATTTAAAAAAATATATGTAAATTTAACCTTTATTTAACAAGGCAAGTCCGTTAAGAACAAAACCAATTATAGCTAAGGGTCTGGCGTTATAGCTAAGGGTCTGGCGTTATAGCTAAGGGTCTGGCGTTATAGCTAAGGGTCTGGCGTTATAGCTAAGGGTCTGGCGTTGTAGCTAGGGGTCTGGCGTTGTAGCTAGGGGTCTGGCGTTGTAGCTAGGGGTCTGGCGATTAGGTCTGGCGGTTATCGCTAGGGGTCTGGCGGTTATAGATATACTGATTAATAGAAGGCAAGTTAAAATTCCTGAAAGTCTGTTGTAGACAGTGTAGGATACCATAATTTTCTATTTCACTTCTCCTTCTTTTTCAGAAGGTAAAGGGCAACAGGGAATTGCTGGATTTAATGCGAAGGCTGATTCCCACAGTCTTGGCAGGATAGACTTGCTGGCATCTCCCTTGTTCCAACCAGCAGACACTCTCAAGGAGACCAGAGTCTAATCTTATTTACTACTTAATTAAGATTTCATTTATTTTACTTAGAATTGTTTTACTTTTAATGTAGAGCGGTACACTTGGATAGTAGTAGCTAATAGTTCAAACACAAGTCCCTTTAGGCTAAATATATTGATTTCTTTACTATTGAGGCTTACTATTAGTCACGGTTAACCCTGTTACTTCTCCACACACTACATCAGAGTCCCAAATGGCACCCTAATTAGAGGCTGTTGCCCTATATACATAGACTTGGAATCACTGGTCACTTTAATAATTGGAACTAGTCCATTTTAATAACGTTTACATGTTTTGCATTACTCCTCGCATATCTATATACTGAATTCTATCCTATTCTACTGTATCTTAGTCTATGCATGACTCCTCTCATATCTATATACTGAATTCTATCCTATTCTACTGTATCTTAGTCTATGCATGACTCCTCTCATATCTATATACTGTATTCTATCCTATTCTACTGTATCTTAGTCTATGCATGACTCCTCTCATATCTATATACTGTATTCTATCCTATTCTACTGTATCTTAGTCTATGCATGACTCCTCTCATCTATATACTGTATTCTATCCTATTCTACTGTATCTTAGTCTATGCATGACTCCTCTCATATCTATATACTGTATTCTATCCTATTCTACTGTATATTAGTCTATGCATGACTCCTCTCATATCTATATACTGTATTCTATCCTATTCTACTGTATCTTAGTATTTGCCGCTCTGACGTTGCTCGTCCAAATGTTTATATATTTTTTAATTCCAGTCCTTTTACTTTAGATTGTGTATTTTGTTAGACATTACCTATTACTGCATTGTTGGAGCTAGAAACACAAGCGTTTCACTACGAACCGCGATAACATCTGCTAAACACGCGTATGTGACAAATACCATTTTGATTTATTTCCTAAATAGGTAATAGGGTTCCATTTGGAACGCACCCTAACGAACTTACAGCAGCAGCCTATAGAATAGATGCATTTATCTAACCACCAGTCTCTAATACTACGTTTAATAACAACATATGGATACACTGGATTTAAAGAGCTTTTCAAACAACAACAACAAGGACAAAGCACAACAAAACAAAATAGGAAAAAAAGTGAAGGAGGATAAACAAGTGTCTCTCCTCCCAACAGGACTGGATAGCCCTGGTGAAAGCTGCCTCGGCTGCAGCCAAGAGCAAAGGAAGCAGTACGCCTCGTACCAGTGCCAACAGCAACAAGGACAGGGACGACCCTCACGGAGGGAAGTCTGACGATGAGGACGGTCAAGAAGAGCTGGATGAAGAGTTGCAGGATCAGTCCGACTCTGACAAACTGGGTAACTTGAGTCCTCTCCTTCCCTCACCCCAACAGATACATGCACACTGTGGGTATTTCCCAAATGGCACCCTGTTCCCTATGTAGTGCACTACTTTTGACCAGAGCCTTATGGTCCCTGGTCAAAAGTAGTGCACTGTATTGGGAATAGGGTGCGATTTGGGACACAGATGGGTTTAAAATTAGCAGGCCCTTTAAAAATGAATGATAATTTCTCTGTCTGTTCTCATGCAGCTAGTACTGTATGTTAGTATCATACACTAGTCATATGGAGTAGTGGTATCATTTAGATGTTACTGTTGTCATGTAGCTAGTATCATACAGCAGTCATATGGAGTAGTGGTATCATTTAGATGTTACTGTTGTCATGTAGCTAGTATCATACAGCAGTCATATGGAGTAGTGGTATCATTTAGATGTTATGATTCTTTACTCTCAACCTCTCCAATGATAACTAAGACGCCGTGGTGATGATGAGGAAGAAACCAAGCTCTCCTCAGAGCAGCAAGACATGAGATCTAAGAGAAGGAGAAATGGACAAGATAGCATGTTATTCAACTCAGAGGGTCCAGGCCTGTAAAACCACAGGTCACATTTCACCCTGGAGGGTCCAGGCCTGTAAAGCCACAGGTCATGTTTCACCCTGGAGGATCCAGACCTGTAAAACCACAGGTCATGTTTCACCCTGGAGGATCCAGACCTGTAAAACCACAGGTCACATTTCACCCTGGAGGGTCCAGGCCTGTAAAACCACAGGTCATGTTTCACCCTGGAGGATCCAGGCCTGTAAAGCCACAGGTCATATTTCACCCTGGAGGGTCCAGGCCTGTAAAACCACAGGTCATGTTTCACCCTGGAGGATCCAGGCCTGTAAAACCACAGGTCATGTTTCACCCTGGAGGATCCAGGCCTGTAAAACCACAGGTCATGTTTCACCCTGGAGGATCCAGGCCTGTAAAACCACAGGTCATGTTTCACCCTGGAGGATCCAGGCCTGTAAAACCACAGGTCATGTTTCACCCTGGAGGGTCTAGGCCTGTAAAACCACAGGTCATGTTTCACCCTGGAGGGTCTAGGCCTGTAAAACCACAGGTCATATTTCACCACAGGGCCCTCCTTAGTTAGCCAACACATGTACAATGTGTCTCCCAAATGGCACCATAGTCCCTTTATAGGGCACTACTTTTGACCAGGGACTGGGCCAAAGGTAGTACACTATAGAGGATATAGGGTGCCATTTGGGACAGCCATTGTGTGTGGCGTTCCAACCTGTTAATGGACCTGTTATATTCTTCTCCCTCTGCCTTCAGAATCCCATGAAGATGATGCTGACTGTAAGAAGGAGCGGACAGAAGTCCCAGTGACGTCCCAACAACAGGTACCAGCTAGTCACTCACTGTAGTGTAGATAATGTCCCAACAACAGGTACCAGCTAGTCACTCACTGTAGTGTAGATAATGTCCCAACAACAGGTACCGGCTAGTCACTCACTGTAGTGTAGATAATGTCCCAACAACAGGTACCGGCTAGTCACTCACTGTAGTGTAGATAATGTCCCAACAACAGGTACCAGCTAGTCACTCACTGTAGTGTAGATAATGTCCCAACAACAGGTACCAGCTAGTCACTCACTGTAGTGCAGATATAGATAGATATATTTATATATATATATACACACATACATACATACATACATACATACATAAAATAACTTCAAAGACAGACTTTGCGCCATAGAATTTGTTTTGCTAAGATTGTGTCCCCAATGGCATCCTATTCCCTATATAGTGCACTGCTTTGGACCAGAGCCCATAACAAAAGTAGTGCACTAAATACGGAATAGGATCCCATTTGGGACTTAACCCAAGAGTCAATTCATGACAGCAATCCCACTGTTTATTCCTCTCTGTATTCTTCCAGAAGGTACCAAGAACAGCAGACCATGATTCCTTACAGGGGCAGACCCAGAGACAGACTGGGTCCTCTGTGACGGGCTCTCCAGCCAAGTGTCGGAACAGGCGTCTGAAGCACCACTCTGGGGAGTCCAACAGGTAGCGTTTGACAAGATAACTATTGGCTTTCAATGCCCTAGGAATCTGTGCTTTATTGTTATATTTATAGTGTAGTGTAATCAGGTAATAATTTGTCATTAATAATGTAATTGTAAGTTGTACTTGTAATTCATATTTTTGTTGCTATTTGTATAATAATTTGTTAAATAATGAAGAACCCGTTTGTCATGGTTAACAGCAGCCAGAAGCAGAGAGCGTCCAGGCCGCCGTGCTCCATCACGACTCTGTCTGCTGGGGAGGACACCATGTCAGCCCCAGAGTCCATGCTGAGTCCCTCCCCCAGACACAGCTGCCCAGACACGGCTACCTCAGGTCTGTCTGCTGAGGGACAGGATCATAGTGGGAAAAGTACTTCCACTAACTAACTCAAAGTACTGTATAGTCTTAGACACAAGTGGTGTTACAAATATGAACTTTATGTATACCGTTTTTGGAAGATTTTTTTGGGGGGGAAAACGAACTAATTGCCTCAGAAGTGTTTAGGTTCTAATTCTCCCAGTAAAAACTCCACAGACTCTGAAAGCTTAAACCAAGTTTATTTTTCTCAGAGGATCAACACAGCTGCATTAGTCAAAGACGTTGTTCACACAAGCACTGATATTTAACCCTCTCTCCTGGGCTGAGTCTCCTCCTACACCTTTAAACAGCCAATGCATCTCTGTTGCTAGACAGAACCTTAGTGATATCTGTTCTTCCTCACTTCATCTGACCTGACCGCTACCCCAAAGTGCTCACTCCTCCCCCAACTCAAGGCTGACATGGTGATTGGTACCAGACTGTGTCTCTTCTCATCCCAGAGGATCCCACCCATAGGATGCCTGATGGCTAACAATAACATATCCTGACATAATGTAAACGTTATACATTAAGCTCTCTCCCTCAGTGACATGAATTAGTATACTTCATATTCTCAGAACCCAACAGCAGTAAGACTTGGGGAGCTCGGGCTGCGATCACTGTCAGCACAAAACTATTTTCCATGATGATTCTTAGTGGGTCATTTGTTTGTTTGTTAAGTGACGTGGCTGTGCTTCCTCTCCAACAGGGCATGGTGAGACGGTTCCTCCAGGCTCTCCCAGGACCTCAGAACAGAGCCAGAGGAGGAGACGCTCCCAGCGCCTGGCCACCGTCAGCCCTGATATAAACTCTGACCCCAGCGTGACCTCTCACCCCGCCACCACCCAGTGCCCTGACCTCTCACCCCATGGGAGGGAGCACAACACATCTCACAAAGACCCCTCCTCTCCAGAGGGTGAGTGCAGCCTCGAGGGACAAGAGTTCTTCCTGACGTGAACTGGGTCATATTAACTAGGAACCGAATGGGCCGAAACAGAGAGGGAACTACCTGAACTTGTCAAAAAACAAACTCTTGTTTTTAATTTTGCGTGACAAAATGTTTTGCTACAGTGTGCACTAATGAATACAACCCTGACCAAGAAGAAAAAAAACATGAACAACCAGGAAAACATGTCTATTTATTCAACCCTGAATCTATTCTGTGTGTAATTGTCCTCCTTTAGATCAAATGACAAACTCTGTGGAGAAGGCAGAGTCATCGACCCTCCACAACTACTGTGTTGACATACCACCTACACCTTCATCTGCTGTCTCCATCCTCACACCATCTCATCCACCAATCACACACAGAGACCAGCTGACTGACGGGCCATCATCAGCCAATCATACGGCAGTGGCAGACAAATTCCCACCCTTAGCTGCAGGTAATTCTTGACTGGGGGAGTTATTTATTCTCAACTGCAGCATCTCAAATGGCCCTCTATTCCCTACAAAGTGCGCTAAAGTAGTGTACTTTCTAGGGGAGTAGGGTGCCGTTAGGGTCAGACATTGTACAGGATAATATACGTTAGATAATGTCCTAATCCATCTGTGTTTCTGTTTGATTTGTAGCTGCTGGGAGGAGAAGTATTACCAGGACCTCTAAACTAAACAAACACACCAGGGAGCCAAGTAGGTTTTCTCCTCGAGTTTATTCCAGATCATTTTACTTTGATTGAATTACTTTCAACCATTACTTTTCATTTCCTTCAAGGCTTACTGCAATTATTATTCATGTTCCGGTAAGAAGCCGATCTGTACCAAGTCCTCTCTGTCCGATAGAATGGAAGCATAGTCAAACGCTCTTCAGCCCAGCTTGAACAAAAAGGGTGTCATGTTCTGGACTGGGAGACTTGATCATCCAGAAAAACATTCCCTCCCACTCTCTCTCTCTCCTGTGTGTCACCTCTCTCTCTCTCTCTCTCCTGTGTGTCACCTCTCACTCTCTCTCCTGTGTGTCACCTCTCACTCTCTCTCTCCTCTGTGTCACCTCTCTCTCTCTCTCTCTCCTGTGTGTCACCTCTCACTCTCTCTCTCCTCTGTGTCACCTCTCTCTCTTTCTCTCCTCTGTGTCACCTCTCTCTCTTTCTCTCCTCTCTCTCTCCTCTCTGTCACCTCTCTCTCTCCTCTGTGTGTCACCTGTCTCACTCTCTCTCTTCTGTGTCCTCTCTCTCTCTCTCAGTCATGAACACCAAGTGGTGTGATGACCCAACGTCTCCCAACGACCTGGACCTCTACAAGTGTAAGATCCCTGGGTGCTCCAAGGCCTTCCGCAAAGCCAAGCTGCTGGACTACCACCTCAAGTATTACCACAACGCTGACAAGGACCTCCAGGACTCTGAGCTGCCAGGCTCCCCAGACAGGGCTGGTCGTACCCGGGCCACCTCAGCCTCCATGCCCACCACCACCACCCTGCTGGAGGTCCCTGACAACACAAAGAGACGCAGGACTGTCTCCACCTCATCGTGTATGGATTTACATTTCATTCATTTGAGAAAACAGTTGTATGTAACTTGAATACACAAATTTACAAAATAGTTTTAGGTTATATCCCAAATGGCACCCTATTTCCTATAGGGCACTACTTTTGTTCAGAGCCCAGCCTTATACTCTCTCTCACCCCCCTCTGTCCCTCAGCGCTGTCCCCTCAGGGCCATATGTTTTATACTGTCTCCTCTGTCCCCTCAGGGCCATATGCTTTATACTGTCTCCTCTGTCCCCTCAGGGCCATATGTTTTATACTGTCTCCTCTGTCCCCTCAGGGCCATATGTTTTATACTGTCTCCTCTGTCCCCTCAGGGCCATATGTTTTATATGTTTTATACTGTCTCCTCTGTCCCCTCAGGGCCATATGTTTTATACTGTCTCCTCTGTCCCCTCAGGGCCATATGTTTTATACTGTCTCCTCTGTCCCCTCAGGGCCATATGTTTTATACTGTCTCCTCTGTCCCCTCAGGGCCATATGTTTTATTCTGTCTCCTCTGGGCCATATGTTTTATACTGTCTCCTCTGTCCCCTCAGGGCCATATGTTTTATACTGTCTCCTCTGTCCCCTCAGGGCCATATGTTTTATATGTTTTATACTGTCTCCTCTGTCTCCTCTGTCCCCATATGTTTTATACTGTCTCCTCTGTCCCCTCAGGGCCATATGTTTTATACTGTCTCCTCTGGGCCATATGTTTTATACTGTCTCCTCTGTCCCCCCCGGGCCATATGTTTTATACTGTCTCCTCTGGGCCATATGTTTTATACTGTCTCCTCTGTCCCCTCAGGGCCATATGTTTTATACTGTCTCCTCTGTCCCCTCAGGGCCATATGTTTTATACTGTCTCCTCTGGGCCATATGTTTTATACTGTCTCCTCTGTCCCCCCCGGGCCATATGTTTTATACTGTCTCCTCTGGGCCATATGTTTTATACTGTCTCCTCTGTCCCCTCTGGGCCATATGTTTTATACTGTCTCCTCTGTCCCCTCAGGGCCATATGTTTTATACTGTCTCCTCTGTCCCCTCAGGGCCATATGTTTTATACTGTCTCCTCTGTCCTCCAGCACTGTACCCTCCGGGCCATATGTTCCAACTGGACTGTACTGGACTGGGGAGCTGTCTGAAACCTCCCAGATTGAACAGGAAGAAGCGCTCCTCTGCCTCTATGAGCTCTGACAGCACAGAGCTGTCTCTCCCTCCGCCACCTCAGGAGAAGAGCTTCGAGTCCCTCCACGACAAGATTCTGAGGAAGGTGATCGATAAGGACAAGCACCTGGAGCCAGGTTAGTGGCAGGGTAGTGGGCCTTCCTGAGGGGCTGTAAGGTCTGGAGCCAGGTTAGTGGCAGGGTAGTGGGCCTTCCTGAGGGGCTGTGAGGTCTGGAGCCAGGTTAGTGGCAGGGTTGTGGGCCTTCCTGAGGGGCTGTGAGGTCTGGAGCCAGGTTAGTGGCAGGGTAGTGGGCCTTCCTGAGGGGCTGTGAGGTCTGGAGCCAGGTTAGTGGCAGGGCAGTGGGCCTTCCTGAGGGGCTGTGAGGTCTGGAGCCAGGTTAGTGGCAGGGCAGTGGGCCTTCCTGAGGGGCTGTGAGGTCTGGAGCCAGGTTAGTGGCAGGGTAGTGGGCCTTCCTGAGGGGCTGTGAGGCCTGGAGCCAGGTTAGTGGCAGGGTAGTGGGCCTTCCTGAGGGGCTGTGAGGTCTGGAGCCAGGTTAGTGGCAGGGTAGTGGGCCTTCCTGAGGGGCTGTGAGGCCTGGAGCCAGGTTAGTGGCAGGGTAGTGGGCCTTCCTGAGGGGCTGTGAGGCCTGGAGCCAGGTTAGTGGCAGAGTAGTGGGCCTTCCTGAGGGGCTGTGAGGCCTGGAGCCAGGTTAGTGGCAGAGTAGTGGGGCTGTGAGGCCTGGAGGCAGGTTAGTGGCAGGGCAGTGGGGCTGTGAGGTCTGGAGCCAGGTTAGTGGCAGGGTAGTGGGCCTTCCTGAGGGGCTGTGAGGTCTGGAGCCAGGTTAGTGGCAGGGTAGTGAGCCTTCCTGAGGGGCTGTGAGGTCTGGAGCCAGGTTAGTGGCAGGGCAGTGGGCCTTCCTGAGGGGCTGTGAGGCCTGGAGCCAGGTTAGTGGCAGGGTAGTGGGCCTTCCTGAGGGGCTGTAAGGTCTGGAGCCAGGTTAGTGGCAGGGTAGTGGGCCTTCCTGAGGGGCTGTGAGGTCTGGAGCCAGGTTAGTGGCAGGGTAGTGGGCCTTCCTGAAGGGCTGTGAGGTCTGGAGCCAGGTTAGTGGCAGGGCAGTGGGCCTTCCTGAGGGGCTGTGAGGCCTGGAGCCAGGTTAGTGGCAGGGCAGTGGGCCTTCCTGAGGGGCTGTAAGGTCTGGAGCCAGGTTAGTGGCAGGGCAGTGGGGCTGTGAGGTCTGGAGCCAGGTTAGTGGCAGGGCAGTGGGGCTGTGAGGTCTGGAGCCAGGTTAGTGGCAGGGCAGTGGGCCTTCCTGAGGGGCTGTAAGGTCTGGAGCCAGGTTAGTGGCAGGGTAGTGGGCCTTCCTGAGGGGCTGTGAGGTCTGGAGCCAGGTTAGTGGCAGGGCAGTGGGCCTTCCTGAGGGGCTGTGAGGCCTGGAGCCAGGTTAGTGGCAGGGCAGTGGGCCTTCCTGAGGGGCTGTGAGGCCTGGAGCCAGGTTAGTGGCAGGGCAGTGGGCCTTCCTGAGGGGCTGTGAGGTCTGGAGCCAGGTTAGTGGCAGGGCAGGATGCAGCAGGTGTATAACAGCCCAGTGACATGCTTCACTGGCCAGCTCTTTCCCAACAACACACCATGAGGTAGTGATATAGATGAGAAGAAAAACACATGAAATACGACAGAGGGGAAAATAAACAATCTAAAGTAGTGCACTATATAGGGAATAGGGTGCCGTTTGGGTCGCACATTTAAATCAACCCAGTTCGCTGCAGAGATCTGTGATTGAATTACATGACTCCTTCTACAGGGTTAATAAAGAATGAGAAGAAGGTGAAACTGGAGGAGAAATCCCAGGTGATCGGTGAGATTGTGTTCTTACTTCTCTTCTTAGCAGTTGTAATAAATAACATTCCTCCGTTGTTCTGAGCAAATCAGTTGGTGATTTAAATAGATGTTTTGTTTTTTAGGAAAAAAGAAGGACAAAGAGCGGAGGGACAGGAAAGAGAAGGAACACTTCAAGATGAAACAGAAGAAGAAGAAGAAGAGGAAGAGGAAATCCAAGCAGCACTGTACGTTTAGTTCAGGTGTTGCATCTTAATGTTTCTCCAAGGGCTCCTGCTGCTGTGTGTAGTATGTTGTCAGCGAATGACCAGTCCATTTGTATAGCTTATTGTAAACATATATATATTTAAGACGAGACATAAGATAGTACTTAATCAATCCTCCAAGGGGGAGTTTAATTGCCCCAGCCAATACACACAACACCAATAAATACAGAAGTGAAAGATAAACAGACGTTAGGAGTAGCACATCGTCAATACATCATAAAAACACAGTCTGTGTTTTCTCACCGGCAGGTTATTCTGACTACGATGACATGTCCCTGTCCTTCCTGGAGCGATCTACGACGTCTGCTCTTCACCGCTCCTCCTCTTCCTCCTGCTCCACCACCAAACATTACCAGTACCCCCGCGCCATCCTCTCTGTGGACCTGACCGGAGAGAGTGAGTGGGAATCGCCTGACAGGGCATCTTTTCTATGAAATGAAGGCGTATAAATACATATGTATATCAACCAATCACATTTCATCTTTACATGAATGTGCTGTTCAAATTGATCAACTCACATATATCTCCCCCCTCTCTCCCTACCTCCCCCTCTCCCTATCTCTCCCTCCCTTCTCTCCCTACCTCCCCCTCTCCCTATCTCTCCCTCCCCTCTCTCCCTACCTCCCCCTCTCTCCCTATCTCCCCCTCCCCTCTCTCCCTCTTTCCCCCTCCCCCCTTTCTCTCCCTCTCTTTCCCTCCCCCTCTCTCTCTCTCTCTCCCACTTCCCCCTTTCTCTCCCTCCCTCTCTCTCTCTCCCTATCTCTCCCCCCTCTCTCCCTCTCCAGACCTGTCAGACATAGAGTTCCTGGAGGACTCGACCACAGAGAGCCTGCTGTTTAGTGGAGATGAGTACAACCAGGTAGGGTTGTCACCATACTACCATTTGTTTCTGGAAACATAGAAAACAGGAAGCAGACTGGACTCCATGGTCCTTTAGGATCCTCCTCTATGTAATAGATTGTGTGTTATAGCTTAGGAAATGTATAGATGTGACTAAGGGGGTTTGTTTTGAACCCTCCGACCAGGACTTTGACTCTCTAAACATGGAGGACTTCCAGGAGGAGGATGAGGATGGGACCCAGGAGATCGTCCGCTGTATCTGTGAGATGGACGAGGAGAATGGATTCATGATTCAGGTACTGGGCTGACTGGAGCCCTCAGACTAGTGTTCTGTCTGAGGTGGGGTGGTTCTGCCTGAGGTGGGGTGGTTCTGCCTGAGGTGGGGTGGTTCTGCCTGAGGTGGGGTGGTTCTGCCTGAGGTGGGGTGGTTCTGTCTGAGGTGGGGTGGTTCTGTCTGAGGTGGGGTTGGTTCTGCCTGAGGTGGGGTTGGTTCTGCCTGAGGTGGGGTTGGTTCTGCCTGAGGTGGGGTTGGTTCTGCCTGAGGTGGGGTTGGTTCTGCCTGAGGTGGGGTTGGTTCTGCCTGAGGTGGGGTTGGTTCTGCCTGAGGTGGGGTTGGTTCTGCCTGAGGTGGGGTTGGTTCTGTCTGAGGTGGGGTTGGTTCTGCCTGAGGTGGGGTTGGAACATTCCAGTCACTTAAATTGTGTAAATTCAACACCAAGGACACCTGAAGTTAATATTAAATGAATCACTCTTTAGTATCAGTTAACTGGGCAGTTTACAACAAATGCATGTACAAAGTACAAGTCTGCCACAAGCTCCGCCAGGGCCTTCCCTTCAGGCCTCTAATATGGGCCTCCTGAGTGGCGCAGTGGTCTAAGGCTCTACATTGCAGTGCTAGAGGCGTCACTACAGACACCCTGGTTGGAATCCAGGCTGTATCACAACCGGCCATGATTGGGAGTCCCATAGGGCGGCGCTCGTCCGGGTTTGGACGGGCTAGGCTGTCATTTGTAAATGAGAATTTGTTCCTAACTGACTTGCCTAGTTAAATAAATAAATACAATGTATTATACATGTTTCAGACCTGGGTTCAGATAGTATTTGTTTCCACCTAAACACACACACATTCAGTCTCTCTCTGTGTTTCAGTGTGAGGAGTGTATGTGCTGGCAGCACAGTGTGTGTATGGGGCTTCTGGAGGATAGCATCCCAGACCAGTACATATGTTACATCTGCAGAGACCCTCCAGGTAACATCATACCCTACACTCCCCTAACCACAGATCTAGGATCAGATTATTCTCCAACCTAAACCATTAGGGGGATGAAAGATTATCTCACTCTGTGTCGGTGGTTAGAGGCAACTTTTAGCCTGGTCCCAGAACTGTTGTCTCCTTCTCTCGCCTGGTCTCAGATCTGTTTGTGCTCTTGACAGCTCCGTTGATGTCATTGTCAAGCCAAACATGACCATGAGTGACAAAGAGTTGGAATGATAACACAAACAGACTGGCACTCAGGCTAGGCAACTTCTACCTACCCTATACAATTTACAAACAAGACTGGCACTCAGGCTAGGCAACTTCTACCTACCCTATACAATTTACAAACAACACTGGCACTCAGGCTAGGCAACTTCTACCTACCCTATACAATTTACAAACAAGACCAAGATATTCCTACATTATTATTATTATTATTATTATTGTTATTATTATTATGGTTATTGTTATTATTGTTATTATTATTATTATTATTGTTATTGTTATTATTGTTATTATTATTATTATCATCATCATCATCATCAACATGTTGGTTGTTTTCCTGACATGGCCATTTGTTTTGGTTGTTTAGGTCAAAGGTGGAGTGCCAAATATCTCCATGACAAAGACTGGTTGAACAAGGGTCAGATGTACGGCTTGTCCTTCCTCTCTGAGAACTACTCTGAGCAGAACTGTAAGACCAGCGTGTCCACCCATCAGCTGTTAGCAGACGTGTTCAGTGTCAACAACGTCCTTCACGGACTACAGCTGAAGATGGACATACTACAGTAGGTCCCCTGTCAACACGTAGGGCAACGTTTTCATCACACTGAAGAGAACTGTGGAACTCATTGTCTGTACTACTGGGCTCTGGTCAAATCTAGTGCACTATAAAGAGAAAAGGGTGCCATAGGGTTCTGGTCAAATCTAGTGCACTATAAAGGGAATAGGGTGCCATAGGGCTCTGGTCAAATCTAGTGCACTATAAAGAGAATAGGGTGCCATAGGACTCTGGTCAAATCTAGTGCACTATAAAGAGAATAGGGTGCCATAGGACTCTGGTCAAATCTAGTGCACTATAAAGGGAATAGGGTGCCATAGGGCTCTGGTCAAATCTAGTGCACTATAAAGAGAATAGGGTGCCATAGGTTTCTGGTCAAATCTAGTGCACTATAATGGGAATAGGGTGCCATAGGGCTCTGGTCAAATCTAGTGCATTAAAAAGAGAATAGGGTGCCATAGGGCTCTGGTCAAATCTAGTGCACTATAAAGAGAATAGGGTGCCATAGGACTCTGGTCAAATCTAGTGCACTATAAAGAGAATAGGGTGCCATAGGGCTCTGGTCAAATCTAGTGCACTATAAAGGGAATAGGGTGCCATAGGGCTCTGGTCAAATCTAGTGCACTATAAAGGGAATAGGGTGCCATAGGGCTCTGGTCAAATCTAGTGCACTATAAAGAGAATAGGGTGCCATAGGACTCTGGTCAAATCTAGTGCACTATAAAGAGAATAGGGTGCCATAGGACTCTGGTCAAATCTAGTGCACTATAAAGGGAATAGGGTGCCATAGGGCTCTGGTCAAATCTAGTGCACTATAAAGAGAATAGGGTGCCATAGGACTCTGGTCAAATCTAGTGCACTATAAAGAGAATAGGGTGCCATAGGGCTCTGGTCAAATCTAGTGCACTATAAAGAGAATAGGGTGCCATAGGACTCTGGTCAAATCTAGTGCACTATAAAGAGAATAGGGTGCCATAGGGCTCTGGTCAAATCTAGTGCACTATAAAGGGAATAGGGTGCCATAGGGCTCTGGTCAAATCTAGTGCACTATAAAGGGAATAGGGTGCCATAGGGCTCTGGTCAAATATAGTGCACTATAAAGAGAATAGGGTGCCATAGGGTTCTGGTCAAATCTAGTGCATTAAAAAGAGAATAGGGTGCCATAGGGTTCTGGTCAAATCTAGTGCACTATAAAGGGAATAGGGTGCCATAGGGCTCTGGTCAAATCTAGTGCACTATAAAGGGAATAGGGTGCCATAGGGCTCTGGTCAAATCTAGTGCATTAAAAAGAGAATAGGGTGTCATAGGGCTCTGGTCAAATCTAGTGCACTATAAAGGGAATAGGGTGCCATAGGGCTCTGGTCAAATCTAGTGCACTATAAAGGGAATAGGGTGCCATAGGGCTCTGGTCAAATCTAGTGCACTATAAAGGGAATAGGGTGCCATAGGGCTCTGGTCAAATCTAGTGCACTATAAAGGGAATAGGGTGCCATAGGGCTCTGGTCAAATCTAGTGCACTATAAAGGGAATAGGGTGCCATAGGGCTCTGGTCAAATCTAGTGCATTAAAAAGAGAATAGGGTACCATAGGGTTCTGGTCAAATCTAGTGCACTATAATGGGAATAGGGCTCTGGTCAAATCTAGTGCACTATAAAGAGAAAGGGGTGCCATAGGGTTCTGGTCAAATCTAGTGTACTATAAAGGGAATAGGGTGCCTTAGGGTTCTGGTCAAATCTAGTGCACTATAAAGGGAATAGGGTGCCATAGGACTCTGGTCAAATCTAGTGCATTAAAAAGAGAATAGGGTGCCATAGGGCTCTGGTCAAATCTAGTGCATTAAAAAGAGAATAGGGTGCCATAGGGTTCTGGTCAAATCTAGTGCACTATAATGGGAATAGGGCTCTGGTCAAATCTAGTGCACTATAAAGAGAAAAGGGTGCCATAGGGCTCTGGTCAAATCTAGTGCACTATAAAGGGAATAGGGTGCCATAGGGCTCTGGTCAAATCTAGTGCACTATAAAGAGAAAAGGGTGCCATAGGGTTCTGGTCAAATCTAGTGCACTATAAAAAGGGAATAGGGTGCCATAGGGTTCTGGTCAAATCTAGTGCACTATAAAGGGAATAGGGTGCCATAGGGCTCTGGTCAAATCTAGTGCACTATAAAGGGAATAGGGCTCTGGTCAAATCTAGTGTACTATAAAGGGAATAGGGTGCCATAGGGCTCTGGTCAAATCTAGTGCACTATAAAGGGAATAGGGTGCCATAGGGTTCTGGTCAAATCTAGTGCACTATAAAAAGGGAATAGGGTGCTATTTGAAACGGATCCATGATCATTTGGAGTCAAAATGAACCAGTACTTCCTTGTCCACCTATAGGAACAAACACAATCCCAACTTGCACTTCTGGGCTCGGTCATGGGTGAACTCTGACGAGGACCAGCCCATGGGCGGTCTCCCTGACTGCATCCACTTGACCGACAACTCTCTGAACAACCACAACTCCTCCAAGACAGACACTTACATCACCAGCGAGCACAGGTACACGTTCAGCTGATTAATACCTGATTTTAGTAGCGATGGCCACTGGTATGGAATCAATCATTATCCATGTTGTGTTGAATTAGCCATATTGGTGCCCGTCACTAGTTTACAGTGTGTTCATAATGTATTTTATTGATTGTCTTTGTAATCACTCTTCTCTGCTCTACAGCTACCAGAAACCCCCCAGCCCCGGACAGCTGGAACACTGGCCCTCTACAGACCCCCACGGCTCCAACAGCCAGGAGGGAGGAGGGGTGGTGGCTAATACTAACCCCGCCTCCCACTCCACCCACTTCACAGCCAAGGAACAGGAAGTAAGAAAGGTGTTGTTGATGTTCATTGTCTCTTGTTTGTTTTTAAGACGATCACTTTATTCATCAGTTGTACATCAGGTCCAACTGGGATGTAACTTCATCCCAACCTCTCCTAAAGACAATACACTACATGGAGAGGTAGGAACAGGGGACTGTTTATCCCAACCTCTCCTAAAGACAATACACTACATGGAGAGGTAGGAACAGGGGACTGTTTATCCCAACCTCTCCTAAAGACAATACACTACATGGAGAGGTAGGAACAGGGGACTGTTTATCTCAACCTCTCCTAAAGACAATACACTACATGGAGAGGTAGGAACAGGGGACTGTTTATCTCAACCTCTCCTAAAGACAATACACTACATGGAGAGGTAGGAACAGGGGACTGTTTATCTCAACCTCTCCTAAAGACAATACACTACATGGAGAGGTAGGAACAGGGGACTGTTTATCTCAACCTCTCCTAAAGACAATACACTACATGGAGAGGTAGGAACAGGGGACTGTTTATCCCAACCTCTCCTAAAGACAATACACTACATGGAGAGGTAGGAACAGGGGACTGTTTATCCCAACCTCTCCTAAAGACAATACACTACATGGAGAGGTAGGAACAGGGGACTGTTTATCCCAACCTCTCCTAAAGACAATACACTACATGGAGAGGTAGGAACAGGGGACTGTTTATCTCAACCTCTCCTAAAGACAATACACTACATGGAGAGGTAGGAACAGGGAACTGTTTATCTCAACCTCTCCTAAAGACAATACACTACATGGAGAGGTAGGAACAGGGGACTGTTTATCCCAACCTCTCCTAAAGACAATACACTACATGGAGAGGTAGGAACAGGGGACTGTTTATCTCAACCTCTCCTAAAGACAATACACTACATGGAGAGGTAGGAACAGGGGACTGTTTATCCCAACCTCTCCTAAAGACAATACACTACATGGAGAGGTAGGAACAGGGGACTGTTTATCCCAACCTCTCCTAAAGACAATACACTACATGGAGAGGTAGGAACAGGGGACTGTTTATCTCAACCTCTCCTAAAGACAATACACTACATGGAGAGGTAGGAACAGGGGACTGTTTATCCCAACCTCTCCTAAAGACAATACACTACATGGAGAGGTAGGAACAGGGGACTGTTTATCCCAACCTCTCCTAAAGACAATACACTACATGGAGAGGTAGGAACAGGGGACTGTTTATCCCAACCTCTCCTAAAGACAATACACTACATGGAGAGGTAGGATCAGGGAACTGTTTATCTCAACCTCTCCTAAAGACAATACACTACATGGAGAGGTAGGAACAGGGGACTGTTTATCCCAACCTCTCCTAAAGACAATACACTACATGGAGAGGTAGGAACAGGGGACTGTTTATCCCAACCTCTCCTAAAGACAATACACTACATGGGTCAGGGGACTGTTTATCTCAACCTCTCCTAAAGACAATACACTACATGGAGAGGTAGGAACAGGGGACTGTTTATCCCAACCTCTCCTAAAGACAATACACTACATGGAGAGGTAGGAACAGGGGACTGTTTATCTCAACCTCTCCTAAAGACAATACACTACATGGAGAGGTAGGAACAGGGGACTGTTTATCTCAACCTCTCCTAAAGACAATACACTACATGGAGAGGTAGGAACAGGGGACTGTTTATCCCAATCTCTCCTAAAGACAATACACTACATGGAGAGGTAGGAACAGGGGACTGTTTATCTCAACCTCTCCTAAAGACAATACACTACATGGAGAGGTAGGAACAGGGGACTGTTTATCTCAACCTCTCCTAAAGACAATACACTACATGGAGAGGTAGGAACAGGGGACTGTTTATCCCAACCTCTCCTAAAGACAATACACTACATGGAGAGGTAGGAACAGGGGACTGTTTATCCCAACCTCTCCTAAAGACAATACACTACATGGAGAGGTAGGAACAGGGGACTGTTTATCCCAACCTCTCCTAAAGACAATACACTACATGGAGAGGTAGGAACAGGGGACTGTTTATCTCAACCTCTCCTAAAGACAATACACTACATGGAGAGGTAGGATCAGGGAACTGTTTATCTCAACCTCTCCTAAAGACAATACACTACATGGGTCAGGGGACTGTTTATCTCAACCTCTCCTAAAGACAATACACTACATGGAGAGGTAGGAACAGGGGACTGTTTATCCCAACCTCTCCTAAAGACAATACACTACATGGAGAGGTAGGAACAGGGGACTGTTTATCTCAACCTCTCCTAAAGACAATACACTACATGGAGAGGTAGGAACAGGGGACTGTTTATCTCAACCTCTCCTAAAGACAATACACTACATGGAGAGGTAGGAACAGGGGACTGTTTATCCCAATCTCTCCTAAAGACAATACACTACATGGAGAGGTAGGAACAGGGGACTGTTTATCTCAACCTCTCCTAAAGACAATACACTACATGGAGAGGTAGGAACAGGGGACTGTTTATCTCAACCTCTCCTAAAGACAATACACTACATGGAGAGGTAGGAACAGGGGACTGTTTATCCCAACCTCTCCTAAAGACAATACACTACATGGAGAGGTAGGAACAGGGGACTGTTTATCCCAACCTCTCCTAAAGACAATACACTACATGGAGAGGTAGGAACAGGGGACTGTTTATCCCAACCTCTCCTAAAGACAATACACTACATGGAGAGGTAGGAACAGGGGACTGTTTATCTCAACCTCTCCTAAAGACAATACACTACATGGAGAGGTAGGATCAGGGAACTGTTTATCTCAACCTCTCCTAAAGACAATACACTACATGGAGAGGTAGGAACAGGGGACTGTTTATCCCAACCTCTCCTAAAGACAATACACTACATGGAGAGGTAGGAACAGGGGACTGTTTATCCCAACCTCTCCTAAAGACAATACACTACATGGGTCAGGGGACTGTTTATCTCAACCTCTCCTAAAGACAATACACTACATGGAGAGGTAGGAACAGGGGACTGTTTATCCCAATCTCTCCTAAAGACAATACACTACATGGAGAGGTAGGAACAGGGGACTGTTTATCTCAACCTCTCCTAAAGACAATACACTACATGGAGAGGTAGGAACAGGGGACTGTTTATCCCAACCTCTCCTAAAGACAATACACTACATGGAGAGGTAGGAACAGGGGACTGTTTATCCCAACCTCTCCTAAAGACAATACACTACATGGAGAGGTAGGAACAGGGGACTGTTTATCCCAACCTCTCCTAAAGACAATACACTACATGGAGAGGTAGGAACAGGGGACTGTTTATCCCAACCTCTCCTAAAGACAATACACTACATGGAGAGGTAGGAACAGGGGACTGTTTATCCCAACCTCTCCTAAAGACAATACACTACATGGAGAGGTAGGAACAGGGGACTGTTTATCCCAACCTCTCCTAAAGACAATACACTACATGGAGAGGTAGGAACAGGGGACTGTTTATCCCAACCTCTCCTGAAGACAATACACTACATGGAGAGGTAGAATCAGGGGACTGTTTATCCCAACCTCTCCTAAAGACAATACACTACATGGGTCAGGGGACTGTTTATCTCAACCTCTCCTAAAGACAATACACTACATGGAGAGGTAGGAACAGGGGACTGTTTATCCCAACCTCTCCTAAAGACAATACAGTACATGGAGAGGTAGGAACAGGGGACTGTTTATCCCAACCTCTCCTAAAGACAATACACTACATGGGTCAGGGGACTGTTTATCTCAACCTCTCCTAAAGACAATACACTACATGGAGAGGTAGGAACAGGGGACTGTTTATCCCAACCTCTCCTAAAGACAATACACTACATGGAGAGGTAGGAACAGGGGACTGTTTATCCCAACCTCTCCTAAAGACAATACACTACATGGAGAGGTAGGATCAGGGGACTGTTTATCTCAACCTCTCCTAAAGACAATACACTACATGGAGAGGTAGGAACAGGGGACTGTTTATCTCAACCTCTCCTAAAGACAATACACTACATGGAGAGGAAGGAACAGGGGACTGTTTATCCCAACCTCTCCTAAAGACAATACACTACATGGAGAGGTAGGAACAGGGGACTGTTTATCTCAACCTCTCCTAAAGACAATACACTACATGGAGAGGTAGGAACAGGGGACTGTTTATCTCAACCTCTCCTAAAGACAATACACTACATGGAGAGGAAGGAACAGGGGACTGTTTATCCCAACCTCTCCTAAAGACAATACACTACATGGAGAGGTAGGAACAGGGGACTGTTTATCTCAACCTCTCCTAAAGACAATACACTACATGGAGAGGTAGGAACAGGGGACTGTTTATCCCAACCTCTCCTAAAGACAATACACTACATGGAGAGGTAGGAACAGGGGACTGTTTATCCCAACCTCTCCTAAAGACAATACACTACATGGAGAGGTAGGAACAGGGGACTGTTTATCCCAACCTCTCCTAAAGACAATACACTACATGGAGAGGTAGGAACAGGGGACTGTTTATCTCAACCTCTCCTAAAGACAATACACTACATGGAGAGGTAGGAACAGGGGACTGTTTATCCCAACCTCTCCTAAAGACAATACACTACATGGAGAGGTAGGAACAGGGGACTGTTTATCTCAACCTCTCCTAAAGACAATACACTACATGGAGAGGTAGGAACAGGGAACTGTTTATCCCAACCTCTCCTAAAGACAATACACTACATGGAGAGGTAGGAACAGGGGACTGTTTATCCCAACCTCTCCTAAAGACAATACACTACATGGAGAGGTAGGAACAGGGGACTGTTTATCCCAACCTCTCCTAAAGACAATACACTACATGGAGAGGTAGGAACAGGGGACTGTTTATCCCAACCTCTCCTAAAGACAATACACTACATGGAGAGGTAGGAACAGGGGACTGTTTATCCCAACCTCTCCTAAAGACAATACACTACATGGAGAGGTAGGAACAGGGAACTGTTTATCCCAACCTCTCCTAAAGACAATACACTACATGGAGAGGTAGGAACAGGGGACTGTTTATCTCAACCTCTCCTAAAGACAATACACTACATGGAGAGGAAGGAACAGGGGACTGTTTATCCCAACCTCTCCTAAAGACAATACACTACATGGAGAGGTAGGAACAGGGGACTGTTTATCTCAACCTCTCCTAAAGACAATACACTACATGGAGAGGTAGGAACAGGGGACTGTTTATCCCAACCTCTCCTAAAGACAATACACTACATGGAGAGGTAGGAACAGGGGACTGTTTATCCCAACCTCTCCTAAAGACAATACACTACATGGAGAGGTAGGAACAGGGGACTGTTTATCCCAACCTCTCCTAAAGACAATACACTACATGGAGAGGTAGGAACAGGGGACTGTTTATCTCAACCTCTCCTAAAGACAATACACTACATGGAGAGGTAGGAACAGGGGACTGTTTATCCCAACCTCTCCTAAAGACAATACACTACATGGAGAGGTAGGAACAGGGGACTGTTTATCTCAACCTCTCCTAAAGACAATACACTACATGGAGAGGTAGGAACAGGGAACTGTTTATCCCAACCTCTCCTAAAGACAATACACTACATGGAGAGGTAGGAACAGGGGACTGTTTATCCCAACCTCTCCTAAAGACAATACACTACATGGAGAGGTAGGAACAGGGGACTGTTTATCCCAACCTCTCCTAAAGACAATACACTACATGGAGAGGTAGGAACAGGGGACTGTTTATCCCAACCTCTCCTAAAGACAATACACTACATGGAGAGGTAGGAACAGGGGACTGTTTATCCCAACCTCTCCTAAAGACAATACACTACATGGAGAGGTAGGAACAGGGAACTGTTTATCCCAACCTCTCCTAAAGACAATACACTACATGGAGAGGTAGGATCAGGGGACTGTTCATCTCAACCTCTCCTAAAGACAATACACTACATGGGTCAGGGGACTGTTTATCTCAACCTCTCCTAAAGACAATACACTACATGGAGAGGTAGGTCAGGGGACTGTTTATCCCAACCTCTCCTAAAGACAATACACTACATGGAGAGGTAGGATCAGGGGACTGTTCATCTCAACCTCTCCTAAAGACAATACACTACATGGGTCAGGGGACTGTTTATCTCAACCTCTCCTAAAGACAATACACTACATGGAGAGGTAGGAACAGGGGACTGTTTATCCCAACCTCTCCTAAAGACAATACACTACATGGAGAGGTAGGAACAGGGGGTGCCCGTGAAGTTAAGTGCACAACGGCAAGCTGTGGTATCTAGGGTTTGATACATTTAACCCCTCCGAGTTGCCAGCTCACTTCCGGGACAGATTTTTCCTGTCAGACCCGGGATTCGAACTGGCAACCCTCTGGTTGCTGTCTCTCCTCTCTAACCACTAGGCTACCGGCTTTCCTTTAAAGAAAATTAACTGTAAAATGTGTTGATCAATTTTGATTTGATTTTTGTGGTTGAGTTTATGCTGTGTGTTGTCAACAGAAGACAACTGCCCTGGCTGTGCCTGGCTCCCTGGCTATGCCTGGCTGTCTGAATGAGAGGGGACCAGACTCAGTGCTGGCTGTGCCTGGCTGTCTGAATGAGAGGGGACCCGACTCAGTGGAACATGCCAGGAACTGTCTCCAGTGGCAGATGAACCTCCTGACTCACATAGAAGATGTTCAGAACCAGGTGGCAGGCAGGATGGACCTCATAGAGAAGGAGCTCGATGGTAAATGTGGTGTTCTGGGTGGTCTAGAGAAGGAGCTTGATGTTAAATGGGGTGGTCTAGAGAAGGAGCTTGATGTTAAATGGGGTGGTCTAGAGAAGGAGCTTGATGTTAAATGGGGTGGTCTAGAGAAGGAGCTTGATGTTAAATGGGGTGGTCTAGAGAAGGAGCTTGATGTTAAATGGGGTGGTCTAGAGAAGGAGCTTGATGGTAAATGGGGTGGTCTAGAGAAGGAGCTTGATGGTAAATGGGGTGGTCTAGAGAAGGAGCTTGATGTTAAATGGGGTGGTCTAGAGAAGGAGCTTGATGTTAAATGGGGTGGTCTAGAGAAGGACCTTGATGTTAAATGGGGTGGTCTAGAGAAGGACCTTGATGTTAAATGGGGTGGTCTAGAGAAGGAGCTTGATGGTAAATGGGGTGGTCCACTAAATACACTGGCCTATCCTATAAACTAATACACTGTCCTATCCTATAAACTAATAATACACTGTCCTATCATATACACTAATACACTGGCCTATCCTATACACTAATAATACACTGTCCTATCAATAAACGAATACACTGTCCTATCCTATAAACTAATACACTGTTCTATCAATAAACTAATACACTGTCCTATCCTATAAACTAATACACTGTTCTATCAATAAACTAATACACTGTCCTATCCTATAGACTAATAATACACTGTCCTATCTTATACACTGATAATACACTGTTCTATCAATAAACTAATACACTGTCCTATCCTATACACTAATACTACACTGTCCTATCCTATAGACTAATAATACACTGTCCTATCTTATACACTGATAATACACTGTTCTATCAATAAACTAATACACTGTCCTATCCTATAGACTAATAATACACTGTCCTATCCTATACACTAATAATACACTGTCCTATCATATACACTAATAATACACTGTCCTATCCTATACACTAATACACTGTCCTATCCTATACACTAATAATACACTGTCCTATCCTATACACTAATAATACACTGTCCTATCCTATACACTAATAATACACTGTCCTATCCTATACACTAATAATACACTGTCCTATCCTATACACTAATAATACACTGTCCTATCCTATACACTAATAATACCAAAGCAGTGGGAGGTAATGACCCGATTGTAATTGGAGGAACTCGTTCTTACCTTATTAGATCCTTATTAGTCTCTCTCTCTGCGTCCCTCAGTGTTGGAGAGCTGGCTGGACTTCACTGGGGAGTTGGAGCCTCCGGACCCCCTGGCCAGACTGCCTCAGCTCAAACACCGCATCAAGCAGCTCCTCACAGACCTGAGCAAGGTGCAACAGATGAGCACCCTGTGTTCTGTGTGAGTTTGGGTTGGCCTGACCTAGGTAGAATCTGGCCCGTGTCTGGCCTGGGTTAGCATGGCAACAGCACCAGGCATCTGGTGTCATCACAGCACTTCACAGAGGAGAGTCCTATCCAAACCCAGGGTGAACCCCGTCCTCTCTCTCTGGCACCGAAGCACACCGTCTGCTGTGGTCCATAAACTGTCAAACTGAGCATACCTTCTCCTCCTAGACAGACTGTGGGAGTGAAGCTTCAGTTGGCTCAATACAAGGGGGGTGAATGGACGTATAGAGACCAACAGGATAGAGTTGGGTCCAGTGGACTCTTGGTATTGGAAAGAAGGGTGTTTTGAGCTGGAGTAACTGACAAGTATTGAGTTGACGAAATGGGACTTGTGGATGAAAAGTACCAGTGTAACACAGTGTTAGTTTGTAGGGCCCAGGACGTTTGTTGTTTTAACTAAGACTCCCTGTTATGAAGTGAAATGCCCACAACGTTTTCTTAACCAGGAAATTAGGGTTTGTCCACGTACATTAAATCTGTTCACACGCATTCTATGAAATAGCTGAAATTCAATTTAATTCAATTAGATTATTAAAATGCTATGAGATCACCTCGTCATGGGTCCGTCCCAAATAGAACCCTATTCCCTTTATAGGGCACTACTTTAGACCGTAGTACACTACAGTATGTAGGGAATATATAGGGGGCCATTTGGGAAACGACCCACCACTCTCTTGCCTCAGTAGGAGCAGAGCTGTGGAAGCCTTGCTTGTGTGATATGAGTTAATGCAAAAATCTAAATCACCGAGGTGAATGTTAGATGATATTGTAGCTTTAACCTGCCAGAAATCTGTTCTGTTTTGGAAACGTGGTCTGAAACTTGTTTGACAAGTTCACACTAGGGTGAGATGATTTGTTTAAAAAAACAGTGCTAACATCAGTCATTTAGCGACTGCATTCTGATTTCATTTCAGGAATCTATTGCCACCTTTTACAATCGTTAACTTTCATTCTCTTTATGTGCCAAGTCTGAAGGTATGACCCGCCAAGTTTACAATGTTAACATGGGGAAAGATATATCTATTTGACTGGTGTATATAATATACCCAATCCACAGACAGACATACGACTGTGTGTCTTCGGGATATCTCCATGACAACCACGGAAATGGCCTCGATGTCACGGGACATCTGTGGCACGTTTGTCTCTGTGTGTATGTCCCGAAACGGCACCCTATTCCCTATGTAGTGCACTACTTTTGACCCTGAGCCCTATGGAGCCTGTTCAAAAAGTAGCGCACTGTGTAGGGAATAGGGTGCCATTTGCGGGACGTAGCCTCTGTCTGTGGGGTTTTTGATGCTTTCAGTACGGCCCCGGTATGGCTGCTACGTCACATAACACCACAATGTCTTCGGGCTAAGGGGACACGTTTGACTTGTACCACAGGAAGCTAAATTGCCAGCTGGATGTGAAATGCGTATTTAAAAAAAAAAAAAGCAATGTGTTGATTGCTGTTTTTTTGGGTCATTTTATGTACAGTTTTTATAACTGTAAAGATGAGGAAACATCTGTAGAAATACATAAGAGGATAAAATATACTTGAAGAAAAATGACTATGTTTATTTAGCGTTTCTATTAACCTGTATAAAAAAGTGTTTTAGAACCAGTCGGTAGGGGAGAAAACAAAGTAGATTTTTATTGACATATACCAGCTGTACATTAAGAGTTTATTTAAGACCTGTTCTTTGTGATTTACTACATGTACAATGCCATTAAAAAAAAGATATTCTGGATATTTAATATCTCGTCTTACGCTTATTATTTTAAATGATTATATTACAGAGTTGGTGTGTGCTAAACTGTTACACATTCAAATGTTAATTTGTGTTGACTGTTGCTGGCCTTGCGTTCCATGTTTTATGTCATTAAGACTTCAGAAACCTGTCGTCCGTTGGCTCTTGAAAGCGCATCATCCCGAAGGTGCAAGTCATGTTCACCTGGGTCGTATTTATTAGTGTAAACCGTAGAAAAATGTTTTGCAACGTTAACAACAGTTTCTTATTGGACAAATTCAGATAGTCCCACTCGACGTTTCTGTCCGTTTTTCTTCCGATTTGGTTTCGAGGTTTCTACTGCATCCCAGGTCAAGTCTTGCATGACCAACTCCTCCCTTCTGATGGCTCTCTGAGTCTCAGGCTTGGCTGCTCCCACTAGAATGTTCCAGAACTACCATTGTTCCAAACACACATGAGTGTTCCATGTTTGGCGAGTGAGGACCACGTGCGGTGACAACCTAGGGGAGGATGACATTGCAGTTAACACTGATGGTATAAATCCAGAGGTTTTAGTCCCAGTCTCCTCACAGTTCAACGGGCAGACTGACTGAGGAAGATGATGAGCCTGGTTCAGATCTCCTCCATACTGCTGTGTTACCTCTGTTTGTCTGAGGGGAAGATTTCAGGTAAAACTTTAGGGCTCTTTATCTTGGGTTTTTGAATATGTCAAAGTTATTTTCAGCTGTAATTTAAATTTATTTCTGATTATGCTTTTTTTATGTTTATCATTATTTCTATTTTGTATATCCACTATATTCCAAACTATGTAGACAACCCTTCAAATTAGTGGATTCGGCTATTTCACCCTGTATAAAGTCAAGCACACTGCCATGCAATCTCCATAGACAAACACTGACAGTAGAATGGCCTTACTGAAGAACTCAGTGACTTTCAACGTGGCACCGTCATAGGATGCCACCTTTTCCAACAAGTCAGTTTGTATAATTTCTGCCCTGCTAGAGCTGCCCCGGTCAACTGTAAGTGCTTTTATTGGGAAGTGGAAACGTCTAGGAGCAACAACGGCTCAGACGCAAAGTGGTAGGCCACACAAGCTCACAGAACGGGACCGCCAAGTGCTGAAGGACAAAAAATGATTGTTTCCTCAGTTGCAACACTCGCTACCAAGTTCCCAAACTGCCTCTGAAAGCAACGTCAGCACAATTTACTGTTCGTCGGGAGCTTCGTGAAATGTGTTTTCATGGCCGAGCAGTGAGGAATCACGCTTCACCCTCTGGCAGTCCAACATACGAATCTGGGTTTGGCACTACCTACCCCAAAGCATAGTGCCAACTGTAAAGTTTGGTGGAAAAGGAATAATGGTCTGGGGCTGTTTTTCATGGTTCAGGCTAGGCCCTTTTAATTTCAGTGAGGGGAAAGCTTAAAGCTACAGAAAACAATGACATTCTACACGATTCTGTGTTTCCAACTTTGGCAACAGTTTGGGGAAGGCACTTTCCTGTTTTTCAGCATGACAATGCCATCGGTGCACAAAGCCAGGTCCCTATAGAAATGGTTTGTCGAGTTCAGTGTGGAAGAACTTGACTGGCCTGCACAGGTTCCTGACTTCAACCCCATCAAACACCTTTGGGATGAATTGGAAAGCCGACTGCGAGCCAGGCAAAATCGCCCAACGTCAGTGCCCAACCTCACTAATGCTCTTGAATGGAAGCAAGTCCCCACAGCAATGTTCCAACATCTAGTGGAAATACTTCCCAGAAGAGTGGAGGCTGTTATAGCAGCAAAGTTGGAGACCAACTCCATATTAATGTCCTTGATTTTGGAATGAGGTGTTGGATGTGCAGGTGTCCACACACTTTTGATGATGTAGTGTATTTATTATACTATAATTTAGGCTGTGTTTATGTTTCCTGTGTGTATGAGCCATATGCCTGTAAGCCGAATACAACATCTTTAAATTCCCCACAAAGAAATGGACACAGTTTTGAACAACTAAATTGTATTTGTTGCTGTTTTCAGAATATCAACTGGAGTCTGAGACCCTGAGTCAGTGTGAGTCTCTACGTGGTGGTAGTTCTGCCCGGCAACAAGACCATGTCCCCCAGTGCTCAGAGGACGGGCGATTCAGGTATACCTGACAGTGCTGTATATGACACAAGCTAGCCAGGACGGATAAAGCTAGCCTGGACGGTAAAGCTAGCCAGGACGGTAAAGCTAGCCTGGACGGTAAAAGCTAGCCAGGACGGTAAAAGCTAGCCAGGACGGGTAAAGCTAGCCAGGATGGGTAGAGCTAGCCAGGACGGGTAGAGCTAGCCAGGACGGGTAAAGCTAGCCAGGACGGGTAAAGCTAGCCAGGACGGTAAAAGCTAGCCAGGACGGTAAAAGCTAGCCAGGACGGTAAAAGCTGGCCAGGACGGTAAAAGCTAGCCAGGACGGTAAAAGCTAGCCAGGACGGTAAAAGCTAGCCAGGACGGTAAAGATAGCCAGGACGGTAAAGCTAGCCAGGACCGTAAAGAAGCAATTTCCCTGAATATGTCCCAAATGGCACCCTATTCCCAATCCCTATGTAGTGCACTACTTGCCTAAGGCTCCTGTCAAACGTAGTGCACTATGCCGGGAATAGGGTGCCATTTGGGAAGCGTGCCGCTGTTCCCTGCTCTCTCCTAACTGTTGTGTGCTCCAGACATGTCCAGTGCAGCGGTGCTGGTGGTGAGTGCTGGTGTGTGAACGCAGAGGGAGCTGAGATCTCTGGATCCAGACAGAACGGATCAGCTGTGTACTGTGAGCACAACGCCCCTCTTCCTAAATATCTGTTTTAACAGTGAAACCACGTTGGTGCCTGATGGGATGAATTCCCCCTGGGAACCCGAGCCAGGCTCATGTTGAACACTGGAAGACCTTTTGAGATGCACTATGTAAATGCTGTTTATCATCATTGACCTCTTCCTCCTCCTCCTCCTCCTTTTCCTCCTCTTCTTCCTCCTCCTCCCACAGGTCTGACGTCCTGCCAGCTCCACAGACAGCAGGCCCTGCTGAGTGGCGATGCCCCCCTGGTGCCCCAGTGCCAGGCCTCTGGGGAGTACCAGGCGGTGCAGTGTGACAGCGCCCGGGGACAGTGCTGGTGTGTAGACCTGGAAGGCATGGAGCTCTACGGGACCCGGCAGAACGGAAAGCCCTCTCAGTGTGAGTTAGTTAGGAGCAGGATGACTTGTGTTGTGTGTTAATATGTCATTTACCACCTACAGTATCATGTGCATCCGTTTTCTAATGGGTGACCCCCAGCGGGAATCGAACCCACAAATCCTGACGCTGCAAGTGCCATGCTCTATCAACTTAGCCACACAGCACAGTAATATATAAATGACTAGAGCTGATCAGAACAACCTTTGACCTTTTCCCTCAGGCCCAGGCAGCTGTGAGGTGAGGTCGAGGCGTCTCCTCCACGGCGTCGGGGAGCGCTCCCCCCCTCAGTGCTCGGCCGACGGCTCCTTCCTGTCCGTGCAGTGCAAGTTTGTCAACACCACTGACAGGATGGTCTTGGACCTGCTGCACACGTTCAACAGGTGAGTGCCTGGAAGGGAAAGATATGCACTCTAAATTTGTGCCCCAAATGACACCCTATTCCGTATGTGTAGTGCACTACTTTGACCAGGGTCCATAGGGCTCTTGTCAAAAGTAGTGCACTATATCAAGGGAATAATGTACCGTTTGGGACGCTGACATTCACTGTTAGACCGCTGGAATCTCATCTATCACTCACTCACACAAACACACTGCTGGGGGTTTGCTTTGACCTGGCTGTGCATTGGGATCCTGTGTGTGAGTGAGACAGGTTTTGTACAAAGCTTTTTATCGTTTCTGCCTCTAGATGGCAGCGTAATGCTTAGACCCGTGGACACTGATGCGCTGACAGGAGAACTGGGAGCCCAAATTCACTTTATCTTTCCCTCCTCGCTCTACATTTCTGACCTGATAGGATCCTATTCTTGTGTATGGTAACTGGAACATGTTTTGAGGAATGGAGACACTTGGTCTCCTGGGAACTTATTGCAATTTTCAGAATTCACAAATTGTTTATTTTATTTTACCTTTATTTCACTAGGCAAGTCAGTTGTGAACAAATTCTTATTTTCAATGACGGCCTAGGAACAGTGGGTTAACTGTTCAGGGGCAGAACAACAGATTTTTACCTTGTCAGCTCGGGGATTAGATTTTTCAACCTTTCGGTTACTAGTCCAACGCTCTAACCACTAGGCTACCTGCCTCTCCTACCACTAGGCTACCTGCTTCTCCTACCACTAGGCTACCTGCCTCCTCTAACCACTAGGCTACCTGCCTCCTCTAACCACTAGGCTACCTGCCACTCTAACCACTAGGCTACCTGCCTCTCTAACCACTAGGCTACCTGCCTCTCTAACCACTAGGCTACCTGCCTCTCTAACCACTAGGCTACGTGCCTCTCTAACCACTAGGCTACCTGCCTCTCTAACCACTAGGCTACCTGCCTCTCTAACCACTAGGCTACCTGCCTCTTCTTCATGTGGAGGGTTTTCAGTCCTTAGTTAGCGCAGCTGCAAAAATTCCAACCCAAACCACTGAGGCCTACACAAAAATGTCTACTTTCAGACCTTGAATTATAATTTTAGAATAATAATCTTTATCTTGTCTATTTCTGGCTAGCGGATGTTTTGACATCTGTCTCTTGGCAACAAATGGCATTATATTCCCTACTTAGTGTGTGTACCCGGGCTTGTGCAGTGAACTCTTTGCATGATTGGCCCCCTGCCTAGCCAAGACTGTCTCTGTTATCACTCCAGGCTCCAGCCAAGTACAGCCAAGGGGTCAAGAGTCAAGTTGTTCCTGGTCCTTTAAAACCACTCAGGAACTGGTCTTAACTGCCAACTAGCCAGCAGACATTTCTCAAATGACTCCCAAGATCAAAAACGTAAAGGAAGAGATTCCTTTTTATATTGGCAACACAAATTAAAGGAGGATGGCGTCGGGTTGGTACATGAAGTGTTTATTTTGTGGCCTTTAACCATCAAGGCAGGCGCTCTTGAAGAGAGTTATTGTATGTGGATCAATGTTGTAAGTTAATGAAATACTGTCCATCTTTGTAGAAGAGCTAACTCTTTACAACTTTAATGAGTTCCTCCCAGACATCTACAGACATCTACATGTACTCTATATTATAGTATTATAGTATTATAATTAGTATTGTAGTATTATAATTAGTATTATAGAGTACTGTCATGTATTTTACTCTTCTCTTAGCCTATTTTAGACAGAGTGAAGTGAGAAAAGGTGTGATATCTTCCACAGGTTCCCTAAAGTATTCCAGATGTTCAGCAGCTTCAGACAGATGTTCCCACAGGTGTCCAGTTACTGTTTCTGTGCTGACAGCAGAGGCAGGGAGCTCCCCAGCACAGGTGAGATAGATGCTACATCAACAGGTGACACACACACACACACACACACACACAGGAACCATGATTTACAATAACTCTTAACCGGATTTTCATCAAGAATCAGAAATAGATCTTTTTAAATAACGGTAACATTTTGGTATATTATTTCATTAGGATCCCCATTAGCTGTTGAGAAAGCAGAAACTCCTCTTCCTGGGGTCCAACACAGAACATGAAACATGACATAATACAGAACATTAATAGACAAGGACAGAACTACATACATTTATGTCACACATAGCCTACGTATCAGTAGATACACACACAATATCTATGTCTAATAGAGGAGAGGTGTTTTTTAAAGCAGGTTTGCTGTTTATTTGAGCAACATGAGATGGAAGGAAGTTCCATGCAATAATGGCTCAAAATAATACTGTTCGCTTTCTTGATTTTGTTCTGGATTTGGGGACTTTGAAAAGACCCCTGGTGGCATGTCTGGTGGGGTAAGTGTGTGTGTCAGAGCTGTGTCTAAGTTGACTATGCAAACAATTTGGGATTTTCAACACATTGTTTCTTATAAAAATATTGTTTTTTTTTAAAGTGATGCAGTCAGTCTCTCCTCAACTCTTAACCAAGAGAGACTGGCATGCATAGTATTTATATCAGCCCTCTGATTACAATGAAGAGCAAGACGTGTCGCTATTTAACAGTGTGTGTTAGTAAAATCCTTGTTTCCCTGTGTCCAGGTGTGGAGCTGCTGCTAGATGAGGTGTACGACACAGCCTTCTCAGGTCTAGAACCAGGCCGCTCCTTCTCCCAGACCAACATGTACCGTATCCTACAGAGGAGGTTCCTGGCCATCCAGCTGGCGATGAGTGGCAGGTTCAGATGTACGTTAGTTTCATCAATCTGGCCTCGTTTCTATCAGTGGTGGCTGGTGACACTTTTATTTGTAGGACGGGTTCATGGCGAATAACTAGACTGGAATCAAACACATTAAACACGCGCTTTCCATGTGTTTGATACCATTCCCTTTATTCCTGCTATCATTAGAAGCTGTCCTCCCATAACCAGCCTCCTCTGGTTTCCATGATATTTCCGGTATTTAATTTTCCCTCTCTCCCTCTATCTGTCCTGTAGGCCCCAGCCCTTGTGAGAGCGAGCGATCCGCTGGTGCCCAAGCTGGCAATGTGTTTGTGGCGTCCTGTGCTTCCGACGGGGGTTACGTGCCAACCCAGTGCCAGGCGGGTGGGCAGTGCTGGTGTGTCGACCCCACAGGGAAGGAGATCTTTGGGACACGACAACATGGAGGACACCCTGACTGTGGTAACTAAGTAACAGTGTTGTTGGTTTCAAATAATGCTTTGACCATTTAGGTGTTCCAAACCAACAGTACAATACCATTGACTGTGCAGACAGAGAGCACACCTCAATAATCGCTTACTGAATGAAAGCTTATCTGCGTTGTTTTATATTTTCATTTCAGTTAACTTTATTATCCCACAGGGGGAAATTAATTTATCATGCTGTACATAGAAGCCATTAAAAAAACAACAGTCAATATTTTAGGCCTACAGAAAATGAATAGAAACATGCCATTTTCCCTCTACTGAACCCAGGTGCTGGAGTGAAGGACTGCACCTCTGAGCGTCGCCAGGCCCTCTCCAGGCTCTTCTCCAGCCCCTCAGGTCAGGTGCCATCAGCCAAGGACTCACAGACACACCCAGTCCCAAGCCCCCTGTCTCCATGCATCCCCCAACTCCAACAGCTCCTGTTGGGGACTCTTGGAGAGTCTCTCTCCGAGCGATCCGATTTAGGAGACATCCTGGCTGAGACGATCCAGGGGATGTTCCCTAGCGGGGCCATGGCCCTCAAGGCCCTATCTCTAGCCTCCAACCCCAAGAGACTCCAGGAGAACCTGTTCGGAGGAAAGTTCTTAGGAAACGCTGGGATGTTTAACTTCACTGGGGCCGTCGGTGTCAGCGGCACGTTGAGTTTCAGTCAAGCCAGTCTGGCAAACAACCAAGATCTGGTTCAACTCATCAGCGCCACCCTGGAAAACGGAGACTTCCTCTCCACCCTACGCCAAACCATCCTCTTATCCAAAGCCGAGGACAGCACCCGGCTAGGTTCGTTTAGTAACTTCGTCTTGACTTTTAATAATCATTACAAGCTATTTGTTTCTACCATCGAGGAGCTCTTTGGAAACAAGTGTTTAGATAAATGTGTTGTCCACTGGGGATCCAATGTACATCTAACTGTATTAGTTGTTTTTTTTACCCAAATCAATTAAAATCATTTGAATTGAAAAGGTGAGCTGTTCAGGGTCCTGTTTGAGAGCGCCCAGTCCGGTGGTGCTGGATGTGAGAGGGAGCCCTCTGCCCTGTACGTGCCCAGCTGTGATGACAGCGGCCAGTATCAGGAGATCCAGTGCCAAGGCTCGGAGTGTTGGTGTGCTGACCCCCAGGGTCAGGAGGTCACGGGGTCACGTTTCAATGGTCAAAGGCCAAGGTGTCCGTCACGATGCGAGAGGGAGCGAGCGGCTGCTCAGAAGGTAATTTACTTTATGACACTCCCCCAGCACGACTGTAAATAACTACCGTACTGACTCTTCTCTACCTGCATCCTGTCTGTAAAAAACTACCGTACTGACTCTTCTCTACCTGCATCCTGTCTGTAAATAACTACAGTACTGACTCCTCTCTACCTGCATCCTGTCTGTAAATAACTACAGTACTGACTCTTCTTCTCTACCTGCATCCTGTCTGTAAATAGCTACCGTACTGACTCTTCTCTACCTGCATCCTGTCTGTAAATAACTACAGTACTGACTCCTCTCTACCTGCATCCTGTCTGTAAATAACTACAGTACTGACTCTTCTCTACCTGCATCCTGTCTGTAAATAACTACCGTACTGACACCTCTCAACCTGCATCCTGTCTGTAAATAACTAATGAACTGACTCTTCTCTACCTGCATCCTGTCTGTAAATAACTACCGTACTGACTCTTCTCTACCTGCATCCTGTCTGTAAATAACTACAGTACTGACTCCTCTCTACCTGCATCCTGTCTGTAAATAACTACCGTACTGACTCTTCTCTACCTGCATCCTGTCTGTAAATAACTACCGTACTGACTCTTCTCTACCTGCATCCTGTCTGTAAATAACTACCGTACTGACTCTTCTTCTCTACCTGCATCCTGTCTGTAAATAACTACCGTACTGACTCTTCTTCTCTACCTGCATCCTGTCTGTAAATAACTACCGTACTGACTCTTCTTCTCTACCTGCATCCTGTCTGTAAATAACTACAGTACTGACTCTTCTTCTCTACCTGCATCCTGTCTGTAAATAACTACCGTACTGACTCTTCTCTACCTGCATCCTGTCTGTAAATAATTACAGTACTGACTCTTCTCTACCTGCATCCTGTCTGTAAATAACTACAGTACTGACTCTTCTTTCTGTACTGTATTATAAATAACTACCGTACTGACTCTTCTCTACCTGCATCCTGTCTGTAAATAACTACAGTACTGACTCTTCTCTACCTGCATCCTGTCTGTAAATAACTACAGTATTGACTCTTCTTTCTGTGCTGTATTGTAAATAACTACAGTGCTGACTCTTCTTTCTGTACTGTATTGTAAATAACTACAGTACTGACTCTTCTTTCTGTGCTGTATTGTAAATAACTACAGTACTGACCCTTCTTTCTGTGCTGTATTGTAAATAACTACAGTACTGACTCTTCTTTCTGTGCTGTATTGTAAATAACTACAGTACTGACCCTTCTTTCTGTGCTGTATTGTAAATAACTACAGTACTGACTCTTCTCTACCTGCATCCTGTCTGTAAATAACTACAGTATTGACTCTTCTTTCTGTGCTGTATTGTAAATAACTACAGTGCTGACTCTTCTTTCTGTACTGTATTGTAAATAACTACAGTACTGACTCTTCTTTCTGTGCTGTATTGTAAATAACTACAGTACTGACTCTTCTTTCTGTACTGTATTGTAAACAACTACAGTACTGACTCTTCTTTCTGTATTGTAAATAACTACAGTACTGACTCTTCTTTCTGTGCTGTATTGTAAATAACTACAGTACTGACTCTTCTTTCTGTGCTGTATTGTAAATAACTACAGTACTGACTCTTCTTTCTGTATTGTAAATAACTACAGTACTGACTCTTCTTTCTGTGCTGTATTGTAAATAACTACAGTACTGACTCTTCTTTCTGTACTGTATTGTAAATAACTACAGTACTGACTCTTCTTTCTGTATTGTAAATAACTACAGTACTGACTCTTCTTTCTGTGCTGTATTGTAAATAACTACAGTACTGACTCTTCTTTCTGTATTGTAAATAACTACAGTACTGACTCTTCTTTCTGGGCTGTATTGTAAATAACTACAGTACTGACTCTTCTTTCTGTGCTGTATTGTAAATAACTACCGTACTGACTCTTCTTTCTGGGCTGTATTGTAAATAACTACCGTACTGACTCTTCTTTCTGTGCTGTATTGTAAATAACTACAGTACTGACTCTTCTTTCTGTGCTGTATTGTAAATAACTACAGTACTGACTCTTCTTTCTGTGCTGTATTTGAACTCCCTTTGTATTGTTTTTATTGTATCTCTGTTGAATACTTTACATATTGGTTACGCTGTTTGTGCAGAGAGCTTGAGAGTAAGCGTTTCATTGTACTGTACTGTGTAAACTTACAATGTGCATATGCAAATAAAGTTCGATACAATTTGAAGGTGAAGTCAGGCCAGGCTGCTGGGGTAGAGGTGTTCATGCCGAAGTGTGCGGAGGACGGGAGCTACGTGGCGTTGCAGTGTCTGGGAAAGAGTTGCTTCTGTCTGGACCTCCTGGGAGAGAGACACGCCACTGTCCCTGTAGGACAGACTGTTCAGTGTGAGTAGGCAGATCCACCACCCGTCAGACACAGATTAAGTCTAGGCCTGGACTGAAAAGCATGTTCCATGGAGATTTAAAATTCTTCTTAGTCCAAGACCAGGTTTAGTCTGTGTCCGGTAAACTGGCCCATAGTGTGCAGTCCATCTAGCTGTATTACCTTGCCCTGGTCCAAACTACTACATTATTAAGGGGTAGGGTGCCCTGGTCCAAACCACTACGTTATTAATGGGGAGGGTGCCCTGGTCCAAACTACTACATTATTAAGGGGTAGGGTGCCCTGGTCCAAACTATTACATTATTAAGGGGGTAGGTTGCCCTGGTCCAAACCACTACATTATTAATTAATGGGGTAGGGTGTCATTTTGGACATAACAATTGTTTGAGCTATTCCTCTGTCTCCAGGTCCTCCCCCTCCCTCTCCCCTTCCCTCCCCAGGGTCAGCTCCAGGCTCCTGTTCCCTGGCGATGGCTGAGGTCGACCAATTCCAGGAGGAGGCTGAGCGTCTGGTCCTCCTCTCCAACAGCTCCCACATCCCTCTGGGCTACAGGTAACCCTGAAGAAGAGACAGTGTGCCGACACCTGGGTGTTTACCCAGCACATTATTGGACCATGTACAGAGTGTGACTATATTTATTTATAATATTGATAATACGTTGTTTTTTAAATAAAGACACTGTACTGTTCCGTTAGTCAGAACCTCTCCAACATGTTTGTGTGTCAACTCATGCTCTTCTGCTGGATGTTCTCCTCTGGGGTACCAGCTACCTGCTGGCTGAAGGTCTCCGTCTGACCTCTGACGAGCTACTCCACGCCCTCTCCTCCTCCTCCGACCAGACCACACTGCTCTCTGATAGGCTGCTGAGCCACTCACACTCTGCTCTACGACTTGCTGCCCACTCCAGTATGTGTCTGGTGTGATGTCATATCCTCTGGATATGTCGTCATATCCTTCTCTGCGTGACGTGCTCCACTACTTGTTTCTTTCATTGCCAGGAGTTAACTACTAAAGAGTGTTAGGTGGCTACTGTTGTAATATTTAGTGTCATCTCAACGTCATTGTTTCTCTCTCATAGTGTTTTTGTTGTTGTTGTTGTTATTAACTGAAACATGTCGTTAATATTGCAGTCAAACACGCTGTGTTTGTTGTATTTTCTCTCCCCAGCTCTGCGGTTCTATTGGCAGAGCCAGCAGGCAGCATCTGTGGAGGAGAGACGGTCTCTACTGCTGGGCTACCAGCCCTACAGGCCCCAGTGTGATGCCCACAGACAGTGGCTGCCCACCCAGTGCCACCCCAGCACAGGTCAGAGTCACACCTCCGACCTCTGACCTCCAACCCAACTCTACATTGTAACTGTAGTAGTGTAATACAAGCCACAGTACCGGTCATTGTGCCTTCTCTAGACCCTTCTAGAAGGACACCTCTCGTAATGAGCAACGTCTCATTGTTTCATTCATAATATGCTGATTGGAAACAGATGAGACTAATGAAGTAGCTACAGTGGTGTTATATTGACTGAGTTGTAACTGTCTCTAGGTCAGTGTTATATTGGCTGAGATGTAACTGTCTCCAGGTCAGTGTTATATTGGCTGAGTTGTAACTGTCTCTAGGTCAGTGTTATATTGGCTGAGTTGTAACTGTCTCCAGGTCAGTGTTGTATTGACTGAGTTGTAACTGTCTCTAGGTCAGTGTTATATTGGCTGAGTTGTAACTGTCTCCAGGTCAGTGTTATATTGGCTGAGATGTAACTGTCTCCAGGTCAGTGTTATATTGACCGAGTTGTAACTGTCTCCAGGTCAGTGTTATATTGACTGAGATGTAACTGTCTCCAGGTCAGTGTTATATTGACCGAGTTGTAACTGTCTCCAGGTCAGTGTTATATTGGCTGAGTTGTAACTGTCTCCAGGTCAGTGTTATATTGGCTGAGTTGTAACTGTCTCTAGGTCAGTGTTATATTGGCTGAGTTGTAACTGTCTCCAGGTCAGTGTTATATTGACTGAGTTGTAACTGTCTCCAGGTCAGTGTTATATTGACTGAGTTGTAACTGTCTCCAGGTCAGTGTTATATTGACTGAGTTGTAACTGTCTCCAGGTCAGTGTTATATTGACTGAGTTGTAACTGTCTCCAGGTCAGTGTTGGTGTGTGGATGAGGAAGGAGGATACATCCCAGCTTCCCTGACCAGTCGCTCCCTCCAGAGACCACAGTGTAAGACAGGACATTCTATATTTTCTCACTGACTTCCATTGTTCTGTATGTAAGGATAGCACTCCTCCGATCTGCTTTTGTCTGTGTTGAATGATTTGAGTTGTTTTCTGGAGATCTCCTCTCGTCTTCCAGGCCAGACACGGTGTCAGAGAGGTTATGCTCAGGCTCTGCTCTCTGATTGGACACAGTCCTCCTACGACCCAACTTGTGAAGTGGTGAATATCCTCGTCAGAATGTTGAGCATAAATATCAGGAAATTGATTTGTTTTGTTTTATTCTGCCTTAATTCTGCTCTGTCGGTCTCCTTGGTGTAACTTCTGTCGGTCTCCTTGGTGTAACTTCTGTCGGTCTCCTTGGTGTAACTTCTGTCGGTCTCCTTGGTGTAACTTCTGTCTGTCTCCTTGGTGTAACTTCTGTCGGTCTCCTTGGTGTAACTTCTGTCGGTCTCCTTGGTGTAACTTCTGTCGGTCTCCTTGGTGTAACTTCTGTCGGTCTCCTTGGTGTAACTTCTGTCTGTCTCCTTGGTGTAACTTCTGTCTGTCTCCTTGGTGTAACTTCTGTCTGTCTCCTTGGTGTAACTTCTGTCGGTCTCCTTGGTGTAACTTCTGTCGGTCTCCTTGGTGTAACTTCTGTCTGCCTCCTTGGTGTAACTTCTGTCTGTCTCCTTGGTGTAACTTCTGTCGGTCTCCTTGGTGTAACTTCTGTCTGTCTCCTTGTTGTAACTTCTGTCTGGCTCCTTGTTGTAACTTCTGTCTGTCTCCTTGTTGTAACTTCTGTCTGTCTCCTTGTTGTAACTTCTGTCTGGCTCCTTGGTGTAACTTCTGTCTGGCTCCTTGGTGTAACTTCTGTCTGTCTCCTTGTTGTAACTTCTGTCTGTCTCCTCCTTGGTGTAACTTCTGTCGGTCTCCTTGGTGTAACTTCTGTCTCCTCCTTGGTGTAACTTCTGTCTGTCTCCTTGTTGTAACTTCTGTCGGTCTCCTTGGTGTAACTTCTGTCTGGCTCCTTGTTGTAACTTCTGTCTGGCTCCTTGTTGTAACTTCTGTCTGGCTCCTTGTTGTAACTTCTGTCTGGCTCCTTGTTGTAACTTCTGTCTGTCTCCTTGTTGTAACTTCTGTCTCCTCCTTGGTGTAACTTCTGTCTGTCTCCTCCTTGTTGTAACTTCTGTCTGTCTCCTCCTTGTTGTAACTTCTGTCTGTCTTCTCCTTGGTGTAACTTCTGTCTGTCTCCTCCTTGGTGTAACTTCTGTCTGTCACCTCCTTGTTGTAATTTCTGTCGGCCTCCTTGCTGTAACTTCTGTCTGTCTCCTCCTTGTTGTAACGTCTGTCTGCCTCCTTGTTGTAACGTCTGTCTGCCTCCTTGTTGTAACTTCTGTCTGTCTCCTCCTTGTTGTAACTTCTGTCTGTCTCCTCCTTGTTGTAACTTCTGTCTGTCTCCTCCTTGTTGTAACTTCTGTCTGGCTCCTTGTTGTAACTTCTGTCTCCTCCTTGCTGTAACTTCTGTCTGTCTCCCTGCTGTAACTACTGTCAGTCTCCTTCTTGGTGTAACTTCTGTCTCCTTCTTTTTGTAACTTCTGTCTGTCTTCTCCGTGGTGTAACTTCTGTCTGTCTGACTCCTTGTTGTAACTTCTGTCTGTCTCCTCCTTGGTGTAACTTCTGTCTCCTCCTTGGTGTAACTTCTGTCTCTCCTCCTTGGTGTAGCTTCTGTCTGTCTCCTCCTTGGTGTAACTTCTGTCTCTCCTCCTTGGTGTAACTTCTGTCTGTCTCCTCCTTGTTGTAACTTCTGTCGGCCTCCTTCTTGCTGTAACTTCTGTCTGTCTCCTCCTTGTTGTAACGTCTGTTGGTCTCCTTGCTGTAACTACTGTCAGTCTCCTTCTTGGTGTAACTTCTGTCTCCTCCTTGTTGTAACTTCTGTCTCCTCCTTGTTGTAACTTCTGTCTGTCTCCTTGGTGTAACTTCTGTCTGTCTCCTCCTTGTTGTAACTTCTGTCTTCTCCTTGGTGTAACTTCTGTCTGTCTCCTCCTTGGTGTAACTTCTGTCTGTCTCCTCCTTGTTGTAATTTATGTCGTCCTCCTTGCTGTAACTTCTGTCTGTCTCCTCCTTGTTGTAACGTCTGTCTGCCTCCTTGTTGTAACGTCTGTCTGCCTCCTTGTTGTAACTTATGTCTGTCTCCTCCTTGTTGTAACTTCTGTCTGTCTCCTCCTTGTTGTAACTTCTGTCTGTCTCCTCCTTGTTGTAACTTCTGTCTGTCTCCTCCTTGTTGTAACTTCTGTCTGTCTCCTTGTTGTAACTTCTGTCTCCTCCTTGGTGTAACTTCTGTCTCCTCCTTGTTGTAACTTCTGTCTTCTCCTTGGTGTAACTTCTGTCTGTCTCCTCCTTGGTGTAACTTCTGTCTGTCTCCTCCTTGTTGTAATTTCTGTCGTCCTCCTTGCTGTAACTTCTGTCTGTCTCCTCCTTGTTGTAACGTCTGTCTGCCTCCTTGTTGTAACTTCTGTCTGTCTCCTCCTTGTTGTAACTTCTGTCTGTCTCCTCCTTGTTGTAACTTCTGTCTGTCTCCTCCTTGTTGTAACTTCTGTCTCCTCCTTGCTGTAACTTCTGTCTGTCTCCCTGCTGTAACTACTGTCAGTCTCCTTCTTGGTGTAACTTCTGTCTCCTTCTTTTTGTAACTTCTGTCTGTCTTCTCCTTGGTGTAACTTCTGTCTGGCTCCTCCTTGGTGTAACTTCTGTCTGTCTGACTCCTTGTTGTAACTTCTGTCTGTCTCCTCCTTGGTGTAACTTCTGTCTCCTCCTTGGTGTAACTTCTGTCTCTCCTCCTTGGTGTAACTTCTGTCTCTCCTCCATGATGTAACTTCTGTCTGTCTCCTCCTTGGTGTAACTTCTGTCTCTCCTCCTTGGTGTAACTTCTGTCTGTCTCCTCCTTGGTGCAACTTCTGCCTGTATCCTCCTTGTTGTAACTTCTGTCGGCCTCCTCCTTGCTGTAACTTCTCTCTGTCTCCTCCTTGTTGTACCGTCTGTTGGTCTCCTTGCTGTAACTACTGTCAGTCTCCTTGGTGTAACTTCTGTCTCCTTCTTGTAACTTCTGTCTGTCTCCTCCTTGGTGTAACTTCTGTCTCCTCCTTGTTGTAACTTCTGTCTGCCTCCTTGTTGTAACGTCTGTCTGCCTCCTTGTTGTAACGTCTGTCTGCCTCCTTGTTGTAACGTCTGTCTGTCTCCTCCTTGTTGTAACTTCTGTCTGTCTCCTCCTTGTTGTAACTTCTGTCTGTCTCCTCCTTGTTGTAACTTCTGTCTGTTTCCTCCTTGTTGTAACTTCTGTCTGTGTCTCTCAGAGGGGTTGGTATAAAGCACGACACTAGTTTCTATTGGACAATAAAGTCTTCTTCTATTGTCCTGTATGTACAGTATGTGTCCTTGATAAGTGGTTGTGGTGCTGTCTGTGTGTTTCCAGAGTGGCCAGTTCTCTGTGCTCCAGAAGGGGTCTTCAGGTGGAGGTGGAGCCTGGTGTGTCAGTCCTGTTTCTGGGGAAACCATCCAGCCTGCTACCCTGAGTCCCAGTGGAGACCTCACATGTACTGACATGTTTAACACACTGCACATATAACAATCAATCACTTTTAATAACAATCAATCACGTATTACAATCAATCACTTTTAACAATCAATCACTTATTACAATCAATCACATATAACAATCAATCACATATTACAATCAATCACATTTAACAATCAATCACTTATAACAATCAATCACATTTAACAATCAATCACTTATTACAATCAATCACTTATTACAATCAATCAC